>NC_073408.1:17394530-17994530 GCF_028641065.1 Leucoraja erinaceus
ATTAATGGAACAAAAGCATTTTCTGCTCCTCTGTAATAGTGTCATTTATGCTTGAAACCTTTAAACCTACTCATAGTACTGCAATGTAATACTTGTTCCCATTATTGACATCTTGGCTGAAGCCTTTGAAAAATCATGCAGGAATTGGGTACATTTGTGTATTAACTCATTCACAAGACTCCTCTGTGCATTGCATCCCATTAGTTGATTCACAGTAACCACAATATGCAGTGTGCTGCCCCAATCCTTATGCACCACTGCAATATGTTTTTTTTATCCCATTAATCCACAACATTAGAATATACAGTGTACCCCATTAATGCTGACACAATATAAAATTGTCAGCCTTCACATAACAATGAAATGCTTTGTGCTGTTGATGCATAGCAGAATTGCAGTGTACACTCAACTCTTTCTAACCCAAGGCAAAATGGTGGCGCAGCGATAGAGTTGCTGCCTTACAGCGCCAGAGACCTGTGTTCGATCTTGACTACGGGTGCTGTCTGTATGGAGTTTGTACGTTCTCCTCGTGACCATGTGGGTTTTCTCCAGGTGCTCCAGTTTCCTCCCACACTCCAAAGGCGTACAGGTTTCTAGGTTAATTGCCCATGGTAAATTGTCCTTAGTGTGTGTGTGTGTGTGTGTGTGTGTGTGTGTGTGTGTGTGTGTGTGTGTGTGTGTGTGTGTGTGTGTGTGTGTGTGTGTGTGTGTGTGTGTGTGTGTGTGTGTGTGTGTGTGTGTGTGTGTGTGTGTGTGTGTGTGTGTGTGTGTGTGTGTGTGTGTGTGTGTGTGTGTGTGTGTGGGATAGTGCATGAGTACGGGGATCGCTGATTTGTGGGCCAAGAGCCTGTTTCCACACTGTATCTCTACACTAATCCACCGGTAATAATAACACCTATTTGAATATTCCTAGCCGCGATATTAAATTATATGATTATACATTTTAATTCCCATAAAGGAGTAGATTTTGAGGATGTTTTTCAAGTAGAAATGAGATGGCAGTGCCACAGAAAAAATAACTCTTATTTCTTGGCACAATGTGCAGCCGGTAGAGCTGCTAACTCACAAATCCAATGACCTGGGTTCAATTTTGACCTCGGGTACTACCTGTGTGTAATTTGCTCGTTCTACCTTTGACTGCATGGGTTTCTGCTGACACTCATTTTCTCTCACAAAAGGAAGTCATGATTGGTAGACTGATTGATCACTTTAAATGTCCCTTTATGTGTAGTTGAGTGGTGAAATATGGGGAGGTTTTAAGGAAAATAAATGGGGTTAGTGTAAATGGTGACTGACATGGACTCGATGGGCTGAAGGGTCTGTCCGATTCCAATGACTGACAAGATGCAGGCAGCTGTCAGCATGATATCGATTTTCTCATGTCCTTAACTTACCTCCCTCTGAACCTTTGGCAAACTGCTTAATACAGAATGATTTCAACATTGTCATCAAACCTGTTGACAAGGGCAGTGCTGTTTTAGTTTGGCAAACTGTCCTCTACCTAACAAAGGTCACACGTTTGCTCTCTGACAACTACTCATCTCTCTTTGGGCATTGACTGCAGCGTGGAACATCATTTCTTTTGAAGATGATCCACAGCCTCCAATCTCATGGTCTGACCATGCACAGCCTGCTCGTGAGCCACAATCAGAACTGTCCTTGTAGACCCATTCTTTCCAACTATTCTCGACCCACAGAAGATAATTCTTTCTACCCAACTCCATAATTTACTCCCCCTTGTCAGTATCTTCCAACCTTCATTCACCATTGAATTCAGTAATTTGAGATAAGTTGCCATTCCAGGCTAGATACTCACATTTCCAATATTTGCTTTTTTGCTGTTCCCCTTTTCTGTGATTTCAATTTTATTTGGTTTATTGAATCCACAGAGTTTACCACGCTCTATCATCTGTCTCCATTAACACACGTTGTTCAATTTCCCCAGCCTTTGTCTGATCATAGACTTCCCTTTTTGTTTTCACTACTGCACTTACTTTATCTGCAAATTAAAATAATCTTCAACTCTATTTTTCCCAGTTTTAGTTATAGATCCTCATCACGAAATGGTAGCTCTGTATTTCTTACCATACATGCTGCCCAATTTACTGAGTATTTTCACTATTTCCTGCGTTTATTTCAGATTTCTAGCCTCTGCAGAATTTTGCAATTGGCTTTGGTCAGGCAATGTTGAGTAAGTAAATTGAGGCATTACATCACCATCTTTGAATAGTTGATGCTAAGTCAAATAAAGAAATTCATGATTAGTAACTGCAGATGCAAGGAACTGCAGGTATTGGAACCTTGAGGAAGACACAAGATGTTGGAGAAATATTTCTGCAGTGTCACCCAAACTCCCAGTCGACATGCTTTTTCTCCTTTATACAACACCCCCGAGTCCTTCATTTCCCTTTAATCTCCTCCTCTTCCCCGTGCCCTCCGGTTCCACGTATATACCTCACTCTGGATTTACATTTCACCGCTCTTCTTCTCTGATGACCTTTGTCTCCTTTTCACCTCCACCCTTTGTTATTTACTCCAGCCATCTGCCAGTCAAAATCCCTCTCACCTGTAGCTATCCATCATTTGCCTGATTTTGTCCTCCCCCACCTCTCTTTTCCAGCTTTCTCTCCCCCCCCACCCAATACTGCAATCAGTCGGAAGAATGTTGGTGATCCGAAACATCATCTGTCCATTTCCTCCGCAGATGTTGACCGACCTGCTGACTTCCTCCAGCACTTTGTGTTTTGATTAGTACATGTAATAGGTAGTTTACCAGTCTGAAGAAGGGTTTTGGCCCAAAACGTTGCCTATTTCCTTCGCTCCATAGATGCTGCCGCACCCGCTGAGTTTCTCCAGCATTTTTGTCTAGTTTTGATTTTCCAGCATCTGCAGTTCCTTCTTGAACAGTTTACCAGCAAGACCGTTTCCCAGTATCTATGCTGCTACCAATGTAACAATGAACTGGACCTTATCTATAATCACTATCCAACAAGATCTGTTGTAAGTACACGTGGCTGAATATTAGTTAAGGGAAAATAATAAACTGCTGAGAATTTCCACTTTTTCCTGTGCTTCTTCCAGATTTGAATATTTGTCCCGAATCAGGCAATTGGTTTCTTGGCAGCTGAAACTCAGTTGAAATGAAACCATGAAACCTCAACTCTTGAAGGGTTTGACATGGTTATTGGCCACTTTGCCAAGTTCAAGAGCTGAGTCAATACCACCAAACATAAAAAGAGACAGAAAACAAAGAGAAATAAACTATCTCTGTCAGCAGGCTCAGAAATAGAAAGGAATCGAATGCAGGCTCACTGAGAAGTACTGAAGAAAACCCAAAATCAAACGCAAATGGAACCGAAAGATATGGACCTAATAGCTCAGGGGACAAGTGTGGAAAGAGTCTCACGTGTCTGGAGGCGTAGCAAGTGTGACAATCTTAGAATATGAAGATCAAAGAAGGTATCCTCACCATTTAGATAACACCTGTCTCCTTGACAACATCTATTGTCAGATAATCTGAGTGGTTCACATGTGTGACATTCATTAAAGCTGGAGGAGTAATAGAATCATAGTTATCCAGAGAAACAGTATGGAATGAGGTCCTTCATCCCAGCAAATGTATACTGACCCTCATTCACCTTTTTTCACAAATCCTACATGAATTCCATTTTTTTTTTTAAATTCTCCTCACGTTTCCCATGAATTTACTTTAGATTCTACCACTCACCTACACAATAGGGCTAATTAATCTGCCAATTTGTACATATTTGAGATGTGGGAGGGAACCAAAGCACCTGGTGGAAATGTACTTGGTCACAGAGGAACTTGCTAACTCCACTACTCAGACTGCAGCTGAAGTCAGGATCGAACCTGTGCCCATGTGACAGCAGCTCTGCTAGCTGTGCCACCCTGCCACCCAAATGCGTTGAGAAGTGCTGTACCACATTCTAGAGTAGCATCATCCTTAAACTGTTGCCTGTAAATTGGATTTCACCCTTATTTGGTCTACTGAACCTACGCAGTGCATAGTCCCAGAATCCCTACAAAATCTCCTGGGCACAAATATGTTAGTCAATGGATGCAACAAAGAATTGTGCATGAAAATGGGACCAGTGCAGTTCCCTTCAGAAGTTACATGGAGAGCTCAAAACTGCTGTGCAAGTGCCCCTCAGATCACTAGATAGGTCATGAGAGTTTAAAGGTCTCTCTCTAAGCACATTGAGAATACAGTGCCCTGAAAGTGAAGTGAAGAAAAGATTTGTATCCTTGTACGTCTTCCTCAGCCAACAATGGGCCATTATGGACTCCATTCTTCCGGAGGTCACCTGTTTTGTTCTGACCTTTTCCACTACCGCCCAACGCTCCCCCCACCCTCCCCACCCCCCTCGCCACTTCTATCTTTCAGTCTGAAAATGGGTTGCAACCCGTAACGTCGTCTATTCCTTTTTGCCAAAGATGCAGCCTGATCCACTGAGTTACTCCAGCATTTTGTGTCTATCTTCGGAATAAAACAAGGTAGGGTTCGCAATGATCTTCTGCGTCCGTAAGTACCTCCCCTGTCATTGATGAAGAAGGGGGTTCTGCAGGAGACCGGAAACGTCACCTATCCATGTTCTCCAGAGTTGTTTCTTGACCTGTTGAGTGACTCCAGCACTTTGTTTCCCATGTCATTGTTCGCACTGATGAAGTCTCTGGCTATAAACTGCCTCTGAGGCGCCATGAAATTTGGGATGATTGATGAGGCAGGGATTACATCATGCAGCTTAATGTGATTTGTACGAGGCTACAAAGAATGAAGAAGCCCTATTAAGGCACTTCACATAATGCTGACTACCACAAGTGCTGGCTGATGCTGTGTGTAGTAGATCTCACCTGGAACTCTAAAATGCAAACAGAATGTGCTGGAGACACTCAGCAGATTGGTGTACATCTGTAGAAAGAGAAACACAGTTAATATCAATGGAAGATTTCTCAACCTGCAGCTTTACCTCTGATTCCCTGCGTCTCTAGCTAACCCGTCTGCTGAATGCTCTCAGTGCTTGCTGTATAAATTCTGGCCTTTGTATTGCTCCTGGCAAAAAAAAATTCGACCAACATAGACGGTTCAAATGAAGCCACTATGTCCTTCCACTGTACTGCACTGGGAATTAGATCATGAGAAAGATTATACTTCTGTAATTAGCACTTGCATTAAAGAGATTTCTTCACATTATAACAAAAGAATGGGAGAATTTGTGTTTTCTTTAATGCCTTCCATGACCTCCGGATGCATTGCACAATGTGTCACAGGCAATGATATATTTATTGACTGCAAATCACAGAGGACGTGGTGACCTGCAGATCCCAACCAATTCCATCGTGCCTGATTCTGTGGCATTTGCATTCATTTGGAGAGTTTAATATTATAAATCACATTAAATCTGATTAGTGGAAAAGCCCCCTGCACCTCACAGTGGAAAGCTTCTGAGAATTTATAATATCCATAAATTGTTGTGTTGCTTATACCAGCCACTGTTTCACTTTTCTAATTCAATTACCGCTAGTCAGGTCATTGCTGAGTTTGAAAACCATTGAGTCAAACGCGTCATCCCTCCCCCCATCCAAGTCGCACTAGCTTCTTGTTTTCACCCAACAAACACCTAACAATAGAAGATAGACACAAAAAGCTGGAGTAACTCAGCGGGACAGGCAGCATTCTCTGGAGAGAAGAAATGGGTGACGTTTCGGGCTTAGACCCATCTCCTATTTCCTTTATCATTGTTACTTTTTTGCATATCTTTCATTCATTGTTCTTTATCTCTCTACATCATCATCTATATCTCACATTTCCCTTATTCCTAACCTGTCTGAAGAAAGGTCACGACCCGAAACATCACCCATTCCTTCTCTTCAGAGATGTTGCTTGTCCCGCTGAGTTACTCCAGCTTTTTGTGCCTATCTTCGAGTCAACCCTCTCAACGGGTACAGAGTTCGTTGCTTCAGCTGATATTTTATTGTGCTGAAGGGTTTCATGATACCAAACAGGGAAGGCAGGGGTTGGTGGGGTAGGGTTCTCCATAGTAGGTCCCCCTCGGTCATGACTGACCATGGGTGATGCATCCTAGTTGTTGGCTGCTTGCTCCAAACCTCAGCTGGAGCAGCGTCGCTTGTGGCTGAAGAGACCAATGCGGGAGTGACAGTCTCTGTCGGAAAGGTCACATTTGTGTGTGTGGTCTCTGGTTTGTTGAAGTTGCTGTGCTCCTTTCTGCACGCCCGCTTGTCTGCCGCTGCCTTCAACAGTTTCTCTTCCCCCATTTTGAGATGTTGGTTCAAGACACCTCTCTACCTCATGCGGTCAGCTTCAAGGCTCTCCCAGGACTCCACATCGATGTCGAGCGCCTTCGTATCTCTCTTGCAGACTTCCTTGTAACGTAGCTGGGGGCGGCCGATGGTTCTCCTCCCAGAAGTCAGCTCTCCATAGAGGATGTCTTTTGGAATACGGCCATCCTCCATACGGTGGACATGGCCCAGCCGCCGCAGTCTGCGCTGCCTGAGTAGAGTGTATATACTGGGGAGGCCAGCGCGAGACAGGATCTTGGCTTTGGACACTCTGTCTTGCCAGGATATGCCCAGGATACGGAGGATGCTTCTCAGGTAGAACGTGTTGAGTCTTCTCTCCTGCCTGGCATATGTGGTCCATGTGATAAGGCCATCTATTATCTATCAATTGTGGCAGCTGTATTATCTATCTGAATCGTTTGTACGTTTTCCACGTAACCTGCATGGGTTTTCTCCAAGATGGGAGGTTTCCTCCCACACTCCAACAATGTACACGCATGAAAAATGTAATTTGTCCCTAATGCGTGTGCGTTAACGTGCCGGTGTCGCTGGTCAGCGCAGACTTTCTGCGCTGTATCTCTAAACCTCAAAAACAGTGATCAATTACTAATCCATGTGAACATCAGATAATGTTAATGGCTTACCATCAGTGGAGACAGTGATCTTCCTTATCAGGGCATTTAGGTTAGCTTAGTTCAGTTTAGTTTAGTTTAGTTTAGATTAGTGATAGAGTGTGGAAACAGGCCCTTCGGCCCATCGAGTCCATGCCAACCAGCGATCCCCACGCACTAGCACCATGCTACACACACTAGGGACAATTTACAATTTTACCAAGCCAATTAGCCTGCAGCCCTAGCTTTGGAGAGAGTGCAGAAGTAGTTCACCAGGATATTACCTGATTAGCTGAGTATTAACTGCATGGGAACAGCTTTCCATGCTAAATTTAGAGAGTTGGAACAAGTGATGACCTGATGGAATTTGTATAAAGTTATTAAAGGCATAAATAGGAAATACATTCAGAATACAATTTTTTCCCTGGGGTGTAAATGTCAAATACTGGAGGGCATAGGTTTAATGTGAAAGGGGAACATTTACAGGATGCATATAAAAACAGATACAATATCAATGTTTAATAAGCGTTTTGACAGATACATGAACAGACAGGGAACAGAAGGATATGGGTCAAGTGCAAATAAATGGGATTAGTTAAATTGGCATCATAGTTAGCATAGACACGATTGGTCAACTTGCCTGTTCCTGTACTGACTGTTCTAAGATCTATGTTCTATGATGAACAATGATTATTTTTAATTAACAAGATGGCAGATAAATATCAGCAGGACACCAGGAACGATAATAAGACTCAACCCACAGGTAGACATGCAGACACAAACGTAGACAAAACACACATGCACACACATCACACACACAGACACACACACACACACACACACACACACACACACACACAGACACACAACACGTAGACACAAACACTCACACACACACACACACACACACACACACACACACACACACACACACACACACACACACACACACACACACACACACACACACACACACACACACACACACACACACACACACACACACACACACACACACACACACACACACACACACACACACACACACACACACACGCACACACACACACACACACACACACACACACACACACACACACACACACACACACACACACACACACACACACACACACACACACACACACACACACACACACACACACACACACACACACACACACACACACACACACACACACACACACACACACACACACACACACACACACACACACACACACACACACACACACACACACACACACACACACACACACACACACACACACACACACACACACACACGCACACACACACACACACACACACACACACACACACACACACACACACACACACACACACACACACACACACACACACACACACACACACACACAATATGGCCATTAGTATGTTTTTCTTTTAAATTAAGTAACTTTCAAAGCATCAACATCATTCTTAGTATGAAATAAATCAGAATGTGTATAGAAATTAAACAAATTAAACCATTTAACAAAGAAGCGAGAGAGATAAGGTTGAGACACGAGGAATAGCAGGTGCTGGAAACGTGAGCAAAATACAAAGTGCTCTAGTAGCTCACATTTTGGGTGTCCTAAGTGCATCTGCAAGGATTCAAACAGTATGACTTGAACAGCAGGAATATGCTCCCTACATCTGACAGTGTGTGAGGTAAAATGTTTCAGAGACTACACTGACCTAATATTGTGATAGGAACTGTGCACTCTCCACCTCTGCTGAAGTTTGCCGCTTAGGTAAGAACAAAGTAAAATGGTTATAATACAAGAACTGCTGAAACAACTGCTTTTGAATGGGTGGGGAGTAAAATAAAGTTATAGTATAACTTCAAATACTCAAATTAGACCGCAGGAGATTCAAGGAACTGCTGATGCTGGAGCCTTGAGCTAAACACAAAGCACTGGAGGAACTCAGTAGGTCAGGTAACATTTATGGAGGTAATGGGTAGGCGATGTTTCGGGTCGGGACCCTCCACAGATGCTGCCTGACCCGCTGAGCTCCTCCAGCACTTTGTGCTATCAGACTGCAGGTTTCTTTAGACCAGTCCCACCAGTTAACTAAGGTAGACACAAAATGCTGAAGTAACTCAGTGGGACAGGCAGCATCTCTTTGCATGTATATCTCACAGTTATAGTACCAGCCTATGTCATACTTTGAGTCATTGTCATACTATGTGGAAACAAGCCCTGTGGCCCACACTGACCGACAAGTCCCAATTATACTAGTCCCAATTGCCTGTATATGGTTCATATCCCTCTAAACCTGTCCTATCCATGTACCTGTTTAATTGCTTCTTAAACGTTGCGATAGTCCCTTCCTCAACTACCTCCTCCAGCAGATCGGTCCAACACTTACCAATCTTTGCATGAAAGCTTGAAGCAGGCATTAAACTTTCCAATTTATGGAAACAATGACCATAATCTTTCTTTCAAGTCCTTGTTGTAGCAATGGTTTGTCAAAAGGTAGCATACACCAGCCGCTAACATAGGCCCTACCACCTCCAACACCACTGCCTTCACTGGAAGTGGCGGCGCTGCCTTACAGCTGCGGCTCGCCTACAGTCCGTTTGTCTTTTTTTTTTTGTTTTCATTTGTCCCGTGTTACAGTTTATTTTGGTTTATTTAGTTGTGTATGTGTGGAGGCGTGGGTGTAACATGTTTTTTTACTCTTCCTTCGGGGGGGATGCAACCTTTCTTGCCGTATCCCCCGTCACCGTGTCCGTCTGCGCTGAGGCCTATCGCGGAGCTGGCGGCCTCCAACTGCAACCGACCTCGAGCCAGCCAGGACTTACCAACACGAGGCTGGCCAACTTCGGCGCTGTGGTTGCGGGGCGACCCAACTTCCAACCCGACTTTGGAGCCTCGGAGGCTCGGCCGCAGGTCACAGGTTGGTGACCTGTTTTTCCGGAGCTCCCGCAACAACAGTTGCGTCCGCTGGACTGGAGGGCGACAGCTTCGGCAGCTTCGACCACCCGGGGCTGCGGAGTTTGAACCGGCCCGTTTGTGGAGCTCGGATTCAGCCGCGGGACTTGCTCACCATCACCCGGCGGGGTCACAACATCAGAGGCCTGGATTGCCTCAGCGCAGAAGGAGAGCAAGGAGGGAAGAGACAATGACTTTGGGACTTTAAACTGTGTTGAGTGTTTGTTTTGTTATTTATTCTATGTTATGACTGCAAGCTAAACCATTTTGTTGCACTGAAAAGTGCAATGGCAATAAAATTGAATCCAATCCAATCCAATTCATGAGAACCCACTGCTTTTTGCATGTCTTCGCCTGCACTCAAGACATGAATATTGTGTTGACCATGTTGAGGAGAGGAACACCAGAGACCTGGGTTTGATCCTGACCTTGGATGCTCTCTGTGTGGAGTTTGCATGGTTTCCCTCTAGCCACGTGGATTTCCTCCGGGTGATCCGATTTCATAAAGTGTGGGTTTGTAGGTTAATTGGCCTCTGTCAATTACCCTTGGTGCATAGGGAGTGGAGGTGAAAGTGGGATCACTAGTGTGAACAGATGATCGATGGTCAATGTGGACTCGGTGGGCCGAAGGGCCTGTTTACAAACTGTATCTTATATCAATCAATCACAATATTATTATTTTCTCCTGCAATAAATGGTACCTCTGCTTGTAAACCAAATGGAAGAAATCCATAGTGAACAATGGGGAGTGCTGGCAACATAGGATGCAGAAACACAATTGCTTTAGCATTGCTGGGAATGCAAAATTGTTATTACAACTCCAGTCATGTGGTCATTCAGCCCTGATGCCTGCTTCACCATTTTAGAGTCTGACGAAGGGTCTCGACACGATATATCACCTATTCCTTTTCTCCAGAAATGCTGACTGATCCGCTAAGTTACTCCAGCATTTTATGTCCATCTTCAGTGTAAACTAGCATCTGCAGTTCCTTCCCTCGCCATTTTGTTAGATCACTCATAGGAAAATGAGTGTGGGTTTTTTTTTATCATGGTGGTTGAGAACTAGCAGCAGAATTTATTTAAGAAAAAGGTATGGTGTAGGTTTGTTGTCATGTGTATGAAGGTATAGTGAAAACATTTTGTTTTCTTGCTCTCCTAACAAATCAGACAAACTATACCCGAATACAACCAAGGCAAGCACAATTACAAAGGATAGGGCAAAGAGAAAAATACCAGTAATCAGAATATAGCATCTTAACATTGAAGCATAACAGTTTGAGCAAAAAAACCAATGTTCTCACTGGGGAGTTTGGTGAATTGGAACTGTGCCCAAGCCTATGAAAGGACCATTCAGAAATCTGATAACAGAGGCTGGGAAGTAGCTGTTCTTGAGTCTGGTAATGCATACTTACAAGCTTATGTACCTTCTGTCCATCGTGGATGGGGAGATGAAGGGGTCAGAAAGGCCCTTGATTATGTTGACTGCTTTTCTGATGCAACGTGAAGTCTAGATGGAGTCAATGATGGGGAGGGAGAGAGAAAACGGGGAATTACAGACCAGTTAGCCTAACATCGGTAGTGGGGAAACTGCTAGAGTCAGTTATTAAAGATGGGATAGCAGCACATTTAGAAAGTGGTGAAATCAACAAAGTCAGCATGGATTTACTCTGACATATAGAATTTTTCGAGGATGTAACTAGTAGCGTGGATAGGGGAGAACCAGTTGTGGTGTATCTGGTCAGGCTTTCGGGATTTGTATACAAACTTCATTAGAGAACAAACAGGAAGCAAACGGGTCCTTTAAACATCTTGCAAACATTAAAATTTCAAGGTAATGATCTTTTTGAGCAAATCAGTGTTATGTTTAGGAGACTGCCTGAGCTGAGTGGGCCAACAGATGCAGAACGTAAATGTGAGTTATCCATAGAATGCAGATTATTATCTAAAGTGGCCGATTGGGAAAGGGGGAGTGCAGCGAGACCTGGGTGTCATGGTACACCAGTCATTGAAGGTAGGCAGGCTGGAGAAAGGGAGAGAAAGCAAGAGGTGCGTTTTGGCTTAAGAGGATTTGAGTCAGACTCTAATAGTGGTGCATAGTTACATTTCAGAATGTAAATGTGTACAAAAAAGTATTGCGTGTGCTCCAAATCTGAGGAAGGACATTATTGCCATTAGAGGGAGTGCAGAGAAGTTTCCCTCCCCCCTTGGTTTATACCCCCTTACCCCCCGTGGTTAGATGCAGGAAATCTGTTGGAGAACCTTAAGGATCTCTTTAAAAACCGAGATGAAGACTTTTTCACTCAATCTTGAATCATACTGAGGAGTGCAGGCTATATTTAAGAATAGACGGCCCTTTAGAGGGTATGGAGAAAAGGCAGGTTCGGGATCCATGATGATAACAATGTTATTCAAGGGCCGAATCTGCCTCACCTAATTTCATTTTACAGCTCTCTATTATGCCCTGACAAACTGGCATTTTTTTGCAGTCAGGGAATTTGATTCATTAACATACATCAATGTCTTAAACATCTTGAACATTAAAATCAAGGTAATGATTTTTGAGCAAATCAATGTTTTCACAGGCAGAACGAGTAGTGTCTATAAAAGGCTGGAGAAAAGAACAATTTCACTTAGGGATGAGACCCGCTCAGACTCTAAAGGCATAGTTTTAGTTGTGAATGCTTTTCAGCTTGCATCTGGAGAATCTAAAGATCGGAACTTGTCTGATGCACTAGCTTATTCATCCATGGCAATAAATCTCTGGTGCTTGAAGCTCTAAAAAAATCAGTTGCCTATTGTGCTATTTATTTTCAATTTATAATCTGTAAAATTTTAGTGATATGATTTGACATTTCACTGATAAAATTTTGTTTAAGTTCATTTCAAAATATTGCATTTAATGTTTATTGTCTTCCTTCAGATAATATAATCATGATCTCCCCATCGAGGGGATATCAAATTCCTTATATTTGGCAGCTTATTGTCAATTCATACATTAGAAGAGCCCAGAGGAGTTAACTATACCACACACTTTTAATCTGACAGATAATTAGATATTTTGTACATCTACACAAGTTGCTGCAATTACTTTGAAAGCCTGACATTTTCAGTCTTGTTCTGCAGTCCTATGTCAATTAACCTAGTTAACTAACTTGCTGACCATTTTGTTACATATTCCTGTTGGTCCCTGTTCTATCCATCTTACTTTACCAATGTTACTATTGGGATTAAACTTCGAAAACATTGTATTCCCTGTAAATTCTCTTGGAAGTCCTGAGTTCATTAAACAAGGAGGTAAATTAATCACTTAATTGTCTTTGTTTCTCGACTGCTGCCCTAGTTCATACCAATTCATCGCATTTACATTATTTTCATCATTACAGAAGATTTGAATGGCAGAACAGTTTTCCCTCCAGTGTGTCAGAGAGAGAGTATCCACAACATTGAAAGATTATCAAAATGGAGATACAAGGAGCTGTAGATGATGGTTTACAAAAAAAGACACAACGTGCTGGCCTAATTTAGGGGGTCAGGCAGCATCTCTGGGGAACATGGATTGGTGATGCTTAGGGCTGTGTTGTGGTGGGGAGTGGGGGAGGATGCTGGAAGAGAGGAAGACCAGGACAAAGCCTGGTGAATGATAGGTAGACAAAATGTGTAGGGAGCAACTGCAATTGCTGCTTTGAAGAAGGATCTTGATCCACAACATCACTCATTCATTTTCTCCAGAGATGCTGTCTGACCCGCTGCGTTACTCCAGCATTTTGTGTCTATCTTTGAGATGCAGGTGAGGGGGAGTAGTTTGATAGGCAGATGGTTTGAAAAAGACCAGAGATGTAAAGACAAGTGTTATCCAAAAATAGTTTGTATCTATATAATTAAAAGTCCAATCTTGACCACTTTTTGATTGTGTTGTAAATTGATTTTAGAAAAAACGCTACCACTTACGGCTGTGATTTTTGGCTATATTACTCAGTTCCCCTCCGCTCATCAGGTGCAGAGGATTTTTCCATTGGATGAAAATAGAAGAGTTATCAGTGTTTAAAAAATGGTGAGATTCTCTCTCTTGTCAATCACCGCCATGAAGGCCACGCCCCCTCTGAGGTGGGGGAGGAGCTATAAAACCCAGAAGTCTGGACGTGGCTCTGTTGCTGCATGATACAACCATATAACCATATAACAATTACAGCACGGAAACAGGCCATCTCGGCCCTACAAGTCCGTGCCAAACAACTTTTTTTCCCTTAGTCCCACTCATACCATAACCCTCCATTCCCTTCTCATCCATATGCCTATCCAATTTATTTTTAAATGATACCAACGAACCTGCCTCCACCACTTCCACTGGAAGCTCATTCCACACCGCTACCACTCTCTGAGTAAAGAAGTTCCCCCTCATGTTACCCCTAAACTTCTGTCCCTTAATTCTCAAGTCATGTCCTCTTGTTTGAATCTTCCCTATTCTCCAAGGGAAAAGCTGATCCACATCAACTCTGTCTATCCCTCTCATCATTTTAAAGACCTCTATCAAGTCCCCCCTTAACCTTCTGCGCTCCAGAGAATAAAGACCTAACTTATTCAACCTTTCTCTGTAACTTAGTTGTTGAAACCCAGGCAACATTCTAGTAAATCTCCTCTGTACTCCTTCCTATAATTGGGCGACCAATGGTGAGTGAGAGGTCACGATTCTCAGTCTGAGCTGTGAGTCTACAGAACACTTAGTGTATACTGACCTGTGAATGAACTTTATGTGTTTTTAAACTGACTTTTGCAACTGTGGCTATTGAAAAATGTGGCTATTGAAAAATGTGGCTATTGAAAATGTGTGGCTATCGAAATGTGTGTCTATTGAAATGCGTGGCAATTGAAATTGTGTGTATTGAAATTGTGTGGCTATTGAAATTATGTGACTTTTGCAACTGTTGGCTATTAAAATGTGTGTCTTTTGCAACTGTGCCATATATATGGGTGTGTGTGTGTGTGTATGTGTGTGTGTCTTTGTGAGTGTCTGTGTGTGTGTGTGTGTGTGTGTGTGTGTGTGTGTGTGTGTGTGTGTGTGTGTGTGTGTGTGTGTGTGTGTGTGTGTGTGTAGTTTGTATGTGTGTGTGTCTTGTGTTTTGTATGTGTGTGTGTGTGTGTGTGTGTGTGTGTGTGTGTGTGTGTGTGTGTGTGTGTGTGTGTGTGTGTGTGTGTGTGTGTGTGTGTGTGTGTGTGTCTTTGTATGTGTGTGTGTCTTTGTGTGTGTGTGTGTGTGTGTGTGTGTGTGTGTGTGTGTGTGTGTGTGTGTGTGTGTGTCTTTGTATGTGTGTGTGTCTTTGTATGTGTGTGTGTGTGTGTGTGTGTGTGTGTGTGTGTGCAGCCTGTGATTGGATATGCAGATCTGCACTATGTAAATACTCAGATTTTCTTTGTGTGTGTGTGTGTGTGTGTGTGTGTCTTTGTCAACATGTGTTGTGAGCAGCAGAACACAACTGTGTGTGTGTCTGTGTGTGTGTGTGTCTGTGTGTGTGTGTGTGTGTGTGTGTGTGTGTGTGTGTGTGTGTGTGTGTGTGTGTGTGTGTGTGTGTGTGTGTGTGTGTGTGTGTGTGTGTGTGTGTGTGTGTGTGAGTGTGTGTGTGTGCACTCTGCTTGAAATGCTGTGAAATTGCTTTTGCTGGCCTGCACTCTGCTTGGAGTGCTTTGAGGTTGGACTTGCTGCCTGCTCTCTGCTTGGTGTACTGTGAGGTTGGACTTGCTCCTGCACTGCATGGAGTGCTGTGAGGTTGGATTTGCAGCCTGCACTCCGCTTCAAGTGCTGCGAGATTGGATATGCAGGTCTGCACTGAATGATGACTTTTGAGGTAAATTCTCAGATTTTCTGTGTTAAAATTTGACCGCTCAATCTCTCTATAGTAAAATTGTCTTTTTTTTAATCAACAGCAAAGAGGCATCAAGAGGCAGTGAGCAGCAGAACACAACAAGAGACACAACAAGAAAGAACTTAATAAATCTCATCTTTAACATTTAAATTGTTGTTATATTTAAGTCATTCACATTTTAAACTTAAATAAATCATTTTCCCACTTGCAATGCCTGAGTGCTCTTCATCACAACGGGAACCTAATATGCAGGAATGGCTGCGCTGTCAGAGAGCCACTAAGAGTGCATTGGGGGAGGTTGAGTGCAGATTGACTGAATGCATGGGGGGAGGGGAATGGCAAGAAGCAGAGTGGGGGAGTGAAGGGAGGAGGGGTGACTGAGTGAACTGCCACCACACCAGCCCATCAGCCATGAGTAAGTGAACTGCCAGTCCACCAGCTGTAAGTGATTGAAGTGATTGAAGTGTCAGTCCACCAGCCATGACTTAGTGAACTGCAAGTCCAAGAATCCATTCAGTCCACAATATCCATACCAGCCTCTGGAAGCCAGTCCCTCCAGCGCACAACACCCATACTAGCGCCTCAGAGATCCACGCAAGGATAGACATTCCTCCTTCATTGCTTTGATCTGTAAAAAAAGATGAAAACGTCAAAAATTGATTGTTCGACCTCTTCCCCTTCTCTCTCACAGTCTGTCACCTGTTTTTGGCAGAATTTCTGGCAGTTTCTCAGCTGCCAGCCCATCAGGCCTGAGTTACTGAGCTGCCAGCCCACCAGGCCTGAGTTACAGAGCTGCCAGGCCTGAGTGACTGAGCTGCCAGGCCTGAGTGGCTGAGCTGCCAAGCCTAACTGAGCTGCCAGCCCAAGAATCCATTTGGCCCACAATGTGAATACTAGCCCTCTGGAAACCAGTCCCTTCAGCCCACAACACCGATACTAGCAATACAGAATCCCCCCCTCCCCCAACTGGCCAGCAATATTGGAATTGGTGGAGCGGTGGAATATTGCGTGGGGGGATCAGCCCTCCCATGTGATGCTGGGACCCAACGGGTCCCACTTAGTCTAGTGAGCAACTAAATGTCAGAAATTCAAATGTGAATGGAGCTCATCATGCACTTGATTACAGTTAATATTATTGGTTTTATTGTTTCAGGTTGTTGCATTAGTTGACAGAGCAATGATTAAAAAACCTTACTCACATAAACCTTTGCTCGGATCAATGCATCAACAATGTCTTGGCTATTAAATTTTGTAATGCAAGGAATCTGCATTATCCTAAGAATAAATATTTGAATCCAAAGTCAGTGTAGATTTAGTTCCTGTTTCGAAAAGGTTAAGGAATTATCTTCCTGATCGATAATCTGAGCAAAGGAAAGGCACAATGATTTACAGGGAAAGTCATCCATGAAAACAACATGAATAAAGGGCCTATCCCACTTGGGCGCCATTTGCGCAGCACGCAGATGGCGCGCGAAGATTTTGTACATCCAAAATCCTGCCACTGCCTACGTCACCATGCGCGCGTAATGCTCACCATGCGTGCATCATGTGCGTGTCACAACGCGTAAAAGATGTTTTTCGAAAATAATGCGCGAATGACGCCCAAGTGGGGCAGGCCCTTAAGGCTTGAGAGCGAGTGATAGAAATGGCTGCAGTTCACCAGTACAGTTGGTTCATCTTCAATGTAAAGCTGACGACATGGCTTCATCATTTGCACCATTAGAAAGAAAAAATAAGTAAGTCTAAATGTTTACGGAGATGCTGATGAACTAGTACTCGACAGGATTGTGAACTATTTTTTTAATCCAAGGTTCCCATAAAGATTGAGTTTAGTCATGTGCAATCATCTTTGACACTCTCAATGTTTTCCATTCTATGTGCAAGATCACATTTCACTTTGGTAGGCTCCCTTGCAAAAGGGTTAAAGCACCATGAAAGATCTGGACGTTCATACAATCCAGTGATAGAGTCATAGAGTCATACAGTATGGAAACAGGCCCTTCGGCCCAATTTACACACACGCCAACCAACATGTCCCATCTACAACATGTTCCATCTACACTAGTCCCACCTGCCTGCGTTTGGCCCATATCCCTCTAAACCTGTCTTATCCATGTACCTGTCCAACTGTTTCTTAACTGTTCAGATATTACCTGCCTCAACTACCTCCTGCGGCAGCACATACCATATTCCCACCACCCTTTGTGTGACAAAGTTACCCCTCAGGTTCCTATTAAATCTTTCCCTCCCTCAATTTAAACCAATGTCCACGAGTTATTGATTCCGTCCCCTACTCAGTGCATCTACCCGATCTATTCTTCTCATCATTTTGTACCCTGGGTCCTGGGGAAGTCACATTCAATGGCTGGTAAATTGTGCTCATTCTCCAAAATGAAAATAGGAACGGGACTTAAAAATTCAATTTGGAAGGTGACTTTGAATTCTTAATTTAGATTGTTAAAAAATCCTGTGTTGTTATTATCTTCCGGCAGCTTTGCACAAAGGATTAATGAAGTTACATTGTCGTGAACATACTGTATGAAAAAATAGAGGCAATTAATGGATATTTTCCATGCGTGTTAGACTGCTATTTTTGAATAATTTAAATCTTTTTTTATCATCACTGGTATAATGTACAATTGAACCGCATAGTACTCTCAGCACTGAATGATTTTGACAAATGTTTCCCTTTGCTGAAACATGAATAGTTGAGGTGGAACAACAGTTGAGGTGGAAAGATGACAGCGTGCAGCACCAGACATCAAACAACATCAAAGATGCTGTTACCTGAAGGAAAGAGTGTTATGCGATTTAGTCAAATTGTTAAACAGCGAATAATGGGCCTGTCGCACGGAGGCGATTTTTTAGGCGACTACGGGCGACTAAGCTGTCGCCACATGGATCGCCAGTGGTCGCCGAGGTGTCACCTGTATGATCGTGAATAGCCTTCTCTGTCGCCCAAAGAGCCATAGCGTCTTTCTGGTCGCCGCTGGATTTTCAACATATTGAACATTTTTTGGCGACATTGATGACCATAGGATTGACACCAATGAGCGTAACTTGACGTAGGTGCTGTTGTAGGTTGTCGCCAGGTTAACGTAGGTTGTTGCCAGGCGACGTAGGTTGTCGCCGGTGCTGACTTCGGTGAATTCCATTGTCGTTTTTGCTGGCAGTCGCCTAAAAAATCGCCTAGCGTCGCTGGTTTTTCAGCAACCTGCTAAGACAATGACAGTCACCTAAAAATCACCTAAGTGGGACAGACCCATTAAGGGCCAGCACCATCGACATGGGTTTGATCCTAACCACAGGTGCTATCTGTACGGAGTTTGCACGTTCTCCCTGTGATCGCCTGGGTTTTCTCCGGATGTTCCGTTTTCCTCCCACACTGCAAAGACATACACGTTTGTAGGTTAATTGACTTTGGTTAAAAAAAAATGTCAACTGTCCCTAGTGTGTAGGATGGTGCTAGTCTATGGGGCTATTGCTGGCCAGCATGGGCACAGTGGGTCAAAGGGCCTGTTTCCACATGGTATAAAGTCTAAGGCCTAAAGTCAAAATCTTCTATACCTCAGCTGATGAGGAGGGACTACTGGGGTGGTTTGTGGTGGAAGTCCTGCCTTCTGTGGACAAAAACCGAAATGTAATGAGAATGTAATGTAAAAAAAAACTTGCTGCAAACTGCATAGAGCTCTGCCTGGAAATTGGAGCTCATCTTTTCCAGAAAGATCAACTAGGAATCTCCATTGACACTTTTGTAGTTAGTCCAGATACAGGTCTGCCTGCAAAAGTATTTTGACAGAGGATTCACACCAGGTCAGACAGCATCATTCACCGTTATGAAATATCATTTTTATTTCTCTCTCCTCACCCATGCTACCTGACTTGTTGGGCAGTAGCAGCATTTTCTGTCGTTATTTCATATTTCCATCATCCACAGATTTTTACATTTAGAGTATGTTGAACAAATTGGTAGAGTGGCTGCCTCAGTGAGAGAAACCAGACTCGATCCTGACCTAAGGTGCTGTCTGTGTGCAACTTGTATATGTGACCATGTGAGATTCCACTGGATGCTCTGATACATCCCCACATCCTAAAGGGCCTGTCCCACTGTACGAGCTAATTCAAGAGTTCTCCCAAGATTACCTTGATTCGATCTCACAGTAATAGCCGCTTGTAGGTGCCCAGGGCCCTCGTGGACATTTTTCAACATGTTGAAAAATCTTCATGAGTCTTCAAGAGCTTACCGCGTTTCCCGAGTACCTGCGGTTAGCGTTACGAGCCGCTAGGAGACGTCCCGAGCTCCGACGTACCCGCTACGTACATTCTACGTGCTTACCACGAGTTTGATTTTTTTTTAAACTCGGAAGAGCTCTTGAATTACCTCGTACAGTGGGACAGGCCCTTAAAAATATGTGCACTTGTAGGTTAATTGGCCACTGTAACATTGCCCCTGTGTAGGGAGTGGAGAAAGTGGGATAACATTATTTTATCACCCACAATTATTGATTGGGTGTTGAATTCCTCATGAAAGATATCTAAGTTTAGCTATATTTAAGAAAGAACTGCAGACGATGGAAAAATCGAAGGTAGACAAAAATGCTTTAGAAACTCAGCGGGTGAGGCAGCATCTATGGAGCGAAGGAATAGGTGATGTTTTTGGGTCTAGACCCTTCTTTAGACTGAAAAAGTTTAGTTATAGTTTAGTTAAGAGATACAGCATGGACACAGGCCCAAGGGCCCACCTGGTCAACGACGACTAGCAATCTCTGTATATTTGCACTAGGGACAATTTACAATTTACAGAAGCCAATTAATCTACAAACCTGCTCGTCTTTGGAGCTTGGGAGGAAACCAGATCTCTCGAGGAAAACCAAAGTGGTCACGTGGAGAACATACAAACTGCGTACAGACTGCACCTGTAGGCAGGATCGAACCGGGTTCCCTGGCACTGTAAGGCAGCAACTCTGCCACTATGCCATTGTGCCACCCTCTTGTGGACTTGTTGATTCTTTTACCTCTGTTGATCAACTAAGAAAGCAGCAATGCCAAAGAGCATGCGGACACTACATCAGCAATGGACTGAGTCGTGGAACTAAATTGGATGAGCCACACACTCAGGAGTCAGATGTAATCACTTTCAAATCACACTACTTGCACTCGTGTTTATGATTGTCATAAGATAACAAAATGCCAGATGGTTTTATACAGATTTCATACTTTCAGGTGGACAGTTTAAGGTTACTTTTTCGAGGTTTACTGCAAGGATATAATAACAACCTGTCAGTAAGTTTTACACAGATTGAAAATTGCTTCCAAATTGTTGGATTCTCTGAAATTACTTTCTTCTGGAGAAGAGCAAATTGGGGGTAATTTGACTTTCTGTGACAGCGCAAAGTGAATTGACTTCAAATGAAATAAATAGAGATGTAAATCAGTCTGCCAATTTGCTTTCACCCATCTTAACACAAAAGTCATCAAATTTATCCTCAGAGTTTTAAAACATCTGGCTACAATTGTGACACTCTTCAGAAATGTATCTGATTACTATTATTATTTACATGCAGAGCTTGATCATTGCTCATGGAATTCGCAGTAAACCAACACTTATTTACTGAGTGAATCACGGAATTTATAACAGTGAATTTATCACCACAAATGTAATGCAAATGTATACTATAATTATTGAAACCAGGTTGAATAGGGTAATTGAAGTTTATTGGTTGAGTGGATTACTTCAGTGTCTGTCAAGCAGCAGGCTGTTATCTGCATGGAATTAACAACAGCACTTCAACCTCACCCAAATTTTAAATTAAGCAACTTATTTTGCAGTCTGAAAATGATTTCAGATGATAAATGCTGCCTGTTATACTTACTACTTTTTGTTCCTTGAATAATTTGTTGGGCCTTGTTTATTTATCTACAGCCATTAACTGTCTTTAATGCCCCTGCCCCACTTGGGAAACCTGAACGGAAACCTCTGGAGACTTTGCGCCCCACCCAAGGTTTCCGTGCGGTTCCCGGAGGTTTTTGTCAGTCTCCCTACCTGCTTCCTCTACCTGCAACCTCTGGCAACCACCTGCAACCTCCAGGAACCGCACGGAAACCTTGGGTGGGGCGCAAAGTCTCCAGAGGTTTCCGTTCAGGTTTCCTAAGTGGGACAGGGGCATAAGGCTTTGGGGAAGGGCACCCATTGCAGGCCAAGTGCAATCTTGATGACTAAGTGACAATCCTATGGACAAGTGAGCATGAGGTTCACTCACCTTCACTTAATATACTCAAAAACCCCTCACTGCACCCTTGTGATGATCTTGCCCTTGCCCTTGGTGAACAGAGTGGCCAATTTACCTCGAAATGGGGTTTCAGTTGTTTTAAAAACGAGCAAGAAAGATCTGAAGTCACATTTACTTAAGGGTATAATTTCCATTATCTCAATGTCGAGTGGGGTCAAAGATTCGCTGAATAAAATTATAGAAAATTCATGATGGAAAAAATGATCCAATGTATCCACACTGGTGAAATAAAGAGCTAATCCCATCTCCCAACACTTGTCCATAGTCATGTAGGTCAAGGATCTTCAAGTAGACAGGCAAGTATATTTTATTTTAAATGTGAAAGGTTTCTATCCCTATCACCTTTTGCGCCAGTGCATTCCAGACTCCAGACTGCTACTCTAGAAGTAAGTTTCTTTCCTCAACTGCAGAGAAAGCACTGGGGGTTGCAGATAAATTGTGAGGAGGAATTCTGCAGACATGATGGCCCTTGTTGGAGCCAGAGTAGATGGAGATATAAGAGATCAGAGTCAACTGAGTGAAAAGTGATTTTCTGGAAAAGGATAACGTTACAGAAAACGATAAGCATGAGGCATGATTTTAAAGAAAAGAGTGGAATTTATTAATGGCCAGTCAAGAACCAATGTTCATCGGTGAAAATATATGAGATAGGTGAATCAGACTTACTGCAGGATGGTATGTGATCTACAGATTTTGAAGTGAAATGCATTCAAGCTGCAGATATACTCAACTGAGTGGGAATGGAATATTGAAGGGGAATGTCATTGAGGCATAGAGACACAGAATTGTACAGCGCAGAAATGGACACAAAATGCTGGAACGGGATAGGCAGCATCTCTGGATAGAAGGAATGGGTGATATTTTGAGTCATGAAATGGACCCTTCAGCCCACTTTGTTGACCTTCTTGCCCATATACGCTAATCTCAATCCCATTTGTCTGCGTTTGGCCCATATCCTTCTGTGCTTTAGATCAAATCTGTCTAAATGCCTCTAAAATAAATTAATTATGTGCAATTCCACCACCTCCTGTGGCAGTGCATTCCAGAAATCAACCACTCTCTGTGTAAAAAGGAATACCCCTCAGGTAGTCTTTAGAACTTCTTCCTCTCAAACAAAACCAATGGTCTCTAATTTTACTGATTCATAGCACATATCCAGCTTCAATACATGAATGTGCTGTGACCTGCAAACTCACACATCTCTCGCACGTCACCAATTTAGCAACTAGTGCAAATTAATTTTCCTCTTTTCTCAACTCAGACTTCACTTCACTATTTCACTTAATTCATTTCATAGACTTCACTATTTCACTTAATTCATTTCGTTGTCTCAAATTGAGACAATGACAATAAATTTGAATACAATACAATACAATACAATACTTCAGACTTCAGAGATACAGGGTGGAAAGAGGCACTTTGCCCAACCAAGTCCGCACCAACCAGCGATCATCTTCTACACTAACACTATCCTACACACTAGGGTTTACAATTTTAACAAAGCCCAATTAACCTTGACTGGATAGACTCGGCTTGTACTCGCTAGAATTTAGAAGATTGAGGGGGGATCTTATAGAAACTTACAAAATTCTTAACGGGTTGGACAGGCTAGATGCAGGAAGATTATTCCCGATGTTGGAGAAGTCCAGAACAAGGGGTCACAGTTTAAGGATAAGGGGAAAATCTTTTTGGACCGAGATGAGGAAAACATTTTTCGGCGTCGGTGAAACATCCATCAGCGGCCTGGACTGAAGCGGCCGCTTCCCCCCCGAAGACTGCAACGACCAAAGTTCACAGGCCGCGCCGGCCGAACCTCCGACTCTGGCGATCTCGGATCCCAGGCTCTGCGGTGCTGTCGGCGGTAACAGTGCCCCGGAGCTTAGTTAAGGGGAAAATCTTTTTGGACCGAGATGAGGAAAACATTTTTCACACAGAGAGTGGTGAATCTTTGGAATTCTTTCCCATAGAAGGTAGTTGAGGCCAGTTAATTGGCAATAATTAAGAGGGAGTTAGATGTGGCCCTTGTGGCCTAAGGGATCAGGGGGTATGGAGAGAAGGCAGGTACAGGATAATGAGTTGGATGATCAGCCATGATCATATTGAATGGCGGTGCAGGTTCGAAGGGCCGAATGGCCTACTCCTGCACCTATTTTCTATGTTTCTATGTTTCTATGCTTCTAACCTTCAACCCTGTAACACTTCGCAGTGTGGGAGGAAACTGGAGCATCCGGACAAAACCCACGTGGTCACAGGGAGAACGTAGAAACTCTGTACAGACAGCACCCGTGGTCAGGTTTGAACTTGGATCTGTGCCGCTTTAAGGCACCATCTCTACGACTAAGCTTCTGTTCTGCCCCTGTAATGTAAAAGTTAAACATTGGAAGGACCTTCTTGATCTTCATATGCACACTGCATAATTCTCAAAGAACTACCTGACAACTGCAATTACATGTGATGAAGGCTGCTCATATGGTCACAAGTGATAGGATCAGAATGAGGCCATTCAACCCATCAAGTCTACTCTGCCATTCAATCATGGCTGATCTATCTTCCCCTGAACCCATTCTCCTGCCTTCTCCCCATAACTCCTGGCACCCATACTAATCATGAATTTATCTGTCTCTGCCTTAAAAATATCCATTGACAGCCTCCACAGCCTTCAGTGGCAATGGGTTTTACAGATCCACCAGCCTGCTCCTGGAACTGTGAAGTATAGACAAGATCTTGGCCAGTGTCGGTTTCCAGACAAGTCTCACTTCATATCACCCTACTGACGTAACCCTTTCATCCTCTCTCCCTTGGGGTGGTGAAACAGATTCCCCTTAAATATCTCCCTGCCTCAGCCACTCAGTGCTGGTAGCAAGTTCCATATACAGATTTGAGCAACAACGCAGTCATGTTCCACACAAATCCTCCTGTTACAATCATCCACACTCCCATTCTTATTGCTTGAACAGCCCTGAATGAATATTAATACACCTGCTCAGTGACCTTTACTGCTATATATTTCTGAAGCATTGCCCACCATTTATGAGCTTCCAAATGTATTCTCCGACTCCCTGATTCCAATTTTGTTTATTTCGATTCATTTATACGGTGATGATAACATGGAATCACAATATATAAATTAGATTATTTTTCAAAAGAAAAGCTGTTTGTATATTTACATTGAGAATTCTAGTTAAAAAATCTGGCTACACTCCAGATAATTAGATAACAGATGAACAGTTGCAATAGAGGTGGAAAGCAAATGGGTAGATATTGAATAAAAGTTCACCAATTATGTAGGAATGAGCAGGATATTCAGCAATTTTCATATTGGTGCTTTGCTGCTTTGGATCTAAGGGTTTCAACTCAATTTATATTCTTCTTTCCTTTTGTTTTCTCCCTGCTCCCTCATTCTTTGTAACTACATGGATGCTCTGAGATGCTTTGTTATTCCTGAGCTCTGAGCCCAGGCACCTCTTGGTAGATATAGGGTGATGGAAGGAGCATCACCACCAACAAGTCATTTCAAACTCTCGTCAAGATGGTCACCTTCAGTCAGTTCACTTTGCGCAGGATGGCCATGGAACTGCACGAATCACTCCATCCCGTACTTAATTCGGTACTTCCTCCAAACTATTCAATGAGCTATATAGGAGAAGATTTGGGACGCACAGTGGTGCAGTGGTAGTACTGTTGCCTTACAGCGCCAGAGACTCTTGCTCGATCCTGACTACCAGAGCTGTCTGTTCGGAGTTTGTACGTTGTCTCAGTGACTGCGTGGGTTTTCTACAGGTGCTTGGGTTTCCTCTCCAGAAACTCAATTAACATAAATCTTATCAGTAAAGACACATGAAAATTAAACTCAAAAGATCCTGAAATAGGATCAACTGAAGTTTATTTATTTAATTATTATGTGTTTGAAGGAACTGCAGATGCTGGTTTAAACCGAAGATAGACACAAAATGCTGGCGTAACTCAGCCTGACAGGCAGCATCTCTGGGTGATATGTAACTGGGTTTGAGAGAATGTTCTGTTTATGAATTTTTTCTATAATGACATAAAATTCCATTGGGTATCTGCCCTCAATTTACAAATGTACATTTTGCTATAATGAGCAGTGCAAAACCCTCTGCCCATTCGCATACATATTTTAAATGCATTTTGCCTAGTCTTTTCAATTGAAGAAAATTTGTTCAGCAAAATGTTTTTAAAGAATATATTCCTTTCTTACCTTAAGGAATACCCGTACAAAACACATCTCAAAGGCAACAATACTTTGGATATATTGTATTCTATAACTATAGCGTTAAAGCAACCCATGTGGACATTTTAACCCCGAGCTATACTTGAGGTGAAATTAAGATTTTGAGATTTAATCATTTATATATCTATTCATAAGTATCTGGTGCTTTTGACACAATGGTCTAAATACTCCTCTGCAAACTAAATGCTTAATTCTGTGAATTAAATGGGAGTTAAATCAGAAGGAAAACCTAAAGGAAGATAAGGTTGCAGATGAGAATTTTCACATGTACGTGACAGATTTTTCATGGACCACTCAGATTAAATATTTTACAGAGACAAAGGGCCACTATAAATTACTCCTGCTATGAGGGTGTGGTTGAATATACGAGAAGTTGAAGAGAATGTGGAGAGAATTTTAAAAAGGGATAAAGACTACGGGTACTTGTCTGTACGGAATGTCTAGTTCTCCCCGTGACCTGTGTGTGTTTTTCCCGTGAGCTCTGGTTTCCTCCCACACTCCAAAGACGTACAAATTTGTAGGTTAATTGGCTTGGTAAAATTGTAAATTGTCCCTAGTGTGTGTAGGATAGTGATAGTGTGCGGGGATTGCTGGTCGGCACGGACTTGCTGGGCTGAAGGATCTGGTTCTGCACTGTATCTCTAAATTAAACAAAACTAAACTAAATATATGATTAGTGTAAATGAGTGTTTGGTGGCCAATGAGGCCATGGTGGGCTGAAGTGCCTGCTTCTTTGCTGCATCATTCTACAACTCTATGAGTCCTTGGGCTTCAGGATATTATAGATGTCCTCTTACTTCGCATGAGGTGCGATAGTGTTGGGAATAACACCAAACCTAGTGTTATTATTTAGGTATGAGAGATCGGGTTTGCTGAAGTTTGGATAATTTTGTACAAAGAAACACTAATATATAGGAGCAAAGTCAAGCGTTTAAAGAAATTATTCATACACCTATTAGGCATTCCTTGAATAAGTAAAAACTCCATGAGATAAGAATAGTTTCCATTGCTCAGGAGAGTGTAAGCCAATTGTAACTAAAGAGATTAAAGAGAGAATAAAGGAAGAGACATATTTTTGTCTAAAATAATATTAAATCTGGGAATTGGGAGGATTTGACTAATCAGCAAAAGATAGTCAAGATTTAATAAAGAATAATGAAATAAAAAGCAAGAATTAACTAGCAAGAAATGTGAAAAAAAGAGCATTTAAAAGTATGTCAAAGAGACGAGCAAAAACAAATGTGGATACCAAAGAGGCAAAAGCAATTGCAATATAATAGAAGGAAATCTAAGGGATTTTAAACTCATATGGTCACACAAAGATCAGTATGTGGAGAATGAAAATTCAAATGGGAATAGTTGCCTTAAAGTAGTTAGTATTGCTAATGAAAAATTACTGGAAACAGTATTAGGATTAAAAGATGAGATCTCCAAATGTCATGTGTCAAATCCATTGATTTTAAACAAGTCAAAAGTACAGATTGTGAAAGAATCGGCAATGATCTTCCAGAATTCTTTGCAATCCAGAATGATCGCTGTGGATCAGAAAAATGCAGAGGGTGAGTCATAGAATCACACAGCAAGGAAACAGGCCCTTCAGCCCACATTGTCTATGTCCCAACCCTAAGTTTAACTTAACTGTTGAAAAGATGTATAAAACATGACGATGGGTAGGTGGGGAGGATATATCACAATATGACCAGGCAGAGTCATAGCGGGATGTGGGAATTGTATTTGACAATCATGAAGAAATATTTGTGTCCAAACAGCGGCGTAAATAAGCGGAAACCTGAAACTATATATTTGAAATGTCTAATGTCGTTGACATGGTGCCACTTGAAGATTATTGTAAATGTTAGAGAACATGTTAAGGGCGGCATGGTGGCGCAAAGGGCGGCACCATGGTGCAGCGGTAGAGTTGCTGCCTTACAGTGCATACAATGCATAGACCCGGGTTTGATCCTGACTGTGGGTGCCGTCTGTACAAAGATTGTACGTTCTCCCCATGACGGCGTGGGCTTACTCCGAGATCTTCGGTTTCCTCCCACACTCCAAAGACGTACAGATTTGTGGGTTTATTGGCTTGGTATAAATGTAAATTGGCCCCAGTGTGTGTAAGATAGTGTCAATGTGTGTGGATGACTGGTCGGTGCGGCCTCGGTGGGCAGAAGGGCCAGTTTCCGTGTAGTATCTCTAAACTAAAAATGAAAGGAAAGTTCATCGATTTGAAATAGTATTCCTGTTTTACTCCTTTCAAGATTCAAGATTCAAGTATTCAAGAGCGTTTATTGTCATGTACCTCAGATAGGACAATGACATTTTTACTTTGCTTCAGCACAACAGAATATTGCAGGCATAAATAATACAGAACAGATCAGTGTGCCCATATACCATTGAATATATATATATATATACATATATATATATATATATACACATAAATAAGCATATAAAGTGCAGTAGGCTAATTAAAGTTCAGATTTTGTTTGAGGAGTTTAATAGTCTGATGGCTGTAGGGAAGTAGCTATTCTAAAACCTGGTTGTTGCAGATTTCAGGCTCCTGTACCTTCTACCTGAACGCAGCGGAGAGATGAGTGTTTACCATAAGTGTCTGAGCATTTCCAGCAAAAATATAATAAATACCAGAGAGGTTGGTGACGCAGCTACCATATCAACATTTATAAGACATTTGGACAAGAATACGATTGGAAAGGTTTAGAGGGGTATGGGCAAAACATAGGTAGGTGGAACTAGTGCAGATGGGGCATCTTGGTCTTCATGGGTAAGTTGGGCTGAAGGGACTGTTTCCATGCTGTATGACTATGACTTTGTGGCATTAAAGTGTGTTTATTTCAAAATAGCTTGCCCGAGAATAGCTAAGTGCATCCTTGGGTGCATTATTCCAGCATCAGGGTAGATCACTGAAAAAATAGCTCTGGTATTTTGTTTCCTTTCACTTTTCTCCTGCCTTCTAATATTAGATGATCCTTCAATCAGAACAACATTAGTCAGAGTTACAGAGTCACAGTGTCATCGGGAATGGAAACAAGCCCTTCAGCCAAGAGAGAATGATACAAGCCTGAAGCCCTTACCTGCACTTATTCCACATTATTTTACTCTTCCCACATTCCCATAAGTTTCCCTCTTTCCATCACTCACTTGGGTGTGTAATAGTCGGTTCATTCCCTATTGACTAAAGGGCCTATTTCCCCGTGTATGACTTTGTGACTTTGTGGCATTAAAGTGTGTTTATTTCAAAATAGCTTGCCCGAGAATAGCTAAGTGCATCCTTGGGTGCATTATTCCAGCATCAGGGTAGATCACTGAAAAAATAGCTCTGGTATTTTGTTTCCTTTCACTTTTCTCCTATGACTGTAACTCGGGCTGTTGTTGTTCTGATTGAAGGATAAGCTAGTATTAGAAAACATTGGCAAACATTAAGGATAAATTTAAGTAGACAATTAACCTGTCAACCCTCAGCTTTCCTAGGAGGTTATTCTTTCACTATACAAAGATGAAAACTAGAATGGTGCTTGACTCTGCAAGGAATAATTTTATTTAATTTAGTTTGAATCAGTTTTAAAGTAAAATCTTTTTTTTTTTTAATCAATTCATAAAACATAGATTACTTATGCAAAGAGGGCAAATGTAACAAGAAAATCAACAAGAACAACAACAGAACTCCAAATATCTAGCATGCTTGGGAATATGGTCATTCCAGACCAGCAGATTTGATCAACTATCAGTTATTCTTCCTATTAAAGAGGCAATATAGGTCCACCACCAATTATCTGGCAACTGGTGGTCTAGCAACCTCTCCGCCACCCTTCCTTTAATCAGGACAAAATCTTACCCCCACGGCCCCACCTGAAGCCCCCCCCAAAAATGTGGTGCCTAGGCCGGGTGAGTCGGCCAATCTCAACCTCATTGGGACTTCCTTGCCAACCAGCTAGTAGAATTTGTCCGTAGCGGCCAGGGCTCTGGAACTGTGGCCCAACCAGAACCAGCAGATCTAATGTCATAGACGACTTCTACGGCCGATCACTGGATCAAATTTGTTGCCTGTGGCCAGGGCTCTGGAACTCCCGACTAGCCGGAAGCGGCATATCCGTTCCCATAGCCGACTTCCGTGGCCAACTTTTGGGCCAGTATTTCGGCACCCCACGGAATGACCTCTATTGGGTTTGGCAAAACAGTCAATCCAGAAAGACCCTGGAACCAAGTGTCCTGCTAAATCGGTGGTGGACCTGTACATTCTTTAAAACAAGTACAGAAACTGGGGTTCCTGCAGACTGTCAAGTGTGGCCTGTGGGTTTGAGGGGAGGAAAGGAAATTTTACAAAGTGAGGCAGAAAGTGAACCACTGGCATGTCAGCATAATTGGACAGTGCATTGTCAGAGTGTCACTATTTGCCCACATTGTGGTGATATAGTGGCACAATTGGTAGAGCTGTTTCCTCACAGCACCAGAGACCCAGGTTCGATCCTGACCTTGGATACTCTGAGTATGGAGTTTGCACGTTCTCCCTGTGACTGCATGGGTTTCCGCTGGGTATTCAGGTTTCCTTCCACAGATCAAAGTTGTAGGCGTTTGTAGGTTAATCATCCTCTGTAAAATTGCCCCTGGTGTGTAGGGAACAGATGCGAGAGAGGAATAAAATAGAACTAGTGTGAACTTGTGATTGATAGTTCACATGGACTCAGTGAGCCAAAGGGTCTGTTTCTATGCTATGTCTTTTAATCAATCAATCAATGGACTGTTAAGGGAAAATATCAATGATTATACATGCGCATGGCTAACTGATTGATTGGTAGTTGTTCCATTGGGATTAACTGGCCAAATCAACACTACAGTTTCAAAGGTGGTAAGAGGCAAGATCAGGGGAAATGGTCAGTTCACCATCAAGCAATTCTTCTTCTAAGTCCAATGTTCTCAAGACTGACTGCAGTAACATCTTGTGTAGGAAGGGGGAGGAGGAGGAGAACATCTTCAAAGTAGGCATACCTTGAGGAGATATCACAGTGGAGCAGACAAAATGTGTAGGAAAGAACACATGTCCAAAGAAGGGACTGAAGAAGGGTTTCAACCCAAAACATCACATATTCCTTTTCTCCAGAGATGTTGCCTGACCCGCTGAGTTACTCCAGCATTTTGTGTTTTATCTTTCTTACAGTATCATCCAGATGCATTCCACATACGTTTTCTTCTTAACAAAATCTTATATACATTGTTTGTACTCGATGTTTCAGTTGACCTGTAATAACCTTACTATCAATTGGATATACCTACTTCACATGGATGCTACCAAAGTGCTGAGTATTACAGTGCTTAGATCTTACCTACCCTCACTATCTGCGAACAATTCCTCTGAATCAATTGAAGACTTACACAATTTATCTTTGAACTTACACTTACAGAGATAGCTGTCATATCAGCAGCAAACATAGACATAGAAACATAGAAATTAGGTGCAGGAGTAGGCCATTCGGCCCTTCAGCCTTGCACCGCCATTCAATATGATCATGGCTGGATCATCCAATTCAGTATAGGTACCTGCCTTCTTCCATACCCTCTGATCCCCTTGGCCACAAGGGCATCTACTCCCTCTTAAATATAGCCAATGAACTGGCCTCAACTACCCTCTGTGACAGAGAGTTCCAGAGGTTCACCACTCTCTGTGTGAAAAAAGTTCTCCTCATCTCAAAGGATTTCCCCCTTATCCTTAAGCTGTGACCCCTTGTCCTGGACTTCCCCAACATCGGGAACAATCTTCCTGCATCTAGCCTGTCCAACCCCTTAAGAATTTTGTAAGTTTCTATAAGATCCCCTCTCAATCTCCTAAAATCTAGAGAGTATAAACCAAGTCTATCCAGTCTTTCTTCATAAGACAGTCCTGACATCCCAGGAATCAGTCTGGTGAACCTTCTCTGCACTCCCTCTATGGCAATAATGTCCTTCCTCAGATTTGGAGACCAAAAAACTGCACGCAATACTCCAGGTGTGGTCTCACCAAGACCCTGTACAAACTGCCTAGAACCTCCCTGCTCCTATACTCAAATCCTCTTGCTATGAAAGCCAACATACCATTTGCTTTCTTTACTGCCTGCTGCACCTGCATGCCTACCTTCAATGACTGGTGTACCATGACACCCAGGTCTCGCTGTATCTCCCCCTTTCCCAATCGGCCACCATTTAGATAATAATCTGCTTTCCCGTTTTTGCCACCAAAATGGATAACCTCACATTTATCCACATTATACTGCATCTGCCAAACATTTGCCCACTCACCCAGCCTATCCAAGTCACCTTGCAGTCTCCTAGCATCCTCCTCACAGCTAACACTGCCCCCCAGCTTAGTGTCATCCGCAAACTTGGAGATATTGCCTTCAATTCCCTCATCCAGATCATTAATATATATTGTAAATAGCTTCCCAGCACGGAGCCTTGGGGTACCCCACTAGTCACTGCCTGCCATTGTGAAAAGGAGCCGTTTACTCCTACTCTTTGCTTCCTGTTTGCCAGCCATTTCTCTATCCACATTATACTACCCCCAATGCCATGTGCTTTAAGTTTGTATACTTCTCTTATGTGGGACCCTTGTCGAAAGCCTTCTGGAAGTCCAGATACACCACATCCACTGGTGCTACTGTTACATCCTCGAAAAATTCTATTCAGACATGATTTACCTTTAGTAAATCCATGCTGACTTTGTCCAATGATTTCACCACTTTCCAAATGTGCTGCTATCCCATCTTTAATAACTGACTCTAGCAGTTTCCCCACTACCGATGTTAGACTAACTGGTCTGTAATTCCCCATTTTCTCTCTCCCTCCCTTCTTAAAAAGTGGGGTTACGTTTGCTACCCGCCAATCCTCTGGAACTACTCCAGAATCTAAAGAGTTTTGAAAGATTATTACTAATGCATCCACTATTTCTGGAGCTACTTCCTTAAGTACTCTGGGATTACATTCCCCAATTTACCCAACACCACTTCCCGACTAACCTGGATTTCACTCAAACTAACCTGGATTTCACTCAAAGTGGATTATTTTTTCCTCGCTATGTAAGTTCCACCTCCACAAGACCTAAGACTTCCCTTTGATATCTCACAAGGCAACAGCATGGTTTGGCACAGTTCAAATGTTTGTTGATGGTGCTGACACTGAGAGTCTCATAAGTGTTGACTTTCCAATTGTTGGATGAATGGCTAATTGTTCAACTCAACATCTTAGAATGGACATATCCAGGAGTTCAGTACACTGCCATGACTGAATAAGGATACAACTACTATAGTTCTCATGGTGAAATAACCATCAATAATTTGTAGCTAATTTCCCAGAAATCCAATTTCAATGAAGATGCAGGCGACCATTTTGATTTTGGGAGACGCCAATTTTATGTCAACAATCTAATCTCATGTCTTTACCCAAGATCAAAATCACACAGATTTAGCTGAAGTAAACATATCTTCAGTATGTTACATTAGATGTTACGTCAAATATTCTGTGTATTTGAGATGGAAATATAGATTCAGAAACTGCAACATGACAAAAGATGCTGCTTTTCCTAAAGTCCATTCTCAGATGTGGACATATCTTTCTCCTGGAGCTCCCATTACATTGCATCCATCCCATGGATAATTATCATGTATTTGTTCTTTTTACCCCTCAAGTGTAAATCAAAACTAAATATCCCCTTCCATTTCAATGTCCCTAAAATCTTACCAACAATTATGCAAACAACAGGTTAGTTTCTTAGTGCATTGACAGTTTAAAGTATTATCTTATTTTTCTTAGTCATACTAAGCCTTCCTCATTGCAATGTTTTGGTTCAGAAATGAAAATGGAAAAATCATAGTTAGTGCACTCTTGAGTTTTGGACTCCAGGCACTAAGTGACATTGCAAGGGGTCTGCATCTACTCCGAGCATGATACTGGATTTTTTTCTCTTATTTAAACATCTGAAGATTATGGACATCACCCAACATAACCATTTCCTGTATATTTAGGTAATTTTACCAGTAGGTTTCTCAGTATGACAAGCTCATCTAAGACATAGTATGTCAGGAGTAGACAGATTATCAAATGGTTCCTCTGAAATAAAATCCTCAAAGAAAACGGCACAATATTTCTAAGCGAAGGTTATCTACCCTTCCTTAAATTGCTGATTTTCTTTTAGAATGCATGTGCATATTGTCCTGCATCTCATATTCAGCCAATATGACACAAAATTCAATTTTTATAGTATTTGTTTCTTTTTATTTAAATTTAAAAAACATTGTTGCATTTGATTTTTCAGTAAAAAAGCATGAAAAATCCTTATTATCCACCAGAGCACTTTAATGGCTAAGAGACTAATCAATGACCAAAACACTCTTTAAACAGCTTTAAATTTTGTAAATGAATAAACATTTGTAGACACATTATGCTTTCATGGTGGAGTCCCTCCGGCATCGGCAGTTTCTTGCATCTCTGTTTGTTCTGACCAAAAGCAGCACAGTGGTGCGGCGGTGGAGGTGTTGCCATACAGCACTTTCAGCATGTATGAGACCCAGGTTCGATCCCGACCACGGGTGCTGTTTGTACGGAGTTTGTACGTTCTCCCCATGCCCGCGTGGGTTTTCCCTGAGAATTTCGGTTTGCTCCCACACTCCAAAGACGTACATGTTTGTAGGTTAGTTGGCTTGCTATAAATGTAAATTGTCCCTAGTGTGTGTCGGATAGTGTTAATGTGCGGGGATCGCTGGTCGGCGTGGACCCGGTGGGCCGAAGGGCCTGTTTCCGCACTGTATCTCTAAAATAAACATAACATGTTTCTGTCCTGTATCCTGGGCACAGTCCCGGTGGGCTGAAGGGCTTGTTTCACGCTGTAGCTCTAAAATAAACTAAATTAAATAAGATACTTGCCTTATAATGTAAATGCAATTTTTCTCGGCCTATATACAAATTGCCAACTTTGAGCATTTAATGTTACTAAACAACACAGATGCATCAGATTTTGGTCACATACATCTCTCTGGTAAAGCATTGTTCCTCAGAACTGCAGGAAGCAAATGCAATCATGAGCCTAGCACAGGACAACATCCTGCAGTGGGTATCAAGGAGTTCCACGTAACCTAGAGGATATACAAATGATTTTAAGACATGTAGCTTCTAGTAACATGTACTTAGATTCATAACATGGACAGAAAATAATGAAAACACTCATCTGGTCAGGCAACATTTACTGAAGGTAAAGATATGTTGACCTGTTAGGATAAAGATTCGTCATCAGCATTATTTATAATCCGCCTTGTGCAAGGAGGAGCCATGATTAGTCAGATGCAGGTTTTTCCATATTAAGTGCACAGTGGCTTGCTACTAGATCGATTCAGAGTGCAGTCGAGAATCAACTGCAATTTTGTGAACCAGGAGAAAATGTGCTCCAGTTTCCACCCACATTCCAAAGACCCCATGATTCAGTACTTTAATTAGCTATTGTATTCTGTCCCAAGTGTTTAGGCATGTGGCAGAATCTGGGGGGAGAGTTGATGGGAATGTGGGGAGAATAAAATGCGGTTAGTGTAGAGTTGTATTAAATGGATGGTCGGCGTGCACTTGGTGTGCCAAAGAGACAGTTTCCATGGATACAGCTCGAGGATTCAATCAAGTCAACTACAAGCCAAAGGGGATTGTTACAGAATTTCAGTAGCTCTACGGTCACTGTTAATGACATACACTTTACTAATACAGTTTTATTTAATTACTCACATGTGGATTCCCCTGCCATTTTCTATGATTTGAACTCATGACTTTGGGTCATTGGTTCAGACCAGGCTAGCTTACTCGCCTAGCAACCTCACCACAATGCTGCAGGATCCAGGAGGACTATGCTGGAATGAAAACCGTTCTGCCCACCTGCTAAAAATGAAGAGTGAGTGAGGGATTATGTTTTAATTGTGTTTACTGTAACTGGTTTATTCAGACACTACCAAACAGCCAAATTGGAATCAACATAAATTTTAAGTGCAATTCTAAAGGTAATATATCTACTTTGAATATATATGCAAATGAAGGTTGTTTTGTTCAGTAATACTGAAAACTAGTCCTGCTGAAAACTAATGGGCAAAAATCCCATTTTAAGAGGCGTTCTAGTTAAAAATCAGGTTGTTATTGTAAGTCTCTATGGTATTGGTGCTTTAATTACACTGCAATTTGCATAACCGTATGCATTCTTTGATGAATGGTTTGAGTGCAATATTTTAACTTCAAGGGTAAGCTGTCATATTTCCCATTTAATAAAAATATGTGCCTCAAAATGGTTGTACACTCAAGAACGGTGCAGATGTGATAAGTAAATGTGTTTTAGTGGTATGTTTCCCATACCAAATTTTAGCTGTGACTAAAGACCGCAGGTAGTGGTGCGGCTGGTAAAGGTGCCCCAGTGACTTGGGTTCAACCCTGACCTGCCTGCGTGGAGTTTGCATGTTCCCCTGTGACTGTACAGTTGCTCTGGTTTCCTCCTACATCCCAAGCAGTAGAGCTGCTGCCTTACAGCATCAGATACACAGGTTCGATCCTGACTACGGGTGCTTGTCTGTACGCAGTTTGTATGTTCACCCCCTGACCTGCGTGGGTTTTCTCAGCAATCTTCGGTTTCCTCCCATACTCCAAAGACGTACAGGGTTGCAATTTAATTAGGTTGGTATCATGTAAAAAAAAAATTGTCCCTAAGGTGTGTAGGGTTGTGTTAATGTACGGGGATCGCAGACCCGATGGGCCGAAGGGCCTGTTAACGTGCTGTATCTCTAAACTAAACTAAACTATTCCTTGGAGCCCACCTCTCTCTCCACCACCTGATCTGAGATGTTTGAGGGATGGTAGTGGGGACCCAAGTGATAACATTACAGAACGCACATCTGAGTTTGGACCTTGTGATAAAAATGTCTGCTTGAATATCATGGAACCCTGAATATTAAATAACCCATATTTTGTGTCAGAAATTATTGATTTTGGGGCAATTAAAGTGAACCAGAGCTTTCAGCTGTGGGTCCAGATCTGAACATTTGGAGATGTCAACTAACCATGACCTACCCCTAGACGTACAGATACATCTCCTTCAAGCCCTTATTACACATTTTGAACCCATATTGAAGAAATATTATTAAAGAAACTCTAATAAAGACAGCTTTCATATGGTGTCATATTAAAAATCTTTGAAGTTACTTATGGCAACAATCTCGATAAAATAAATTATTTTTATCTAAAATATAATTACAGAGCAGTCCTCATGCATGCTTAAAACAGTTTTCCAAGAGAAGCTGAATATTACTCCTCCTGTTATTATATTAAACCTTCTGTTATATTAACCAACCACACAGAACAACCAGTGACTATGATACAAAGATTCAGTTCAGAAATGCTATAAATCACTTGCTTGCTTGCTTAAATATTTTTTCCTGACACCAAGGAATATATTCATGCATTATATGACATATTACATCACTGGTAATACTGGCATAATAACTTATTGCTCTTTTGAGTTTGAGTTTAGTTCAGTTTATTGTCACATGTACCGAGATACAGTGAAAAGCTTTTGCTCTTGAGATAGTCGTGGTGATCTGCCTTCTTGAACGGTTGCAGCCCTTCTGGCAAGGATGACAATCGGTGAAATGGCTGCTCCCTTCGCTCTTGTAGCTCATAAACATTAATGGAATTCATCAGAACTGATGTGAATTGAGTAACTTGCCTCTGGAAAAGCAAGAAAGTATTTTTCAATCAATAGGTTTGTTGCTTTCAAAAGAATTTTGTTTTGCCCGTGAGGTAAATAATGCATGTGGAAAATTATTTCCATGTACGTCACATTGAGATGGTACCAGAAGTTTCAGGTACATTTCAGCACTCAAATCCATCAGAGGAAAACTCTGTCCATATTAGGACACAGCCTCTGAGAGCAACTCCCTCATGAACTTATCTATTTTATATTTTTGGTTCCTCATTATATGTGATGGATTTGTCATTCCGATGCCATTAAATGTAATTAATCAATTAATTTAAACCATTCCTGGCTTCATCCCCCCTCTTAGTCTCCTTCCTTCCTTTCTCCTTTTTCTCCTTTTCACTCATTCACCCACCCTTTCATCCTTTCACTCATTCATCCTTTCACCCTTTCAACCTTTTTTTCTTTCACTCTTTCACTGTCTTTCTTTCTCTCTTTCTTTCTTTCTTTCTTTCTTTCTTTCTCTTTCTTTCTTTCTTTCTTTCTTTCTTTCTTTCTTTCTTTCTTTCTTTCTTTCTTTCTTTCTTTCTTTCTTTCTTCTTTCTTTCTTTCTTTCTTTCTTTTTTTTTCTTTCTTTCTTTCTTTCTTCTTTTCTTTTTTTTTTTCTTTCTTTCTTTCTTCCTTCATTTTTCTTTTCTTTCTTTTTTTCTCATTTTCTTTCTTTTTCTTTATTTCTTCTTCCTTTATTTCTATTTCAATAAAATGGACCTTCCACTTATTTTTCCTCTTTTTTCCTTCCATTCATTTTTTCAAAGCTTTCCTTCTATCCTTCTATCCTGTGTTCCTTTCAGATGCATGGAGATTTATTTATCCTTATCTTTATGTTCTTGGAGGCAAAGAACGGGGAAGGTTTTTTTTTTTCCTTCCTTTTTTTTTTTCTTCTGTCATCAGGTGGGGAGACTGATGGCATACAGGAACAAACAGCCAGTGTAATGGCACGTTGGCCTTCCGAGAGGAGTTGGGTATAGGAGGTCCTTCTGCAGTTGTACAGGGCCCAGGTGAGACCACACCTGGAGAATTGTGTGCAGTTTGGTCTCCTAATTCAAGGAATTCTTGCTGTTGAGAGAGTGCAGCGTAGGTTCACGAGGTTAATTCCTGGGATGGCGGGACTGCCATATGATAAAAGAATGGAGCGACTGGGCTTGTGTTCACTGGGAATTAGAAAGATGAGAGGGGATCTTATTGAAAGATATAAGATTATTAAAGGATTGACACGCTGGATGCAGGAACCATGTTCCCAATGTTGGGGGAGTCTAGAACCAGGGGCCACGGTTTAAGAATAACGGTTAGGCCATTTGGAACTGAAATGAGGAAAAACCTTTTCACACAGAGTGTTGTGAATTTGTGGAATTTTCTGCCTCAGAAGGCAGTGGAGGCCAATACACTGGATGCATTCAAAAAAGAGTTAGATAGGGCTAGCAGAATCTGGGGATATGGGGATAAGGCAGGAACGGGGTGCTGATTGTGGATGATTTCCCATGATCGCATTGAATGGCGGTGCTGGCTGGAGGGGCAGAATAGCCTACTCCTGTACCTATTGTCTATGTATCTAAAACTCAAATTTCACTGTACGTTAATTGGTACATGTGACAAGAAACTGACCTTGAAATCTAATCCACGGTGACTCTTGCCTATTTTCCTCTCCTCAACACTAATAGTTACATTACAGTGTATATTTTGTTTCTGGATACCAAAGGAATTAAGGAATATGAGAGTGGGAAGAAGAAACTGAAGTAGAAGATTAGCCATGATCCACCTCCAGCTAATTTAACAGACAGAAGTCGTGGAATATGTGCATGGTTGAAGATAAAACAAATTCACAAATTCCTGTCAGCTATAAAAATACAAAATAAATTGTTTGACATTACCCTTTCCTGCAACTTTGTAGTACCTGTATCTGGTCAAAACAGGTCCGAGGCAGAGAGATAAAACTCTTCAACCGCCATCAATCTTCAAAGATCTGATGCTGGAGGAACTCTGACAGATTTAAATAAAAAATCTCAATTTTGGGAACAATTTTATATCTTCTGTTCTGAAAAAAAAAAAGAAATTATGGCTTGAATGAAGCTAATTGCTTCGACAGAAGAACATGGGGCAATCGAAATGAGAAATAATATCTTCCTAATGGAGGTCTGAAAAGTCAAAACAGGTAATTGGAGACAACAATTTGTTGAGCCCTGGAGGTTTCACAGTTCAAATAACTTAGGACTGACCCTGACTCGTGCTCAGATGAGTGTTATTCAAATGGAGCAATTTATTAAAATGCATAAACAGTTTATTGTTTAAGACAGAACAACATGGACTGGAATCAAACTTTACAATCAAATGCCTTCCTCCTGCTTCACAGGGTACTGTAGACTGAGTAGGTGTTCCTGGATTTGCATTCACATAGCCTTGTGGTTTCCACTCTTACTATTTTGCTGCTTACCCTAGTATTGGTGTTGATCATTTGATTCAAGGGCAATCCGCCTTGCACTTTGGTGAGCTATCTTTGTGTAGAAATGCGAGCACAGTTTATCCAAATTATATATTTAAGAAAGAACTGCAGATGCTGGAAAAATCAAAGGCAGGCAAAAATGCTGGAGAACCTCAGCGGGTGAGGCAGCATCTTTGGAGCAACGGAATTAGTGGCGTTTCGGGTCGAGACACTTCTTCAGACCGAATTATATACTTCTGTTCCCCATTACAACAAATGAGATGATGGGGTCAGAGAGGAACCAAAGTAAAGTTAGAAGAGGTAATGGAACTAAAAGTTTGGATGCATCAATAAAATAGACAATTGATATCCAAGGTACATCATTGGATGAAAGGAAGAGAAGGTAGGAAGGAGGGAAGGGTTCCAATACAGAACACAATATGGGCTTTTACTGACCTAAAAGAATTGTCTCCTTTAATATGACCAAAATAAGTAACTTGTCATTGTCCATGGTATTTATCAGTCCAATCTATTTACGATTCCAGTGAATGGTGACTCCAGGATACTTGCTAACCTCAGGATATTGTTAGAAGGAGATTTCTGCAATAGTATGGAATGTGGAAGGAGTTAAGTTGAAGTAGAAGTAGAATTATTGTAAGGAGAAAATGCATTTCGTTGTCTCTGTACTGTAGTGCCTGACAGTGACAATCAGAAAATGATCTGAATCGGAATCTGAATCCGGACATGAACTGATTCTTGTCGGAGAATAGCCATTGCTTGGCATTAAGGCAGCAGTGTACGAGAAAATGATCAGATCAGTCCCTCAGTGTCCATGTTGTTCATTGCCTGCAGTCCGAGCATTCAGCTGTGTGTAGGATACCCAGCTATCAAAGCTGGCTGGACATAAACTGAGTCTTAATCCCGGAGATAGACACAAAATGCTGGAGTAACAGCAGGACAGGCAGCATCTCTGGAGAGAAGGAATGGGTGACATTTCAGGTTGAGACTCTTCTTCAGACTGAGATGCTGCTTGTCCCGCTCAGTTGCTCCAGCATTTTGTGTCTATCTTCGATTTAAACCAGCATCTGCAGTTCCTTCCTACACACTTAATCCTGGGGATGCTGACATAGTTGAAGGTTTTGGTGAAGTCAGTACCCAATCAAATTCAGTGATTACTGCTGCTTCCAATATTTTACTTGGATTAGTCACATGGACCCTTTCTGATGGATAGAGTGGACGCTGCAACTCAATGGAGCTCCAGCCACTGAGATGGGGCCATTAAGGTGGATCATTGGGATAACTTGCCTATGATACAGAAGAGGCCAACCTCTTTATAATTACTGCAAAAAATCTGGTCTCGTTCATGAAGATTTATTCTGAGATAACCAACCAGGGTAATGAGTTGACGATTTTGTACAAGAAGATCATCAGAAGTATTTTGCCTGCATTGGAACGCTTGCTATTTATCAGCTGCCAGAGGATGAACTAGGTTAGAACTGAGGTTGTAGAAGATGATGTATTGTGAGGTTGAATCAAGGTTACATATGTCTAAGGCAAAGTCTCAGTTGAGTGAACACATTAAAGTGTTCCTTCCAGATTGTGCCGACTGCCTCCATGTCCAGGATTTATCTCAGTTCTCCTCCAGTCTTTATTCTCATGGAACCCGGCCCTTAGGATGTGAATGGCTTTGACATCAACATTGTATGGGCCAATTTTTTGGTCTCCTGCACTCATTCCTCTCACCATTTGTTTTTTCTCCAATTTACATGTTTTATTTTGGACTGAAAACATAAAATGTTGGAAATATTCAACAAGCCAGGCAGTGTCTATGCGAAAGTAAACTAAGTTAATGTTCTAGTTCGAAGATCTTTTGTCATAACTGGAAAAGTGGGAAACAAGTTAAACTTGCAAATAGTTTGGGAGAAGAATAAACAGCCAGGCAGACAGACAGACAGACGGACAAGACAGATAGACAGACAGACGGATAGACGGATAGACGGATAGACGGATAGATAGACAGATAGATAGATAGATAGATAGATAGATAGATAGATAGATAGATAGATAGATAGATAGATAGATAGATAGATAGATAGATAGATAGATAGATAGATAGATAGATCCTATTTATCCCTTTATCTCCCGGCAATTTAAAATTAACTTGTTTTTCTTTCACTCACATTTCTGATGAATTGTCTCCAATCTGAAACATCAACTGCTTCTCATTCACAGGTGCTAGCTGAGCTCACCATTTCCAGTATTCCTCTTTATATTTTGATTTCCAGGGGATTTTTCAGACATGACCTTTCAGATGCGTGCCAATGGTTTATTTCCCCATGAGATGTGATGATGTGCAGTGGGATTGGGTGCTTCAACCCTGGAGTGAAAGGTCACCGGTACTGGGAAGAGATGATACTGCAACAACCTGCTGGTTCACTTGGTTATTAAAGATCACTTTGTCCCATTTTAGTTCAGTTTAGAGATACAGCGCAGAAAGAGGCCCTTCAGCCCACCGAGCTCGCACCGACCAGTGATCCCCACACATTAACACTATCCTACACACTAGGAACAATTTTCATTTATACTGCCAATTAACCAATAAATCTAGACATCTTTGGAGTGTGGGAGGAAACCGAAGTTTGCGGCGAACACCCATGCAGGTCGCGGGGAGAACGTACAAACTCTGTACAGACGGCACCCACAGTCAGGATCGAACCCGGGTCTCTGGCGCTGTATGGCGGAAACTCTACCGTGCCTGTGCCACCGATTATGAAACAACCTGCTGGTTCACCTGGATGTTAAAGATCCCATTGTCCCAATTCAAAGAAGATTTCTTCCCTGAGTTAATGGCCTCATCAACAGCATCGAAAGCAGGATAACTCTCCTTGTTTTCATTCCATTTGTAAAATGTTGCTGTGCGCAGATTAGCCGCACAAAACATGAGTGATCATACTGCAGACATAATGTGTTAGCTGTGAATTACTTTGCAACATCCCGAGGACATGGAAGATGATACATAAAACAAATTCTTTCTTTATAAGGTCTTCACAGTTCATCTAACCATTGAGAGAGACAGATGGAACCTTTACTTAGCATTTCATCCTCAGGGTTGGAAGTGTGTCACATATTAGGAGCAGTAATATACTACCTAGCTATTTAGCATAATATCTTTGGCAAGAGGCTAGTGGAAAATAAATAAGGTTAAAATTAATTAGCTGGTATGAACTTTGTATTTTGTAGTTCAAATGTAGCTGAGTGAAATCTGCAGACAGTAAACATCTGTTCTAAAATTGCTTCAATTGTAATTCTGGAGAGGTACACTTTTATTTTCTCTTGTGTAATGGCGCTGCATAAATGCATATCAAATATTCGATCAATATGATTTTAGGATTTTGAAAGCCGTGATTGGAGAGGATTGATTCCTCAGGTCATGTTCAGTGGTGGTCTCAGCATCATAGCTCAGCTGTAAATCAGTGTTTCAATTTCTTTCTGGTGAAAGGTGGGTGCATTATTCAAATTGACACTGTTTACATTTGAGATATTATCTCTTTGTGCCAGCTTACAGACTGCAGCTCGAATGGTAATAATGTTTGTTCTATACAACAAGGAATCAGAACATCAAACATTCATTTGAATTTACTGTAGGTTTATATGTTCTGCCTATTTATTGCTGTTGCAAAAGACAATATCTGATATCAAAGACAAAAGAAAATCCTAAACAGTCACCACACTTGCAACATTGGATTTACATATATTTTTGCAAAGCTCTTGCTGGTATCAGTTGTAAACAACAGATCTATGCTTTGAACGTTCCACTTGATTTTCAGTACAGGATTACAGGATTGTTAAACTGCAAAATATTAAACTGCAAAGTGTACAAAATCATGAGAGGAATAGATTGGGTAGGAACACAGGGTCTCTTCCCCAGTCTAGGGGAATCAATAACCAGAGGACATAAATGTAAGGGGTTGTCTCACTTGGGCGACCTAATTGGCGAGTTTAGTAGAGTTTGAAAAAATGACATGTTGAAGACCTCCTTCGACCTCCTTTGACTATGTTGAAGACTAGCTTCAACTAACTAATTATCGAGATCATAGCCTCAGCATTAAAGGGCACTTGTTTAGAAAGGAGTTGAGGAGGAACTTCTTTAGTCAGAGGGTAGTTAACTTGTAGAACACATTACCACAGAGGGCTGTGGAGCCCAAGTCATTGGATATTTTTTAAGGCAGAGATGGACAAATTATTGATTAGAACGGGTGTTAAGGGTTATGGGGAGAAAATGTGATTAGGAGGTAGAGATCAGCCATGATTGAATGGCAGAGTAGACTCGATGGACCGAATGGCCTAATTCTACTCCTATAATTTGTGAACTTGTGAACTTGTGAGTTGGGCTGAAGGGCTTATTTCCATGCTGTTTGACTTTATGACTGTGACTCGATGATGGACAGTTACGTGGATGGAGGGATTTTATCAACTGTAGAATCTACATCCAAAATTGAGTTGGCACCTTCAGCAAAATATTTCTTCCACGGTTGTGCATTATTACTTTACCCACTAGATCATTGTTATCATTTTTGCTGAGTTATAACTTAACCAATGATGCCAGGTCAAATCCCCCAAAAAAGATACAAAAAATCCTTCACCAAGAAGGAAGTGAATCTTTGAATTCCCTACCTAAGATGGTTGCAGACCTCAGTCACAAAGTATATTGGATATAAGAACTGAAGGATCAAATTAATACAGTAAGTGGCACTGGGATAAATGATCAGGTGATAGATCAGGCACCAGAGGATAAATAGCCTACTCTTGCTTCCACTTAATGTTAATTTCAATAAGTCCGAAGAAAAGTCTCAACCTGAAACGTCACCCATTCCTTCTCTCCAGAGTTGCTGCGTCCCATTCAGTTGCTAGTGCATTTTGTGTCTGTCTTTGGTTTAAACCAGCATCTGCTTCCTACACACTGAAGTTGACCTCATGCGCAACAATGGTAAGAGCTATATTCTGCACGCCGTCTTTCCCTTTGCTGCCTCTGTTGTACCTGAGTTTGGCTTGATTCTGATAGCATGCAAAACAAAGCTTTACCCTCTACCTTAGTAGACGTGACAAAAGTAAACTGAGGCCTACACCTAAACCTTTGCATTTTGGATTCTCACTTATTTAAATCCTAATTGAAAGTGGAGTTACCACCCTATCTCTAAGAACAACTGATACACTTTTTCACAGCAGTTTGCATTTGTGTGTTCAAGAGCTGCAGCAAATATTGTCAACATCATTTTAAGGCAACATGAACACAAAACACATCAAAGACTGCCACTTAATTCTATTCCAATCCTTCAGAATTATTGCCTCATTCAGATCAAGCACGAATCTCCACTTTAATAATTTGAATTCAGGCTTCACCTCTGATATTATTACATTCGCTTCTGCTTCTACTAATGTTAGTTGCCCAGCAAAATGTCTTTCAGATCTCTTACAGTATTTATTTCTTAATGAGTGCATATTTCAGTCACCGGTCAAATTGTTTCCATTTCAGAATCATCTTAGGCAGTCATTAGTCGGAGTGGTGTATCACACAACATGACAGTCCCAGGGATAATTACAAGCCCTCTTTGTATTTTTACTCTGGGACTCAGTGCACCAAAAACTGATGGGGCTGTCACAATGCTTACAGCGTTGCCATGCTACAAGCTGTCAACAGATCAAAGCTGTTTGCCTCAGTGAAAGAATTATTGTTGAGCTTGACATCTTCCTAAAAAATAGATAAAGGGAAATGAACCATAATCTGGATATTGATGTGTCCTCCTTTCTGGTAACTTTCAACAAACCAAGTAACATCTGTAGAACAAGAAAATATTTTGAACAAAAAATTGCACTCAATTCTTTTACATGGCATGGTATCGGGAATAAAGATATGGAATATTTATAATTTAAGAAATATCTCCAGGTGAGGCATGGCCGATATTCAGTACGTACCAATGAACTGCTGTATGACCATATCTACCTGTACACTAGGTCATGGAGATACTGCTTGTAAATGTAGATCAATGCAGGTGTGTATTCAGGTAAGGCAACGCTCGGGCTGCAAATCATGGCTTGTAAGTGTTTTATGCTTTTACTGTGAGAGAATAGTTGTACAACATGTGTTTCCGGTCAACTAACAATTGCAGCAACAGGACTGAGTCATTGAAAGCATCTTAAAACAAGTCATCTGGGAAAGAGAATAATGCTATCTGCGACTGAGTCTAGTTTCCACATATGAATGAGCAGACTTTTTATGTAGCTGTGCTAAATAGAATGAGCCAAGAGTCAACAGTGTTTAGGAAGCAACTGAATAAGGATCTCGACCCGAAACGTCACCCTTTCCTTCTCTCCAAAGATGCTGCCTGTCCCACTGAGTTACTCCAGCCTTTTGTATCTATCTTCAGTCAACAGTGTATTATTGCCCAATGTCCTGACACAGAACAATGACATTCTTACTTGCAGCAGCTCAACATATTTGTAAACACTGATCCAACATTTGTTCTTCACAGTGAAGTGCGTCAATATTTCTAAGGTTTCAAAAGTTTCAAAGATCTTTTATTGTCATATGTACCAATTAAGGTATTGTGATATGCGAATTACCATACAGCCATACTAAAAAAAACAACAAGACACACAACTTCATAAAAGTTACCATAAACATCCACCACAGTGGATTCCCCACATTCCTCACTGTGATGGAAAGCAATAAAGGCTAATCTACTTCCCTCATTTTCCTCCCGCGATCAGGGCAGTTGAACCATCCGTCAGAGTGATCAAAGCTCCCACAGCCAGCGGTCGATGCCCCCACGTCGGGGCGATCGAAGCTCCTGTGGCTTGGAGTTCCCAAAGTCAGCCTCTGACCAGAGACCGCGAGCTCCGTGATGGTAAGTCCCAAGGGCTCCCGCGGTAGAGCTCAGAGGTCGATCCCTGGCCAAGGGATTGCGAGCTCCATGAGGTTAGGTCTTGCAGGCTCCCTTTGGAGCCCCCAAAGTTGGTCCCCAGCAAGAGGCCCGCCAACTCCTCGATGTTAGGCCGCAGTGTGGACGGAGATACGATATGGAATAAAATCTCCGTCGAGGTAAGAGATTAGAAAAGGTTTCTAATCCCCTCCACCACCCCTCACATAAAACAAGCTAAAGAATACTAAAAACATACATTTAACATGTATGACCCGCTGAGTTGCTACAGATCTTTGGGGTTTTTTAGGCAGCACACTGCTTTCATGATTTAACTCATGTTCCTTCTAACTCACCTTCTGCGGCCTTACAATTTTGTAGTTTGCAATTTAAGAAATTACAAAATGCTGGAGTAACTCAGCGGGTCAGGCAGCATCTCTGGATGGGTAGATGATGTTTCTGGTCAGGACCCATCTTCAGACCTGACCTGAAACGCCACTTATCCATGTTCTCCAGAGATGTTGCCTGACACTCTGAGTTATTCCAGCACATTGTGTTTTTTGTAAAGCAGTACCTTGCTGCTCCTTGTATCTCTATTAAGAGATTGCAATCTTTTTCAATTCATTGTAATTTGATGCATAAATTTTGAGAAACTGAGGGAGACTGTCTTTTCTCTCTGCTGATGGGAAAATATGCCTTTAACCTCTGTTCCATGTCTTTTTGTTTTGTGAGCGAATTAAAAATGTAGCATGCATGTAGCATGAAGGCATCCTCTTAATAATTATTTTGGACTTTAGACTTTAATGATACAGTTTGGAAAAAGGCCCTTCTGTCCATCGAGTCTGTGCTGACCAGTGATCCACGTACACTAGCACTATCCTACACAATAGGAACACCTTACAATTTCTACTGAAGCCAATAAACCTACAATCCTGTACATCTTTGGGATGTGTAAGGAGACCACAGCACCCGAGAAAGCCCATGCAGTCACAGGGAGAACGTGCAAACTCCATACAGACAGCACCCATAGTCGGGATCAAACTTGGTTTTCTGGCGCTGTAAGATAGCAGCTCTGCTACTGCACCACTGTGCCACATTTGTCACATGATAAGATAATGTTAATTTTCAACATGATCATACGGCATGATTTTTATTTCATTATCTTTACAATAAATTAAATTTACTGCCCATCAAATCTACCCCACCATTCAATCATGGCTGATCTATCTTTCCCTCTTAACCTCATTCTCCTGCCTTCTCCCCATAACCCCTAACTCAGTTGCTACAGATGCCACTGGTTGAAACTCTACACTCTGGTCTTGTTAACTGCCTTGAATTCTACTCCGATGCTCTGCAGACATTATTATTGGTTGAAGTTGGTGCCAAGAGCTAGATAAAGTGAATGAAAGGAAGTGGAAATGGACCCTGTCCAAAATACTCTGCATGATCAACCAAGCCATATCATATTGCTTCAGACATTATTGGGAGCAGCAGGTTTACAACAGACATTGTGTAAAACGTGCTCACTATCACATTCCAATCATATATCACTTGTACAGATGAAGCATACAATTTGTGTGAAAAATGTGAAGCACTTACAGAACTGCTGTGCCTATCTGGAATGCAGGATAAATGGGTCTTCCATCACAATCAGATGGATGCACTCAAGCTCCTCCATCACCAGCAATGCTTCTTATGTTCTCTGAAAGTTGCATCTTTGGCTTGGTATTCAGACGGTGTATCTGTATTAGGAAGGGGCTCAGAGTCCAGTTCAGTCTTTCAATTGCACTTCTGTTATGCTCACGGTTCCTAAGGCTGGTCTAACCTCATGTAATTACCCTTTATGTAACGATGTGGAACAGATAGAAATGTATATCTCCTTGTTTGGGTGCGTTTTTGCATGTAGTGTGTGTGTGTGTGTGTGTGTGTGTGTGTGTGTGTGTGTGTGTGTGTGTGTGTGTGTGTGTGTGTGTGTGTGTGTGTGTGTGTGTGTGTGTGTGTGTGTGTGTGTGTGTGTGTGTGTGTGTGTGTGTGTGTGTGTGTGTGTGTGTGTGCACGTGTGTGCGTGTTTGTGCACGTGTGTGTGTGTGTGTGTGTGTGTGTGTGTGTGTGTGGTGCACGTGTGTGCGTGTGTGTGCACGTGTGTGTGTGAGTGTGTGTGCGCGCGTGTGTGTGTGTGAGGGTGTGAGGGTATGTGTGAGGGGGTGTGTGTTTGTATGTGCATTTGTGTGCATGAATATGTGTCTGTGAGGTGTGTACATTGTAGAAATCTGTAGTCATACCATACAAAAACAGGCCCTTCAGTCAACATGACACACAGACCATGAAAAACCAATGCGGCTGTTGCCATGCTCAGGCCACTGCCTGGTGCAGGTGGACTTTATTCCAGCGCGCACAGGGGCTGGGTCCGCGTACTGGCTCTTTAATAACCGGCTGCTTGAGGATCGCCGATTCCGGGATACATTCAGTCGGTTTTGGGTGAAGTGGAAAGAGAGGCAGAGAGGCTTCCCTTCCCTTAGGCAGTGGTGGGATGTGGGAAATGCTTACATTCATCCCTTTTGTCAGGAATATACGTAGGAGTCGACCGGAAGGCGGGACATGGCGGTCGAGCGACGCGAGAGAGATTTACTCCGCGCGGAGTCTCGCTTGTGTAGGATTAGTGAGGACTTATCATTGGAGGAGTTGACTGGTGCCCTGCACCAGTTCAGGAAGGGCAAGTCCCCAGGACTGGATGGGCTGACGGTAGAGTTTGGTGGAGCCTCTTGAGATGTCCTGGGGTGTGACTACATGAAGGTCCTGGGGGAGAGCCTGGCGACCGGGGAGATGCCCCTCTCGTGGCGCAGGGCAGTCGTTGTCCTGCTGCCCAAGAAGGGCACACTCCGCCTGTTGAAGAACTGTACCGGCTGGCTACTCTTGTCTTTGCAACTACAATACAGAAGAAGCTGGTGGAATTATTTTGGAGAGACAGGAAGCACTGGCTTTCCACAGCGGTCCTCAGTCTCCCATTAGAGGAGGGTGGCCAGTCCTTGGTATGCGTGCGTACCCAGGTGTCGGCTCTCCCTCAGGAATCTGTGGAGGTATATGTACGTGGAGCACCCCCCGCCCCCAGATGGCACACCCCGACCCCGGGGCCATTGCCTAAGGGTGGTTTATCGGCTCCCGGTGGCGGGAATCAGTCGACCCGCCATACGGGGGAGGAACTTGGTCATCTTTAGCCAGCGCAATGTTCCTCAGGTGAAGGGGGGTGTTGTGGCTGCAAGAGTGGCCACTCCCCACCCTGTCATGGCGGGTGTCAAGGAGAGGCATGTGCTTAGAGTGATTCTGACTGAGCTTACCCCTGCTCCACCAGAATGCTCAACGGGCCCAGGCTCTGGAATATTTCCCAGTTCTTCTGTTTCCTCCCACATTTCAAAGACGTGCAGGAATGTAGGTTAATTGGCTTGGTGTATGTGTAAAATGGGCCCTAGTGTGTGTAGGATAGTGTTAATGTGTGGGGACCGTTGGTCGGTGCGGACTATGTGGGCCGAAGGGCCTGTTTCATGTTGTATCTCTAAACAAAACTAAACTTGACTTAACTATGACCTCCATTCTTTGACATCTCCACACTAGGAAAACAATTGTGACATAATGACGCTGCGGTTGTTTTTGGAGCGTCAGAGACCCAGGTTCGATCCTGACTACAGGTGCTGTCTGTCGAGTTTGTATGTTCTCCCTGGATTTTATTTGGGTGCTCCAGTTGCCTCCTACATTACAAAGACATGTAGGTTTGTAGGTCAATTGTCTTCTGTAAATTGTCCCTAGTGTGTTGGGTAGAACTTGTGTATGTGGTGATCGCTGGTTGACATGGACTCGGTGGGCCAAAGGGCTTGTTTCCAGCCGACTAAATTAATCTGAATTAACAAGAAAAACATGGCAACATCATCACTTTATCTAGTCAATTAGCCACCAACCTCTAGAGTCTAAATGTATCTCAACTTCATGACAGTGGTATTTTCTTAAACGGTGTACTTGGTGAATAACAAGTTCTTAATTTGATATAGAAACAGGGAACTACAGATGGTGGTTTGCAGAAAAGGACACTAAGTGCTGGGGTAACTCAGCAGGTCAGGCAGCATCTCTGGAGAACATGGAAAGCTGACGTTTCAGGTCGGAACCCTCCCTCAGATTGAATTTGATGGATGAGCAACGACATAACTTTCTTTTCCATTTTTGCAGCTTTATGTAAAAAGTTCCTTTCTTTAAAGCACTGCAAGGAGCGATATTGCTTGAAGTAGCTGACTAAATGAAAATCACTACTCTAAGCCCCCTGGAAAACTTGTGTTATTTCTGATGATAGGATCATTCTATCTGCCCTGTGCCCGGTACAGGCCTGTTATAATGAGTTCATTATAACTAAACCATGCTCTGCCTGAAATGAGTAATGAATAGGTAATGAGGTGACTGCTGGTTGGAATAAGATCGAAAATGTGACAAGTGGAATTAACCTTTTTTAATTAGTTCTTTCAGGAGTCTGATGGCCTTCTTTAATACATTCTTTGATTTGTGATTAAAGTATGTAAGTTATGGAAGTTCCTAACACAGTGCACTGATGCGTACTGATGATAGGAGGTTTAGTTCAGTTTCTCTTCAGTAAGACTGTGTCACTGGTAATTTTCTTCGCATTTACGTAAGTTTGTGTAGGTTGAGGTTTCAGTTCAGTTCAGTTCAGTTCAGAGACGCTGGGAGGAAACAGGCCCTTCGGCCCAACGAGTCCGCGACGACCAGCGTTCCCTGCGTACTGCTAATGCCCTACACACGGGACAATTTACAATCTTTATCCAAGCCAATTAACCTACAAACTTGTACATCTTTGGAGTGTTTCCTCCCCGGGGAAAACCCACGTAGGTCACGGGGAGAACGTACAAACTCTGCACAGACAGCACCCATGCTTCAGATTGTACCTGGGCCTCTTGCGCTGAAAGGCGGCAGCTCTACGCTGCGCCACCGTGACGCCCCAAATTATCATTTCCCTGCACATATTTAAGTGTGAAAAAAAAACAATCAATGCAGTAAAATAAAAAATAAAATTCTGGAAATACTCAAGTCAGGCAGCAATTGTGGAAAAGGAAACTGAGTTAACATTCCTGGTCGAAGATGTGAAACTGAGCTTAATTCCAAAATGCCACCTGTAGTTGCTAAATTTGTATTACAGAAATTTTTTCAGGTGTTGATGAATGATCAAAATAAACTGTAGACTGAAGAAGGGTCCACGTGTCTTTTTTAAATGTTGTTATTGTTAACTACTTCCTCGGGCAGCTCATTCCATATGCCCACTGCCCTCTGTGTGAAAAAAATTGCCCCTCAATTTCTTAATAAATCTTTCCCCATTCACCTTAAAGCTATGTCATCTGCTTCTTGATTCCCCATACTTTGGGTAAAAGACTCTGTGCATTTATCATATTTATTCCTCTCCCGATTTGGTACACCTCTATAAGGTCACCCCTCATCCTCCTTTGCTCCAAGGAATAATGTCCCAGCCTGCCCAACTTCTCCCTGTAGCTCAGGCCCTCAAGTCCTGATAAATATTCTCTGCACTCTTTCGAACTTAGACTTCTGCTAAAACATAGTAATCTCCTGACATCATTTTCTTTCCACGATTTTGGAAGATAATTACTGGGCAAATTCACTGGTCCTTTGGAAAAATGGAATTAATGGCTGTTTTCAAATTTTCATGCAGCTTTTGTTGAGGCTGTTTTTCCTCATAATTATGGCCACATAGCATAATATCCCACTTGGACATTTCAGGTGCCTGTGTGAGTATTTAAGTCTTAGGAGAAATGCACTTTGTCCCTTAACGCACTGGAAGAAAAATATTACCCTTTGCAGTTCTGGTAACTTAGGGGGAATGTAAAGGGCCTGTCCCACTTAGGCGTTTTTTTCGGCGACTGCCAGCGACTGTCATATTCGTAGCAGGTCGCCAAAAAACAATGACTGGCCGCCCCATACGACACTGTCTACGACAATGTCTACAAAAACCTACCACCCAGTCAATGTCCTGTTACGGCAAGCTACCGACAACCGGCAAACCATTAGGACGTCCACCTACGACCACACCTACGACGACCTATGACCCACGACCACACCTACGATGACTTACGTCCACCCGCGACAAGCTATGACAAGGTAAGACAATTCAGTTGCTAGTTCCTGTCGCCGGTTGACGTAGGTAGTCACCAATGCAATTCACTGAAGTCAGCACCTGGCACCAACACACGCCACCTGGCGACAACCTACAACAACCTATGACAGCACCTATGTCAGGAGAAGACAAGCTATGACAAGCCCACGGTTGTCGACTGCCGCCAAAAAGTTTTGAACATTTCAAAATCTAGCGGCGACCAGAAAAATTACATCTCTTTGAGAGACTGAGGAGACTACTCATGACCATACAGGCAATACCCTGGTAACTGTGTGGTGACAGTCTAATCGTCGGCAGTCGCCCAAAAAATCACCTAAGTGGGACAGGCCCTTTAATCTCTGAAAGGTGGCTATGTGGATTTGGTGAATATAATTCCCAGTTTTTCCATTTGCAATTTTGGTGGCCAATCAATGGTTGAATCCAGAGTGATTGTATATATGACCTTTTTCTTGCATTTGGACGGGAAAAAGAGAATAGTTACAAAGCAGATTTAGGACATATAGGATGACATTTACTGCAGCCATTAATAGTTCTATAATAAATTCAAGTCAAGATGGAGCAATGTTAAATCCTGCAGCAGTACTAGACATTTAACCAAAGACATGGCATGCTGAGAGACTTCAGAACAAAGAGGCAATAGTTGCTTTTAGGATTAGTGTGTTAACTTGGTACATGATGGGAAGAAAGCAGTTCTTGTTTGGCTCTGGAAATCCATTTCCAATCCAATTAAGGTCCGTGGATACAAAATTATCTCTCTCCCCCTCTCTCTCGTTCTCTCCTCTCCTCTCCCTCACCACCTCTCCCCCCTCTCTCCTCCCTCTCACCTCTCTCCCTCCTCCCCCTCTCTCCACTCTCTCCCCTCACTCTCTCCCCTCTCTCTCTCTCCCTCCCTCTCCCTCTCTCTCTCCCTCTCTCTCCCCCTCTCTCCCTCTCTCTCCCTCTCTCCCCCTCTCTCTCTCTCCCCCTCTCTCCCTCTCTCCCCCTCTCCCCTCTCTCTCTCTCCCTCTCTCCCTCTTTCTCTCTCCCTCCCCCTCTCCCTCCCCTCTCTCCCTCCCTCTCTCCCTCTCTCCCCTCTCTCCTCTCTCTCTCTCTCTCTCTCTCTCCTCTCTCTCTCTCTCAAATGTACAATGTTTACCATGTTTCTAGTTATTTTGTGGGGTGCTTTGCCTCAGATTTCTGAAAGAGTTGGTACTGGTCCCAAGTGAAACTTGCAGTAGTCTTTGTAATTGTAGTCACTTGGGGGATAATTATAGTCATGAGTAATTTCCAACAGCAAAGTTCTGATAAGTATTATCTGCTCCAATAATTAATTATAAAGTATAGCAACTAAGAAGATTAACTACAAACTCCAGATAAGATACAGTAAAATATGAAGTGACACGTACAGAATGTTTGAACATCTCAAACAAGAGTACAAACATAATCTTCTGTGACAATGAAAACGCTATCTGTATATAGCAAAGTCCCATGTTCAGCAGCGTAATTATTATACTAGTTTTTTTTGGTATTAGTTGGTGAATATGTATGAAGATCTTTCTTTTTCAAAGTGATGTTTCAACCACTCGGGAGGGCAGATAAATAACGTGTCATAGTCACTGCATAAAGTAGATCAGTCTTGGTTATTTGAAGAAATGATGAAAAATTAAAATGTATATATTTACTCATCTTCCATCCTTTCTGCATCCCTAAGATGTGCGGACTGGTGGGTTAAATGTGACCACTTTTCCAAGTGGCTGTAAAATGTCCCTTATTTCAGGCTTTCTTCAGGCTCACAAAAAGCATTCATATGAGGAAGAGAATCAGTTATCTTTCAATAACATTGAAATTCATGTGTGATGAAACCCACAAATGCATAACAAAGGCAAATATATTATTACACTGAAGGTGACAATTATAAATCAAATATAAAGGGCAATGCTTCAGTTTGGAAGAATAGTAATTTAATTGTCCAATGATTGTCCAATTAACCTATATGCTAATATCCTCTAAACATGCTAAAATGCAAAAACACAATCATTAAGTAAATAGAATTCTTTGAGATGTCTGTAAGGTTTGAAATGTATTTTTGATAGTTTTAAGTGAAGAAGTGTGCAAATTCTGCAACACCATGCATCTTTGTCAAAGTATATAGGAACAATTATTTTGCCATGAATAATTGTCTTGAATAATATATTTGCGTGCTTTTAATTGTGTAATAATAAATATTTTTTGAAAGGTTGCTAGGAATATTTATCTTCCCATATGTATCTCTCAATCTTGTCTCTTTCTCTCATTCTCCCTTTCTTCCTCTTTCCCTTTCTTCTTCTCTCCCTCTCTCTCTTTCTCTCTCCCCATCTCTCTCTCAAATAAATATTTCTCTCTCTCCCTTTCCTTTACCCTCTCTCTCTCTCCCTCCCTCTCTCTCTCTCTCTTCTCTTTCTCCCTCTCTCTCTCTCTCTCTCTTTCATCTCTCTCTCTCCTCTCTCTCTCTCTCTCTCTCTCCTCTCTCTCTCTCTCTTCTCTCTCTCTCTCTCTCTCTCTCTCTCTCTCTCTCTCTCTCTCTCTCTCTCTCTCTCTCTCTCTCTCTCTCTCTCTCTCTCTCTCTCTCTCTCTCTCTCTCTCTCTCTCTCTCTCTCTCTCTCTCTCTCTCTCTCTCTCTCTCTCTCTCTCCCCCTCTCTCTCTCTCTCTCTCTCTCTCTCTCTCTCTCTCTCTCTCTCTCTCTCTCTCTCTCTCTCTCTCTCTCTCTCTCTCAAATATACAATTCTCTCTAAGTGTTCCCAAAATATTTTCTTAGTTGTATGGTGCACATCACTTGAGTAGCAATGCACCATGAAAACCTGGATCACCAGAACTCTACACCATTTGACATGTATAACCAAGCATCCAGCTCAATAAAGTCAAATGAGTCGATGCAAATATCTTCCTGGAGAGATATCATGAGATTTACTTTAAATTAGAAATAACATTTAATGGAACCCAGTGCTGCATTATGTAAGAATCAATGTGAATATCTTAGTTTAAAAATTAATTGAGAGTTTAATTGACCTGAAGTCATTCCAGTATTTTCTGTCAAAGATAGATACAAAATGCTGGAGTATCTTTTATTCCATCAATGTGGTATCAGAGCCATACATTAATGTGGACTGAGGCAGAATCACAGCAAGATCAGTAATTAAGGTTATTAGTACAGTTGGGACGGCTGCCTTTTATCTCCTCGGTTGCTTCAGACTCAAGTGTTCACAGCAGAAGATAGAAAGCAGTAACTGCACCAACAGAGAGGTGAAGTTAGGAAGATGTATCCATTTATCTGGTCCTGCTGAGAAGATGTCAGTGAAGCTACAGAACTATGGACAAAATTAAGTGTGTCAATTATCACTTAGCATGAGTTTTTTAGCAGCTATTAGGCAATGTCAGGATGGTTCAGGGTCTCCTCAGGAAATGCTTCCGCACCAGATGGCCCAGGAAATTGATCCATGATGTACCTGTTGTACAGCTGTTCCTCAGTGCCAGGATTGTGCCCTGTGCACTTCAAGAAAGTCACATTGGTGTTATAGAATCATGCAGCTGAGAAAAGTGCACTTCTCCTTGTCCTCAACAATTGTTTTGCCTAGACGATAGACACAAAATGCTGGAGTAACTCAGCGGGTCAGGCAGCATCTCTGGAGAAAAGGAATAGGCGATGTTTCGGGTGGAAACCCTTCTTCAGAATGAGAGTCAGGGAGGGTGGAAACGAGATATCAGTTTCAACCCAAAATGTTACCTATTCCTTTTCTCCGGAGATGCTGCATGACCTGCTGCGTTACTCCACCTTTTTGTGTCTATCTTTGGGGTAAACCTGCATCTGCCGTTCCTTCCGACTCACTAACCATTTCGATCATCTACATCAGTTCCATTTGCCCACGTTGGTGCATGTCCTTTTATGCTTTGAGTAAAACACAAAGTGCTGGATGCACTCAGCAGCTCAGGCAGCATCTGGGAAGGGAACAGACAGACAACGTTTCGAGTCTTGATTGTTCATCAGACTGGCACTATTTTGAGTTGTGACCCTTCTTCATTCTTTCCATCATGGTGTGTTTCGCTCAGAATTCCAGCATCTGTGGATTCTTCTGTCTCTTTCTACACCTTGCCTAATTTAGTGTCTGTCTGAATATGTCTTATGATATGATATTATATAGATGATGTCTGGGCTTGGGCTCCCCTTTAAATGTGTAAGTAAAGTGTTTAATCTGTTTGATATGTCCTTGCAGAGATTACTCTGTGCTTGACCACACTGCGAGCACATGCAATGAATCAGCAAGTTACAGGTTGTACGTTGGTAGTGCGTTGTGACGTTGACAGTTTTGTTTTTTTTAGTTTAGAGATACAGTGTGGAAGTAGGCCCTTCCGCTCACCGGGTCTGCGCCGACCAGCGATCCCCGCACAGTAGCACTATCCTACACCCACTAGGGACAATCTTTACATTTACCAAGCCAATTAACCTACAAACCTGTACATCTTTGGAGTATGTGGTGGTATGTTGTGAAATTGGTAGTATGTTGTGGCTTTCCCACTGAGGACCTACCTGGCAGGCCGAAGAGGAGGGAGTGGGTGATAACGATCGGTAGGAGCAAGGCCGATCACCTCTTCACGGCAGAAGGTCAACCCTGAAGTGCCACGGCAACACTGACAGCAGGCCCGGATCACTGCCCGGAGAGGGGGGAGTCGGGTGGAGGGACGGTAAGCAGACTGGCTGTAAGAGGCAGGGCACGGCCCCGATGGTGGAGTGGGCCGCTGGAGGCCCTGCAAATGCCTGGGACTCGGCTGGACCGGGCATCACTCCAAGATGCCAAGCACGTGGACCGGACGTGGACTTCAGCGGTAGAGGATGACATGGCTACGCTTGGCCAAGCTGACCCTGTAACCCTACCAGGACAACAGGTCTTCATGGCCAGGACAAGAACACTGCACTTACAAACTGGGACTTGAAAATAGCGCCAAAAACTGCCAAGTCTGTATACTGCTATACACGTTCTATATCTGAAATGCTTATCTAAGAGGTCTCTATGTATTTGTACTAAACTGTCTCCAAAAATGAATTTCACTGTACCTTGGTCTATGTGACAATAAATTACCATTGATCATTGAAAAGCTAATTGTTACCTCTTGCCCTTAGCTCTGAAAAAATATATATGAAGAACACATCAGCTAACAACAGTCACTGACAATCTCACTTCATCCTAACCCAATTTCCCTACCTCATTTAATAATGCTGATTCTCATTTATAACCGTAGCCAATGTTGCCTCCCTAGAATGATTAACCTACTTCTGGAACTGAAACTGGTACAACTATTTTTCCCCCACAATGAAAAACAATCCTATTTCCCGGAATCGTGCCCCGAAAACTGGGCCTACCTCTGTCATAATCTCAGTGGGTCAGGCAGCATCTCTGGAGAAAAAGGATGGGCGATATTTCGGGTCGGGACATTCACAACATGAACAGTCACAACATTCAGTGTGAAGAAGGGTCCCGACCCAAAACGTCACCCATCCTTTTTTTCCAGAGATGATGCCTGACCCGTTGACTTACTCCAGCACTTTGTGTCTCTCTTCTGTATATATCAGCATCTGCAGTTCCTTTCTACACGTTTCATGGGCAAGTCTTCTTCATTTCACATTGGTATCTGGATGGATACAAGGGAACTGAGAGCATCAAGAGTGTGTGCTCCCAACAAATCCTCACCACCCTTCAATTCGCCACTGCCCTTTGGACATGGAAAGAGAAATAAGATGTATTCAAACTAAAAAGAAAAACAATGAGTCTGTCACTGAGGAGAAACAAGCTCCCATGGATCAACCTAAAAGGGTGGAATGTCGACTGCATGAATAAGAGAAAAAATTGATTTTTTTTTTCGTGCAAGAGAAAACAAATAAATCCGTTGACCTAGTACCCCTTCTTATAAGGTGAAGAATGGGCAGTGAAAGAGAATAAATGAAAGTAAAGTGCCAAATAATCAGCGATGTAAAGATATTAGGAGTGTTGAAGGTCACTGGTAATAGGAAAGAAAGGTTAGTGAGAATGTTTCTATATTAGTTCCAGTCCTGTCGCGAACGTCTGAAAAACAATTGATTATAACACTATGCTGAGCACTAAGTGAATGCTTTGCGCTCAGTTTTTTAATGCTCTAATCACATTTATATATTTATTGATTTCACTTGAAAAAGATATTGAAGTGTCAGCAAGGCTTGGTGATAGCACATTTATCTCACAGATATAAGGTTATTGTGGTTAAGTCTCCTTACAGTTACTGGAGTACATCATCTGGGTCGAGATTTTGAGGGATGTTTCAATGAAGCAACAGCATTTATTGTTTAGTTTAGTTTAGAGATACAGCATGGGAACAGGCCCTTCGGCCCAACCATCGATCGCCCATTCGCACTTGTTCTATGTTATCCCACTTTCGCATCCACTCCCTTTTTTATGGGCAATTTACAGAGAGCAATTAACAAACAAACCTGCATGTCTTTGGGATGTGGGAGGAAACCAGAGCATCCAGAGGAAACCCATGTGATCACAGGGAGAGCCTGCAAACTCCACACAGAGTTGCAGCCGAGGTTAGGATTGAACCTGGGTCTCTTGCTCAATGATGCACTGCGCACATTGCCCTGTTTGGTGCCGTGCATTGTCTGTGCAAGTCTGAGGGGTCATGAGAATGTGAAGGGGGGTGTATAAATGCAAACACCATTATCTTGTTGTGTTGGGAAAATAAGAAACGAAACTGGCAGCCATGTAATTTGATTTCATATATATATGGATGTCCCGTATTCTCACTCTGTTGGAATATACTTTTGCAGTTAATATTTCTGGGTAAGGTGCATCTGCTGTAAGATATATTTAAAAACAAGGGAATTGTGATTTGGTTAGTAGGCTCTGGCTGCTGCAATAGTGCATGTAACATAGTATGCCAACTTACATCCTATTGATGTAATGCCCAAAATATCAAACATTTGCTATGTTGAGATATCTGGGACTATAGATGCGGTTAGTGTGGAGGAAGAAATGAACTGCTGGAGAAACTCAACAGGTCAGTCAGCATCTGTGGAGGCAAAGGGATAATTGATGTTTTGGGTTTAGAATAAGAGAGTAACGGGAAGATCCCCAGTATAACGAGGTGAAGGTAGACACAAGAAGCTGGAGTAATTCAGCGGGTCAGGTAGCATCTTTGGAGAAAAGGAATAGGTGATGTTTTTGGTCGAGACATTTCTTCAGACTGGAGTAGGGTCTCGACCCGAGACATCGCCCATCCCTTTTCTCCAGAGATGCTGCCCGGATCACTGTTACTCCAGCTTGTTGTGCTATCTCCGATGTAAACCAACATCTACAGTTCCTTCCTACACATAAAGAGTGGAGGGGTCGTGCAGTGGCAGGGATTGGCAGGTAATAGGTGGAGCCAGGTGAGAAGAGGAATGAGGACAGAGAGAGGTGGAGTTGATAGAAAGTAGATGGTGGGTGAGAGGCAGAGGCAGATGAGGGGAGAGGAAAATAGGGAAATGTGGGACTAGGTGGAGGGAAAGGAGGTTGGAGGTAGAGACAGAGAGGTGGGTGGTGATGTGGAACCAGATAAGGGAGGGATGATGAGTAGACGGAACCAGAGAGGGAAGGAGATACGAGACACTGAGGCTAAATGTGCAGACAATAAGATAGAAAATATCCTTAAGGTGATGGTTTCTACTGAGTGTAGACCTGGAACAAACAGGTCATATTTATGTTAATACATTGTTTAAAGCAAATATATACCCTTTCAATGCAGTGGAGCCTAACAGCAAAAATATTTGGTTATGGTTAACAAGAGGTTAGTTTTAGATCAGTAGAGAAGGCCGATATTATTGTCAAAAAGAGCAATCAGCCTCAGGATTGGAATAATTACAGAAATCAGCAAAGCAGAGCCAAGAGATCGATTCAAGGAAGAGAAAGTACAATAAGAAAGTGATCCAGTAAGAAATGTAAAGACAGACTGTAAAAGCTTCTAAAGATTGGTTAAGCAAGCATAAGCAAGGGCTCCTTATGGACGGAGGCCAGATAAATTACATTAGAGAATAAAGCAACAGCAGAGCAGAATTAAAGCGGTCTCCCTCCAGGGATGTTTCGTTGGAATCCGACTCTTATCACCGCTCCACCGATCCGGAAGACAACGGTGAGTCGACACCTACGTATCTGGGTGCCGCTCCTCGTTGCGGCGCCTCAACGACACCTGAGAACAGAGGACCAGTATTCAAAAAAGCCCCCCCAACACACACACCCCAACATAAAATAACCTCATAAAAAGACAGCAACGCGGGCTGCAGCAGAGGAGCTGTGGCCATGGACCAAAATTGGTTAAGCAAGCATAAGCAAGGGCTCCCTGGACGGAGACCGTCAGAGAAATTAAAATTTTGTCACAGGGTATGGCAGACGTTCCCAGGACCACAAATAAAGTTGATACCACATGCAGCAAGGGCACTGGCAGGGAGAAAGAGTGGAGACACAAGCCATTGGAGCCATTCAGCCCATTGAGTCTACTCTGCCATTCAATCATGGCTGATCTCTGCCCCCTAATCCCATTTTGGGCGGAATCCCAAAGAGCAGTCTGCATCATATCAACAATTACAAAATTGGACAGTTTTAATTTGGTCTATATTTCTGTCATAGCCCCTGCTATTTCTACACTAACTTCCCTCAATGTCCTAGGGAATATCCTGTCTGGACCTGGAGACTTATCCACTTTTATATTTCTCAAAAGCGTCAGTACTTCCTCTTCTTTGAATCTCATAGTTTCCATAGCTACTCTACTTGTTTCCCTTACCTCACATAATTCAATATCCTTCTCCTTGGTGAATACCGAAGAAAATAAATTGTTCAATATCTCCCCCATCTCTTTTGGCTCTGCAGATAGCTGTCCACTCTGACTCTCTAATGGACCAATTTTATCCCTCGTTATCCATTTGCTATTAATATAGCTGTAGAAACCCTTTGGATTTACTTTCACCTTACTTGCCAAAGCAACCTCATATCTTCTTTTAGCTTTTCTAATTTCTTTCTTAAGATTCTTTTTACATTCTTTATACTCCTCAAGCACCATGCTGCCTATAATTATTGTAGATCTCTCTCTTTTTCCGAACCAAGTGTCCAATTTCCCTTGAAAACCATGGCTCTTTCCAATTTTTACTATTTCCTTTCAACCGAACAGGGACATAAAGATTCTGTACTCTTAAAATTTCACCTTTAAATGTCCTCCATTTCTCTTCCACATCTTTCCCATAAAACAAATTGTCCCAATTTACTCCTTTTAAATACTTTCGCATCTCCTCAAAGTTAGCCTTTCTCCAATCAAAAATCTTAACCCTAGGTGCAGTTCTGACCCTCTCCATAATTATATTGAAACTAATGGTATTGTGATCACTGGACCCGAACTGTTCCCCAACGCATACCTCTGCCACCTGACCTGTCTCTGCCACCTGACCTGTCTCATTTCCTAACAGGAGGTCCAGCACCACCCCTTCTCTAGTAGGTACTTCTACATATTGCTGCAAAAAACTATCCTGCACACATTTTACAAACTCCAACCCAACCAGCCCATTTACAGAATGTGTTTCCCAGTCTATGTGTGGAAAATTGAAATCTCCCACAATCACTACCTTGTGCTTACTACTAATATCTGCAATCTCCTTACATATTTGCTCTTCCAATTCTCGCTCCCCATTTGGTGGTCTATAATACACCCCTATAAGTGTTGCTACCCCTTTCCCATTTCTCAATTCCACCCAAATAGCCTCCCTAGACGAGCCCTCTAATCTATCCTGCCAAAGCACTGCTGTAATATCTTCCCTGACTAGCAATGCAACACCTCCACCTCTTGCCCCTCCAATTCTATCACACCTGAAGCAACGAAATCCTGGAATATTTAGTTTCCAATCACAGCCCTCCTGCAACCATGTTTCACTGATCGCCACAACATCATACTTCCAGGTGTCAATCCAGGCTCTAAGTTCATCCACCTTTCTTACAATGCTCCTAGCATTAAAATATACACATTTAAGAAACCCACCCTCTCTTATTCTCTGTTTATTGTTTTTTTCCTCTCCCTCCCCTACATTTTGGGTCAGAGTGCCACCATTCTCTGCCTCCTGCCTCACACACTGACTGCTAGCTTTCCCAATTTGAGTCCCTCCCCCCAACCATACTAGTTTAAAGTCTCCCCAGTAGCCTTTGCAAATCTCCCCGCTATTGGTCCCCCTCGAGTTCAAGTGCAACATGTCCTTTCTGTACAGGTCGCACCTTCCCCAAAAGAGGTCCCAATGATCCAGAAACTTGAATCCATACCCACTGCACCAGTCCCTCATCCACTCATTTATCCTGCACCTCACTCCATTCCTACTCTCACTGTCGCGTGGCACAGGCAGTAATCCTGAGATTGTTACCTTTGCAGTCCTTCTCCTTAACTCTCTACCTAACTCCCTAAATTCTTCTTTCAGGACCTATGCTCTTTTTGTACCTATGTCGTTGGTACCTATATGTACCACAACCTCAGGCTCCTCTCCCTCCCATTTGAGGATTTCTTGGACACGTTCAGACAACCAGTATTTAGCACTGATGGACCATCATAACTGGTGCCTTCTTGGTTAGAGAGCATGATTCTATGGAAAGAGATATAGGAATAGAAATATGAATACTTTATTGTCACAGGTGACTAGGCACAGTGAGATTATTATCAATGTATACAAATAGCAGTCACCTACAGAGCTGACAAAGGTTACAAAGCCTGCCGGCTGCCCCTTTTGCCCCCCCCCCCCCTCCCCCCCCCCACCCCAACAGATCCCCCCATTGTCCTATGTCTCCCACTCCCCCCCCATTGTCCATTGTTCTCCCCCCTCCTCCCTCACGGTGGTCCCACCACACTGGGACATTAAAGGCACATGTCAGAAAGGGCCTTGACAGTTGGACTACATGATCACCAACAAAGGAACCAGCCTCATTTGCTCAATAGAATTTGTGGATATTTACAATGTGGGCATTGATATTTAGTGAGACCTTGCAGTTCATGACCTTTGATCCCTGAAAGGGATGTATGGATAGGGTAGTGATGCCGTTGAGGTTCTAGAGTGTTGATGGAGCTTCCCTCCTCCAGTCAAAGTTAAAGTACTCTATCATACTCCTGGCTTGTAATTTCAGGGTGCTTTAAATGGTATTGAAAAGACAGGAGATGAACACTCCCTCCAAAGTTCCAACTTTTGACGTCTTATTTTGTTGGAGGACTTCTGTTGCTGATCATAGTAATTATTTGGTCAATGGAAGTTCAATTTCAGTTACTACCATTATCCATTTGAGTGACTTCAATTTGTGTTCAATTGAATATGTAATTTACTTCACTCTGGAGCCAGAAAAGCATGACTTCGCTTTGAGGTTATAATCGGTCTACTTTGGATATACCACTCAAGCAACTATTCAGTATGCTCTCGGCAAAGTCCAATCCATAAATTCAGCAGGTGATGCATGAACCAGTGAGCTTAAATTAAATGTGAGGTGTGAATGATTGCTCTTAACCCAAGGCTTCATTTGAACATCAACACATTCCAGTAAAAAGGAAATCCATGTGCATCTAAGGGAAACCAGACCTACGGATGGAGTCATGATGTCCGAAAAGGAATGTGGTTGCGATGGTTAGAGTTCAATTATCCCAACTCCACCGCACCACAGTACATCAGGCCAGTTTCCCCAGACCAAGCATCTTCAACTACTTCATCAATAACCTTCCTTCTGGCATAAGGTCAGAAGAGACACTGTTCACTGCCTGTTGGACCATGTCCAATTCCATTAGGAGTTCTTCAGGAAATGAACCTGTGCCAGCGTGCAGTGAGTCCGAGACAACTTTCAAGCATGGTTGATTATAACAAGTAACATTTGAGGCATTGGACGTTTCCATCAAGAGTAAGCCTTGCCAGCTAACCTACATATTCAACTGCATTGCCATCATTGAATGCCATAGCATTAACATCTTGTGAGACACCATTAATTAATTAACTCCATAAACTCATCTGGACCAACCACATATATCTTGCAACATGGAACATTGCATATGCTTCCTCCTTCCTGCAGCTTCTCCATGCTGGCATGGGAGTTCATTGCAACACTTTCTTATCACCAAGATGTATAATCCTTCCCTCCCACAACTAGAGAGCAGTCCTGATCTACTATCTACCTCATTGATAGCCTCAGACTATCTTTGATTGGACTTTGTGTTTAAGAAGGAACTGCAGATGCTTGAAAATCGAAGGTACACAAAAATGCTGGAGAAACTCAGCGGGTGCAGCAGCATCTATGGAGCGAAGAAAATAGGCAACGTTTTGGTTTCGGCCCGAAACGTTGCCTATTTTCTTTGCTCCATAGATGCTGCTGCACCCGCTGAGTTTCTCCAACATTTTTGTGTGCCTTTGATTGTACTTTACTGGCTTTATCTTGCATTAAACGTTATTCACATTATTCCCTTTGTCACGTATCTATACTCTGTGGGTGACTGGATTGTAATCATGTACTGTCTTTCTGTTGACTGGTTAACACGCACCAAAAGCTGTTTGCTGTACCTCAGTACACGTGACAATAAACTAAACTCAAACTAAACTCAACTCCTTTGGTTTTCTAATACATGTGCTTTTGAAACTCACATTTGATATTACCTGACACCTACACCTTGTGCAATTTATTTTATTTTCATATTAGCATTGCATAATGTTGGCCTGCTTCTTCAATTTTGTTTCGTACATACATATGCCGTTCAGAGATGATGTGGAATCCATTGGTGCTCAGTAATGTGGTGACATCTTGTGGTACAAACATAATGTCAGGCAATTATTTTTATTTTTCTCATCAATCCAAAATTCCATTCCCGAGAGGGACAAGACAACGAACATTTAATTTATTTCAGCTCATTTGCATTCGGATTTATCTTGCCTGCTCAAATCGCATTGAAACGTAACCTATTCCAACCGAAGTGATTGTGGATTCTGGTTAGCTGGGGTAACGGGGTTTAACAAGAGGATCTGCTTTGAAATTAAGTACACAGTAACATTCAACAAATCCAAAGAAGAGAAAGTAGCTTTTTTGTTCCTTTTAATTACCAGATTAATTGGATGGTTGCAACAACCTAGTTGGAGGGAAGGCTGTTGAAAATTGCAAATCCAAACTATTTACGAAGGCAGTGGTTCATTAATCTTAATGAAAAACAATCACCAGGCTCAATAATTCTAAACTAGGATGGCTGAGATTCCTAAGTGCGGTGTGGGAGATGGTAGGATGATAAAAAAAAGTCTGAGGTTTTATTTCATTTCCATTTGCTCTTGAACTCAGTGAAAAAGCATCACTAAAACAAATAATGGGAGTTTGGAGTGTGGCAGGTTATGAATTGAAGGAAGGTACACTCAGACCATTACTGAGGATAATGGATAGCTGTTAGTGAATTACACACAGAATAAATGATGCCTTGAGGTATCAGCCTGTCTATAAGCCCATTAAAATTCCAAATGAATGCCCTGGATGAGAAAAGCAACAAATCTTCACCACCGTCTACCTCCCACCCCCAGCTCTAAAATCGCATTTCAACCTTTGTCATTTTGATTTCCCCATTATTCTTCATACTGTGTATTGCAGACTCTGTAGAGCACCTTGTGATAAGCTGTGTGGTGGATAAAATCGGATCAGGAAAAACATTCCACTCTGCGTGCGATGGTGTTTCTGCAATAATTGCAGCACTGTCCCTGGCAACTGGAGAGAATAAACACTTGGAGATCAAAAGAAATATGCTAATCCTTCATTCAAAGGGGCAGTTCACCTGATATTACAGAACCGTCAGGTCAAGACACTTGAATCAAAATAAACTCCCTGCCATTACTGCAATGTTTCTTCTTTTACTGTGAAATGTTCCAAATGTCACTACAATTTTCAAATGCTGCCAGAAAATCTAAGAACAAAGGATGGTAGCAGCTCTGTGTCAGTAACCATTCCACTGAGTTAAATTGCAAAGCGGGTCATACGTCACTTATCTTTTTGTTTGGACAATCAAAATGAAATTTGCTGTGTTGTTGATTTAAGCGATTCAACCCCCCTTAATAACCTTGTATTAAAATACTGTTTGTGTTAACAAATGTGGACGGGTGGGCACCCAGTGTTAATTTTGTTTTGCCATCTTGAAATCCCCCTCTCTCCCTTCCTCACTGCATTTCAATCTTTCGTATCGAGCAGTATTTGCTGTGCCATTTCATTTATTTTGTGCTCTCTACTAAAGTGCCACTGCAAACCCCTAGGTACAACATCTCCGCTAATTGCATCAGGTTCCCCAGATGTCAGTCCCTACCTCCGAGTTGAATGAAGTGAGACCATGACTGACATTTCAAGGACATTTGGTTGCGTGTGTATATGCAGCCGTTTTAAATGCTCAACTTGCTGTGGGTATCAGGGGACTGCACAAAACCTGAAAAATCCATAAATGTCACAGATTTACATCTGCAGCTCCCAGAATTGGCAGCAACTGCACTGCTGTTTAAAATGGTCATCAGATGGATCATGGACACTGCAGATGCAGGTGTTTTGAGTAAAACACAGAGTGCTGGAATAACATAGTGTAACAGGCAGCAACTCTGGGGGATAAAGATAGGTGACGTTTCGACTTGGGTTCCAATCTGAAGCATTGCCTGTCCATATACTCCTGAGATGCTGCCTGACCCCACCATATTGCTCCAGCACTTTATGTTTTCCTAAGTGGATCTTTGTGAACCTGAACTTTTTTACTGTGAAAATGTTCCAAATGTCACTACAATTTTCAAATGCTGCCAGAAAATCTAAGAACAAAGGATGGTAGCAGCTCTGTGTCAGTAACCATTCCACTGAGTTAAATTGCAAAGCGGGTCATACGTAACGTATCTTTTTGTTTGGACAATCAAAATGAAATTTGCTGTGTTGTTGATTTAAGCGATTCAACCCCCCTTAATAACCTTGTATTAGAATACTGTTTGTGTTAACAAATGTGGACGTGTGGGCACCCAGTGTTAATTTTGTTTTGCCATCTTGAACTCCCACTCTCTCCCTTCCTCACTGCATTTCAATCTTTCGTATCGAGCAGTATTTGCTGTGCCATTTCATTTATTTTGTGCTCTCTACTAAAGTGCCACTGCAAACCCCTAGGTACAACATCTCCGCTAATTGCATCAGGTTCCCCAGATGTCAGTCCCTACCTCCGAGTTGAATGAAGTGAGACCATGACTGACATTTCAAGGACATTTGGTTGCGTGTGTATATGCAGCCGTTTTAAATGCTCAACTTGCTGTGGGTATCAGGGGACTGCACAAAACCTGAAAAATCCATAAATGTCACAGATTTACATCTGCAGCTCCCAGAATTGGCAGCAACTGCACTGCTGTTTAAAATGGTCATCAGATGGATCATGGACACTGCAGATGCAGGTGTTTTGAGTAAAACACAGAGTGCTGGAATAACATAGTGTAACAGGCAGCAACTCTGGGGGATAAAGATAGGTGACGTTTCGACTTGGGTTCCAATCTGAAGCATTGCCTGTCCATATACTCCTGAGATGCTGCCTGACCCCACCATATTGCTCCAGCACTTTATGTTTTCCTAAGTGGATCTTTGTGAACCTGAACTTCTTTTCCACCTTAAGATCAAACTAATTTGAGGCGGCTTAGTGGCACAGTTAGCTTACAGCACAGAAATCCAGGTTCAATCCCGACTATGCGTGCTGCCTGTATGGAGTTTGCATGTTCTCCCTGTGACTGCGTGGGTTTTCTCCGGGTTCTCCAGTTTCCCTCCACACTCCAAAGACGTGTAGGTTTGTAAGTTAATTGGCTTCCGTAAATTGTACCTTTTGTTATAGGATAGAATTAGTGTACAGGTAATTGTTGTTCAGCATGGACTTGGTGGGCTGAAGGGCCTGTCTCTCTAAACTAAACAAAAGTAATTATCCAGATATTTCTGATGAAGAGTCTTTGACCCGAAACATTACTTCTCTTCCTATATAGGTGGTATGATCTACTGAGTTTTCCCAGCGTTTTCAGATTTTATTTTAAATACAGATCATAGAAATTATAGAATCACGGAAAGGTTACAACATAGATGAGAAGCCATTCACTCCATTGTGGGTATGTTGGTCAATTAAGACCTACTCAAAAGGACACAAAGTGCTGGAGTAAGTCAGCAGGTCAGGCAGCATCACTGGAAAACAAGGATAGGTGATGTTTCGGGTCGAGACCCTTTTTCCAGATGGTAAAGAGTAATGTAAGCCGGCGCCGTGATCGGTGGGGGCGCTGCAAGCCGGCGCCCTGTCAGCAGTGTGTCCGTTTTTTTCTTTTTTGTTTGTTTTTTAAGTATGTTTTAAAGTATGTTTTTTGTGTTTCTTTGTGTGTCTTGTGTAGGAGGGTGTGGGGGGTGTGGGGGAAACCGCTTTGGTCGCCTCCTCCACGGAGAGGCGACTTTTTCCAGGTCGCCTCCACCGTGGACTAACAACGAGGATCGGCGCGGCCTTTCCCGGAGACGCGCCCGGTGCTTCAGTGGCGGGCGCAGCGTGGACTCTCGGCGTGGAGCGGGTGAGCCCTCGCTGGGGCTCGCTGGAGGGGAGCGCTCCGTTTCACTGGCCCGCGGCAGCCGGCAGCCCGAAGCCGCGGTCTGCAGAGCTCCAGCTGGCGCGGTGTCTGCAGCCTGGGATCCCTCGTGGGGGACCCGGGGGAAGAAGGAGCTTCCACCGCCGGCCCGCGGCCAACTTCTACTGCAGACCCGGTGTGGACTTACCATCACCCCTAGAGGGGGAGCTTTGACCACCGGCCCTGCGGCCTGCGGTGCTTCTGGCTGCGGCGGGGACTTTAAATATTCGACCGCCGGCCTGCAGCCTACACCAACCTAAAGCTGCGGTCTCCGGTGGGGAAGAGCCGACTATGGACTGGCTCTGGACTCTGGTCCCGACCACGGGGGGAAATGGAGGAGGACTGGCCAATTTTTGTGCCTTCCACCACAGTGATGAATGCTGAGGTGGATGTTAGTGTTACATTTTTATTGTATATTGTGTGTTCTTTGTCATTGTATCGCTGCTGACATATTCATTTCACTTGCACTTTATGCACAATGTGACGAATAAACCCGTATTGTATTGTATTGCGGCGGAGTTGCTGCCTTGTAAATTACTGCAAAACTGGTCCAATATATAGGTATGTTACAAAACCTACCTGAATCGCCATTGGGAATCTGCCCTCAGCCATGTCCGCGATTTTGGCGCTGTTTGGAGGGGGCAGGTTTAAAACGCGATTTTTACTAGGCTGTACTAATCGCAGATGTTCAGCCTAGTAAATCATTAACGAAAAATCGCTGCAAGACCCGGTCGCAAAAGGTATTATTAGTTTTATAGGCCTCGATAATATAGTTATAATAGTTTAAAATTACTGTCTCATTCTGCAACCTCTCGCAGCCCCAGGGTTTTATAAAGCAAACAATTAAAGGTATGTACCTTATTTTTACATTAAATGGGGCATATATATAACCCTATATATCAAGTTATCTATAGCGAGTAGTTCATTTTGGGCTTTTTATATCCCGCAGTATTTTTCTCGGCATTTGAGGGCACTAATCCAGCGCGCTGTCAACGTTCTAAACCAGCGCGTTCACATGAACCCACTAGAAAGCCGATTTAAATGGGCATTTATTTACAGCAATTGAACACTAAATTCCTTCCATTTGGCCTATAAATTAATGTAAATTAGATATAAAAATCATGTTATATTGTGAATTATTTGTGAATAATCTTTGGACACTTAGGCTATTTAAAAATGTTAATCTTTCCTTAAGAAATGGGCTTTTGATTATCCAAGATCACAGCTTTTTTGTAATGTCCATTGAAAATCAATAGGGAACAAGATGCTAATTTCCGAGTATGAAAATGGCCATAACTTTTTTAATACTTGAGATATGAAAGTGAATTAGGTGTCAAATTAAACTTATTGTTATGCTTTATCTGATGGGATAAATTGCAGACTTGATTTTTAAAATCTCAAAATTTTGTAACATTGCTACAATATACAACAGGTGGCTGCTGGTCAGTGCAGACTCAGTGGGCTGAAAGGCCTGTTTCCATGCTGTATCTCTAAACTATACTAAACAAGAAACTGCAGTTGCCGATTTTCATAAAAGACACAGAGTGCTGGAGTAACTCAATGGGTCAGGCAGTATAAAGGGTTAACTTTCTTCTGCTGTTATATATTAACAGCTATGTGTTTTTGATGTTTGGAGTAACCACTATTTCCAGTCACTCTGGGAAGCTGCTCTTAAACTTCACTTTCTTGTCTTCTTCGTCAATGAATTGACTTTACTGCAATCTTTGTCCATTGTCACCTAAGGTGGTCCCCGCAGCAGACGGTTCTTGTTACTGTCACCGCCAGCTTCCCTACAAGGTGCATTAGATATGTTAGGCATGGCATTCATCACTGAAATCCATGTTGACTCCTTCTAATTATTTTCTCTTTGTCTCAATATTTGGTTATATCATTTTTAATTAAACATTCCCAAACTTTTCTGAACAAATATGTTTAATGTATTGACCTATCATTATTTAGCTTAGCTTTGATTCAGTTGTGAATATTGGTATTAAACTCGATTCCCTGGACATATACACATCCATTCTGAATAAGACCCTACAGCATCATCTTCTGGGCCCCTGTTGCTCTTGCTCCAGTTCGCTTTGGTTTGTTAGATATATCTCATCATATTGTGGCATTGTGTTCTTCTTATCTTATCTAATACCATAAGACATAGGAGCAGAATTAGGCCTTTTGGCCAATAGAGTCTGATCTGATGAAGGTAGATGCAAAATGCTGCAGTAATTCAGCGGGTCATAAAATGTCTCTGGATAGAAGGAATGTGTGACGATTCCAGTCGGAAACCTTCAGAGTCTGATTCGCCATTCAATCGTGGCTGATGTAACACTAATCAATCTATTTGCTGATCTGATGTAACACTAATCTATCTATTTGCTGATCTATTTTTCCAGCTCAACCCCATTCTCCTGCCTTTTCCCTGTGACCTCTGGCACTAATCAAGAACCTATCAATCTGCATTTTAAAAATGCCCAATGACGTGATCCAACTAACTCCAATAGTATTTCCATTTTCTTTATTATAATTTCTGAAAATGCTGAGGTTTCAGCTCTTTGTTACTGTCTTCCCATCATGTGCCTTCATGACAAGATCTTTACAAACATGTTGGCTAGGCATCATTTCCAATTCCTCCAACCTCATTGTCCTCAGCTGTCCAAATTTGGTGGTTCTTGTTTCATTCAGCAGTATTCAATCAAGTTAGTGTCACACACTATTTAGAATCTGACACCGCCTGTACATTCACACGTTTGATGCTTCCTTTGAAGTCTCAAAGACCTATATTCAATCCTTTCTTCATATGTGTCCACAGTATGTGGGAAATAGCTTTCAGAGTGCTTTGGTTTCAGTGATTATAATATTCGCTTGTAACCCCGACAGACCAGAATGGATGTGAACAGGAACTTTGCATTCTCTACACCTGGTAACATATCTCCGTTTCCTTTCAAAACCATCTGACTGGAAATTCATTTAAACAGGAATAAGTTGCATTTGCAACAATTTCCTGATTGAATTGAAGTATAAATGCTACATATCTATATAGCTATATATTTATATATAAATATAGATTTGCAGTATACAATATATGCAAAATATATCTATATAATTAAAAGTCTAAACTTGACCACTACCTGTTTGCGCTGTATATTGATATTAGAAAAAATGCTACCACTGATGGCTGTGATTTTTGGCCATCTTATTCAGAGTCCCCCTCCACTCATCAGGTGCAGAGGATTGTTCCCATCAATAAAAAGTAAAAGAGTTATTAGTGTTTTAAAAATGTTGAGATTCTCTCTCCTGTCAATCCCCTCAAGTCTAAGTAATTCACTTCCCAATGACCCATCTTCTGACCATCACCTAACACCCCCCATGATATTGCCTTCCCATTTGCCAGATCTATCCCTTTCCACTCCCCACAACAGTGTACACCTCCATACCCAATTCCCTTCTCTTCAACTACTGTGCCAGCTTGCTAATCCCCTCTTCTCTCCATGCTGCTGCTGATATTCCCAACCCCAATATGCCACAGAAATGCTAAGTCAATATGGAAATAAATGAGAATGGTCTGATATCATTGGGTGTCATTGAAAAATAGTAAAAAATGAAAAGGAGATAGAGTAACTTTGTTAATAAATTGGATTAGTTTATTGTTATTGTCACATGTACCGAGGTAGAATGAAAAGCTTTTTTGATGGGTGCTATCCAGACAGCAAAAGACTAGACATGATTTCAATCAAGCCGTCCACCGTAAAGTAAAGAGATTATTGCCGTGGTGAGGAATGACATTACTCAAGCCATATAATCAGCTTTGTTACAATAAAACAATAGTAAAGATAAGGTTAAGGGTGGGAGAAGTATGTATATAGGACCCCTGACATTATCTACACTATAGAACAGTCGTGTAAACCAAGAATATGGACAAATTTAATGATGGTATTGTAATAACGATGTTAATCATCGAATATGGACAATTTTAATCATCATATGGATTGTGCAAACCAAACTGATAAGGATGAGTTCACTGAGCGTATATCAAGCAAAAACATGACGAATCACCCAGGGAGCAGGGCATTTTACATCTGGCATTGTGCCGCCCACGTTTTTTAATCTATAAAAAAAGCACGATTGAGACGTATCGAGGATTCACTCGATAGCAAATAGCACACTGGTTTCAGATCCAGGTTTCTTGCTCTCTAACTGAATTTGGATTTCTATCAAGTTATGATGGCTATTTCCTGCGGGATTTCTTCCTGTAAGATTATTGATTTATTCTGGCTCATTGCATAATGTCAGATCTAAAATGTTCTGCTTCCTGGTCGATTCCCTGTCTTGCATTTCAAATGCACTCCATGAATGCACTCTTCCACCAAGAAGCAGAACAGAACACCTTAGGAGATCCTTCTTCCCGGTGGCTAACAAACTGTACAACTCCTTCCCTTTCTTTCATGGGGTAGACTGAGACTGGGACTGATTCTTAACGATGATTCATTTTTACAAGATATAATTTAATGGCTAGATTATCATCCATTTAAAATTCTTTGAAGAAGAGGGAAGTGGAGCAGCAACTGGATGACCTCAGCGCCATACGGGAAAACGAGAGTTTCCTGGACCAGACCTTCAGTGAGGTTGTCACACTGTAGGTTTAAGACAGTGATGGATAGGGATGGAGAGGGTCCACGTGTTAAAATGCTGAACTGGGGTAAGGCCAACTTTGAGGGTTTGAGAGAAGGTCTCGCTCAAGTTGACTGGAGCAGGTCATTAGAGGGGAAAGGACATAATTTTTAAAAGTGTGCTGAAGAAAGCTCAAGATGTGTACACCCCAGTTCAAGTGAAGGACAAAGTAAGGAAGCTTGGCTGGCGAGGGAAATTGAGACATTAGTCAAAAACAAGAAGGATGCATGGGACAGGTTTTGGCAGCTGCGATTAAGTGCATCCTGGATGAGTTTCGGGAACTAAGGAGTAAACAAAAAAAGGAAACCAGAAGAGCAAAAAGTGGCAGGAGATAGCTCTGGCAGGTAGCATTAAGGGCAATCCTATAAGATTTTATAAATACATAAATAGGATAAGGGTAACTAGAGAGAGAGTAGGAACTCTCGGGAATCAAAGTGGTCACCTCTGTGTGGAGCCACAGGAGATGGTCAAAGTCCTAAATGAGTATTTATCCTCTGTATTTACTGAGGAGAAAGACAGTAGGATGGAGGAAATTGGAGCAGTCACTGGAAATGTCTAGAGAGCAGTCAGGATTACGGTTGAATAAGTACTGAAAGTACTGTCTTGTTTGAAGGTAGACAAATCTCCAGTGTCTGATCTGATATATCTGAGGACATTGTGGGAAACTAGAGAGGAAATTGCGGGAGCCCTGATTGAAATTTACGAGTCGTCCTTCAATACAGGAGAGGTGCCAGAAGACTGGAGGGTGGCAAATGTTGTACCTCTTTTCAAGAAGGGCTGGAGGGAAAATGTGGGGAACTATAGGGTCGGTGAGCTTAACATCTGTAGTTGGAAAGTTATTGGAAAGTATTCTGAGGGATAGGATATACAGGCATTTGGATGGGCAAGGGCTGTTTAGGGATAGTCAGCATGGTCTGGTACGTGGGAGGTCGTGTCTCACAAATCTGATTGATTATTTTGAAGATGTGACCAAAAGGTTGATGAGGGCAGAGCTGTAGATGTTGTGTACATGGGTGTTCGACAAGGTTCTGCAAGGTAGGCTGCTTTGGAAGGTTAGATCGCATGGGATCCAATGAGAGATAGCTGAATGGACAACAAATAGGCTCCATGGAAGGAAGCATAGGGTAATGGTGGAAGGTTGCTTCTCAGACTGGATGCCTGTGACCAGTGGTGTGCATCAGGGTTTGTTACTGGGCCCATCATTGTTTGTCATCTACATCAATGATTTGGATGAGAACACACAGGGCAAGATTAGCAATTTTGCTGATGATACAAAAGCGGGTGGTTTTGCAGATAGTGAAGATAGTTGTGAACTATTGGAGCAGGATATGGATCGATTGGCCAGGTGGGCGGAGGAATGGTTTATGGAATTTAATACAGAGAAGTGTGAGAGGTTGCATTTTGCGACGTCGAACAAGGGCAGGACCTACACAGTGAATGGTAGGCCTCTGGGTAGTGCTGTAGAGCAGAGGGATCTAGGAGTACAGGTGTATGGTTCCTTGAAGGTCGAGTCGCAGGTCGGTAAGGTGGTCAAAAAGGCTTTTGGCACTTTTAGCCTTCATCAGTCAGAGAATTGAGTATAGAAGTTAAGAGGTCATGTTGCAGTTGTATAAGACGTTGGTGAGAACGCATTTAGAATATTGCGTTCAGTTCTGGGCACCATGTTATTGGAAAGATATTGTCAAGCTTGAACGGATTCAGAAAATATTTACAAGGATGTTGCCAGGACTAGAGTGTGTGAGTTGTAGGAAGAGGTTGAGTAGGAGGGGTCTCTATTCCATGCAGGATGATGTGGGGAGATCTTATAGAGGTGTACAAAATCATGAGAGGAATAGATCGGATAGATGCACAGAGTCTTTTTCCAAAGTAGGGGAATCGAGGATCTGAGGACATAGGTTCAAGGTGAAACGGAAGAGATTTAATAGGAATCCGAGGGGTAACTTTTTCACACAAAGGGTCGTGGGTGTATGGAACAAGCTGCCAGAGGAGGTAGTTGAGTCTGGGACTATCCCATCGTTTAAGAAAAAAATAGACAGGTACATGGATAGGACAGGTTTGGAGGGATATGGACCAAGTGCAGGCAAGTGGGACTAGTGTAGCTGGGACATTGTTGGCCGGTGTGGGCAAGTTGGTCCGAAGGGTTTGCTTCCACACTGTATCACTCTATGACTCTAAGTGCCCAATATAATGCATATTCGCTGTTGCTGCCAGTGAGATAATGGGCTGAAAATACATTGTATTGAAGCCACATTGTACTCTGTACCAGTTTAATCAATCTAATGCATGCTCTTGGATAGATAAATTGCTTATTTAGAAATACCATGAAAACATTTTGTTCAGATTCAATCTACCAGAAGCATTTGTAACATTTAGTAGCCGTGAAAATCTCCAGTAGAGAGCATACTGACTGATTGCATCACAGCCTGGTTCAGCAATTTGATCGCCCATGGATGAAGGAGACTACAGAGTGTAGTTAAGAAAGAACTGCAGATGCTGGAAAAATCAAAGGTAGACAAAAATGCTGGAGAAACTCAGCAGGTGAGGCAGCATCTATGGAGTGAAGGAATAGGTGACATTTCGCGTTGAGATCCTTCTTCAGTCTGAGGAAGGGTCTCGATCTGAAACATCGCCTATTCCTTCGCTCCATAGATGCTGCCTCACCTGCTGAGTTTCTCCAGCATTTTTGTCTACCTACAGAGAGTGGTAAAATGTTACTGCCTGGTCCATCACAGGTACTGACCTACCCACCATCAAAGGGATCTATGTGTGGAGTTGGCTTCATCAAAGACCCACACCCGCTTAGTCAAGCTGTCATTTCACTACCAGCATAAGAAAGAAGGTACAGGAGCCTCAAAACCATGACCAGATGCAAGAATGCTCCTTAGCAGCAAAATCTTATTGTGTATTGTGTGTTCTTTTTAAGTGTATCGCTGCTGGCAAATTCATTTCACTCCACCTTCTTTGACCTAGGCTCTGGATCGACTTTGACCTAGGCTCTGGAACGCTGCACAACAATAACCTCAGCAACCATGATCTTTTATGGACTGTATCTTTGATTGCACTTTGTTTGTTTTTGCACTATTATGAATGCCAGGTTGTATCAATTTATTGTAACTTTGATTATTAGATATTATATTGTGTTATTGCATTTATAGGCCCGTTAAGCGGTAACAAGTAAGAATTTCATCCTTCCATTGTTGGTACTTATGAAAATCAACCAATCTTGACTCTTGATTCTTGACTTAAATTCTGCAGAGAGATGGGAGCCCTGTTCTGTGCTGCATAGGATTCACCATACAATGAATGCAGGTGTAGCTGGAGTAAAGCATTTAATCACAATGTCAGTACAATGTAATGACATTTTGGGTTGTTCATGCACAGACACTGATAATTTAGTTTAATTTATTTTAGAGATACTGTGTGGAAACAGGCCCTTCGGCCCACCAAGTCCGTGCCGACCAGCGATCCCCATACACAATCACTATCTGACAAACAAGAGACAAATTTACGATCTTTACCAATCTGGACAGACAGCACCTGTAGTCAGGATTGAACCGGCGTACCTTGTGCTGTAAAGCAGCAACACTAACGCTGTGCCACTGTGCTGCCCCTTCATTTGGGATCCACAGATAACTTATCCAGACTGCTCTCGCTCAGCCTGAGCAGCTGGCATTAGACTAGAGCCAAGATAGACACAAAAAGCTGGAGTAACTCAGCGGGTCAGGCAGCATCTCTAGAGAAACAGAATAGTTGATGTCACCTATTCCTTTTGTTCAGAGATGCTGCCTGACCCACTGAGTTACTCCAGCTTTTTGGGTCAATCTTCGGTATAAATCAGCATCTGCAATTCCTTCCTACGTATTAGACGAGAGCTGCTTGGAGTAATTCATCAGATGTCTCACTAATTGAAGAGGCCCATATGAAGATGTCAGGGATATGTGACCAGAACCACTTAAATATTGCAGCTACAATAAATGAATGATGTTAAAACCATGTTACCTGTCAGTGCCTCATGCTATTTCAAAAGGTTTTGAGCCCGTCTCAATGTGAGTTACTGAAGCTATTGTTCATGGAATGATGTAATTTTCTTGCATCTTCCGTGGTTAATATCATACCTGGTGCTGAACTCCAGGTAGAATCTCCCAGACTTTGCAAATTGAACAGATTATACAGTGTTTTCACCAGTAATACATTGTAGCATCAGAATTCGCCAGATGGAACATACAGTAAGAACATTGAAAAACACAAAATAGTTTCCAGCTCAGTATATATCATAAAAAGCATAATAATTCAAGCAAAGAATAAAAGCTCAGAAAAAGAAGGGTCCTGACCCAAAACGTCACCCATCCACGTTCCCCAGAGATGCTGCTTGATCTGCTGAGTTACTCCAGCACTTTGTGGCCTTTTGTGCAAACCAGCATCCGCAGTTCCTTGTCTCTGCATAAAGGCACCGTATGTTCATTTGCTCCATGGTGTAACAGAATAAAATGCAAACTCCTTGCTGACAGGATAGGGAAGAGTCTTCATGTTTTGGGCAGTACATTATGCGCACATAAAGATGTAATAAACATCTCATCACCTGTTGCTTCATCCGTAGATAAATAGTGGTTCTCTAAATTGTGTTTACATGTAAAAATCATTTTTCGTGTTTGACAGCAAGATGTAAGATGTACCTTGAGTGTTAGTTCTGAAAATAAAACCATTCAAGAACACAGTTGGCTTCTTAATACCTTGGATAGAAGTTTCTACCCGTTAAATACATGGACTCAGAATGACATAAATGGAAATATGAAAATATGGAAATGGGGAGAGACAGTGGCACAGCGGTAGAGTTGCTGCTGTACAGCGCTTACAGCACTAGGGACCCGGGTTCGATCCTGACTACAGGTGCTTGTCTGTATGGAGTTTGTACGTTCTCCCCGTGACCTGCAGGGTTTTTCTCCGGGTGCTCCAGTTTCCTCCCACAATCCAAAGACGTACAGGTTTGTAGGTTAATTGGTTTGGTGTAAATGTTTTAATTGTCCCTTGTATAGGATAGTGTTAATGTGTGGGGATCGCTGGCCGGCGCTGACCCGGTGGGCTGACGGGCCTGTTTCCATGTTGTATCTCTAAACTCTAAACATATTGTATCTGTAAACTTTAATTTAAACTCAATAATCATAATTTCTTCTGTTGTATTTTTAGACTTTAGGCTTTAGGCTTTTGAGGTACAGCCCTGTTATATGCCCTGTGGCCTACTGAGTCTGCGCCAACCAGTGGTCACCCTGTACACTGGCAATATGCTGCACACTAGGGACAATTTTTTTAACTTACTGAAGACAATTAACCGACAAATAAGTACAGCTTTGGAATGTGGGAGGAAACCACAGTATCCAGAGTCACAGGGAGAACTAACACACTTCATACAGAGATGACCTGGTCACGATCAAACCCGGGTCTCTGGCGCCGTTAGGCAGCATCTCTACAGTTGTGCCACTGTGCTGCTCTAGAATTTTCTTTTTTATTAATCACGTAGTGTTGATAGTTGAATTTTAATAACAACTTTAATTTCCAAGTATTGACCAAAGAAGCAACAGATTGTGGAATCTTGAGGAAAAACTCAGCAGTCAGCCAGCATCTGTGAAGGGAATGGACAGACGATGTTTCAGGTTGGAAACCTTCTTCAGAAGGGTCTCAATCTGAAGTATAGTCTGTCACTTCCATGTGTTACTTGCTTTGTATGATAACTGTTCTGTCTAGTTGGAGGTTAGTTTAAAAACCTTGAAGGAAATAATTCCATGTCCATTGTCATTCACATTAAAAATACAGGACCTCGACAATTAAACATGTCCCTCTGCATCTTAAACAACCCATATCAGCACTTCAGCTTGCTGCTCTGGATTAATGAGCAAAAACAATATCCACGAGTCTAAACGTAGCTGATAAAAGGGCTAAAGGCTAATTCAGTATCATTAATACAATTTCTCATTGTTGATGGATACTTAATTCCACAATAATTTCAACACATTTCAAATACTAAGAATTTGCAATGAACGCCCCTGGAAATATGCTCCAACAAGCCAATAAATTAACTCCTGCAATCAGCTTTACTCAGACTAAATTAAATGCTTTAGTGCTTTAAACAAAAACTGAAGAGTTTTTTGAAAGATTAATCACCTGCCTGACAGTGACAGAATTGGACAGAATCTTAGTCTGTGCTTATATTAACTAATGTGTCAGAGAAAGTAAATCCAATGATCAAAGTGACTTGTTCTCATCTGAAATATTCTTACATACGTGGATAAGTCGTGAGTCCAATTGTCCATGGGCTGATGTCATTGGCATTCCCTTCGGCCCAGAGTCCGCGCCAAGAGAAAATCTTTTTTCTCTAGCTCTCTACCCCTCCCATTAACTCTCCTTTTGTTTACTTCCCTCTGCTCTCATTTCCCTCTCTCTACTCATTCACCTTAGGCCCAGTATTAACCTCTGTTAAATTCCATCTGATAATGTGGTATCTTAGTCATTTGGAAGTATGTAGGAGTTTGCAATTACTTGGTTCACTGGCAGGAAAGAATTATATCGGAATTGAAACCAGTCGTTCATCAACCAAGGGCACACAAACAAATTTAATCCAAATTTGCTGATGCCTATAATCCGTTTTAAACCACCTGCTACTTCTTTTAAAACTTTGAGTTTCGATGATTTTCTTAATCAGAACCAGCTGTAACATTGTTGAGCAGCTTTTTGTTCAAGTTTCCAGCTTAGCTCATGCACACGGAACATCATCAGCGGCAGAATTTATTTCATATATAGAGTAATGAAACATTCCATAACCGTGTGAATTCAGTCCCAGTTGAGAGCTAATGATCCAGAGACTGCTGTCTATGTGTCAGGGCTGTTCCATTCCATAGTGCATTGTAGTTCATCATTGTTTTACACCGTTGGAATTTTTGAACTATATTAAATGGCAAGCCTCACGCATTAATACTGCATTATTTCACAATAGCTTTCTCTCCTGTAACAGCAGATCCTACACAGCGATGATTGGGTGGCTTGCAGGATGAATGCATGGTTTATTAATGTTTTTTAAATTGTTATTTGTTTCAAGAGCTTTCTGTGGTCACAAAATTGGGATTTAGAATTCGAAACAAGAGCATGTCTTCTTGGCAACAATTTCCATTGCCTTTGAGATGGAAATCCAGATTAAAGTCACTGTCAGATGATGCTTCTGACCTCTATTTGAATGCAAAGTTAAACTTAAGTCTCACTAACAAAGCGACTGAAGAAGGATTTCGACCTAAAACGTCATCTTCTCCATGCTGATTAGAGGGATAATTGTAAGTTACCCTCCAACCCATGTGTCTGTTGGTTGAAGGAGGATCAGGGTGGAAAAGAGCAGCCCAGTGGCGCAGCTGGTAGTGCTGCTGACACTGAGACCCATGTTCAATCCCGACCTCAGATGCTGTCTAGATACTTTCTTTCTGGGACAGTGTGGGATTGCTCTGGTTTCCTCGCACATCCCCAATTGGCCTCTGCAAATCGCACCTTGCATTGAAGGAGCGGTGTAACATAAAACTACTGTGAATGGGTGATTGATGGTCAGCATGAGAAGATGACTTCTTTCCATGTTGTATCTTTTCATCAATTCAATCAATCAAAAATGACGGATTGTGAGAGAAAATGGGCTACAGGGAAATAAGTAGAGAAATGGGATGAAAAATGTGTAAAAAACATGACAAATGCGAGAACGGTCCCGACCTGAAATGAAAACTGATTTTTTCATTCCACATATGTGACCTGACCTGGTTTGAGGGTTAATTAACTTCTGTAAATTGCCCCTACAGTATAGGATAGAACTAGTGTATGGGTAATCACTGTTTGGCACAGCCCCGGTTGGCCGATGGGCCTGTTATCACGATACATCTCTAAACTAAACTAAACTCTGGTCCCTCCGTCCCCATTGTTTAATTATTCTGTATTTCTTGATTATTCTGTATCTTCTCTCTTTCTTTTTTTTTCTTTATGTACAACTACTACGGACTGACGCAAAACTGCATTTTGTTGTACTCATACTTGTATTTGTGCGATGACATTAAAGTTGAATTGAATTAAATTGAACTAAACAGTCCTCCACTCTCCCCTCAACTATTCAATCAGCATCAACTTTTTTTTGATGGACTCCTGAGTGTTATAACAAAGAATATGGAATAGAGAACATAAAACTGTGCAGCACAAGAACAGACCCTTTGGACATGATGCCAAGACCCAGCACTTACACATAATTCATATTCCTCCATTCCTTGCATATCAATATGCCTATCCAAAAATATTTTAAATGCCACTAACATACCTGCTTCAACTACCAACCCCTACAGCACTTCCAGGTACTCACCTATGTAAAAAAAATCACTTAAACATCGCCCCTCTCACCTCAAAACAATGCCCTCTAGTATTTGACATTTCCATCCTGGGATTAAAATTCTGACTGTCGATCCTATCTATGCTTTTCATATTTATATATACGTACTTCTATCAAGTCTCCCCTCAAACTCTGGTGTTCCAGAGAAAACAATCCATATCTGTCCAACCTCTCCCTGTATTTAATACCAATCCAGGCAACATTCTGTTGTTTCTATCCATCAATGTATTCACCTCTGCAAACACTTATTTAACTTCTATTTATATAGCATAAGGGACATCTAATTAGGAATGGTATTTGGATTGGTTGCTTGCTTGAGATACAAGGTTTCAGACACCATAGAACCATTTTCCAAAACAGTCAGCAGCCCAAGTTAACAAGGAGTGAAAATTTGGCAAACGAGAGGGTTGAGGATAATATGAATGCCGTTATCAACAGCAAAAGACTAGCAGAGTTAGTTAGTGAAATTGTTGCAATGCAAATTAAACCTGATGAGAAAAGCAGTGGCAGTGGTTCAATTAATGTCCAAAATCTAATTTCCCTGATTGAAATACTAAATTACAAAGTCCAGACATGAATTAATGCAATTCAAAGAAAGTGACCTTTAGCAAATGTAACTGCCTACAAATTGTTTAACCCTTGGTATTACGGTGCCAACACTGATTTTAGAGATCCTGAAACAGTAGTTTTGGTTAATTTGATACAAACACGCACATTTTTAGTTTGTGCATTTTCTATTGTATTTTCTTCAAACAATTGCAGTACAAACATGACTGTTTAACGACCAGAGAAAATAGATAACAACAGCAAAGTATACAAATAATGGTTAAATATTTAAAAATAAGAAGGATTAGAAATGAAGTTGGGTGGATTTATTTCAAAGGTTAATAGAGATTTAAAATGTTATCAGTGAGTGTATGTTATAAAATGGAAATAAGGAGCACTGCTGGGGATATGTAGACCTAATACTGCCATATGAATGCTCGGAGTTTGTTACATCTCATCCTGTTGCCAGAGAGATAATCGGTATTTGTTCTTTAAATAAAGCACAAGCATTAGTTAATCTGCTTGTACTGTAGTAAATGTCACAAATGCCTTTTGATATTACCTGATCTCATAAATTGTTTGTAAATTGGAAAACTTGTGCAGGGGAATGAAACATTTGATTTTCGATACCCAGGGGTAAATTCTATGTCATCAGAAAGCTAGGGGTAGAGGGATTCAGTGTTTAGGTTATAGACACAAAATGCAGGAGTAACTCAGCAGGACATCTCTGGAGAGAAGGAATGGGTGACGTTTCGGGTCGAGACCTTTCATCAGACTGATCATGTTTACATTAGTTTAGAGATACATGAAAACGTCCCTTTCAACCCACCAAGTCCGTGCCGACCAGCGATCACTCATGCACTAGTTCTATCCTACACAAGGGCAATTTACAGAAGCCAATTAAACCTACATGTCTTTGCAATGTGGGAGAAAACCGGAGCACCCGGAGAAAACCCAAGTGGTCAAAGTGAGAATGTGCAAACTCCGTAAAGACAGCACCTGTAGTCAGGATCAAACCCAGTTCTCTGGCACTGTGAGGCAGCAACTCTACCATTGCACCACTGTGCCGCACTAGCTTAGACCAAACCCAGAAGTAACTGCAGCCTGTAAATCCTTGCCTGTGACTTCTCAATCTACCAACTCCAGACCACCTGGATTTAAAAACGCCAAGGAAGGTCATCGTTTTTTCAAGAAGCCTAAAATAACTTTCCACACATGTAAAAGCTGAAGTCAGTGAATCCATCCTTCATTCATCTCCCACGGCATGAGATTTACGCATTTTCTATGTTGAAATTCGGTAATTGAGTTGATGTGAACCCAAGCTTTATGAAATGGTCTTGCTGGAAAATGTTCAGGAAAACACGAGGCTTCATTACGTGAGATTTAAGTTTTCTCAGATCATTGCACATATTCAAGAAGGAATTTAACATTTTTTTTCCAAGTGATGGAGCATCCATGAATGTGGAGCAGGGACTGAATTTGGATGATCAGCCATGATCACGTTGAATGGTGGTGTCGACTGGAAGAGTCAAGTGACCTATTTCTCTATGTTTCTACATTAAAATTAATCCGGGATTTAAACCCGCGTAATCTCAGACACTAACTAACTCGTTTTATGCCTGTTTCTTGTTGGAAGCCATGTGCAATACACTAATACTAATGCTACCACAGACCACATACAGTGTTATTGACTAAGACGGACTTTCTTCATAATTGGATTTTAAAATTAATATTTTCATTGAGAGTATTTATGATTGCTTCATGTTATATGTCTTTCTTCCAATCTTTGTTTATATTCCATATGTTTAAAATACAGTTCTAATTTTAAACATTTTTTTATCTTTCCTTTTAATTTGGAGAGGTTTCTTTAATGTAATTAGATGCACGGTCAGTTTGTTGACATCGCAATTGCTGTATCCTTGAGATGACAGCAAACAGCAAATAATATGGGAAAAGGAAAATAGGCAAATCCATGGATGTTCCTAAAGTACATCGGCCTTCTGCAAAATCTGACGTATTATTTAGTGAAGAACCAAGTTGAGTTTTCAGCTTTGACGTCTAAGCGGTTGCCTTAAAACAAGAAGCTCAAAGCAGGAAGTATTGGTGTGTGAGGAAAGAGGACAAATACTTGTTTGAATGTTGCCTTGTATGATGGGTCAGTGAGAAGGTCCTCCTTACTGCCAAAGACACCAGGAGATATATATGGAGATGGTCACTCAGAACCTAGACCCAGTTAGGATCCACTGAGGTGCCAAATCAAGAGGAGATGGATTATCCACTAGATCAGAAGAGCTGGTTGATTCACCCTACACTCTTTCATGGCTGTAAGAACTTGCAGATAGACATCTTCAATCCATGCACTTCAGCTTTCCATCCATCCAGCTATCACTGACAATCAAAATCACCTTCAACAACGATCCATTCAACTCTTGCTATTAGTTCAACTCATTGGTCCTTTCTTTCTCTCCTACCGCAGATGAGCATAGAACTTCAGAGGGGATCGGGGGAAACTTTTTCCAGGCACTTACCTCGACGGAGATGCGATTTTTCTCCGTGTCGCATCTCCATCCCCCCTGCGGCCTAACAGCATGGATTGGTGCGGCCTTTCCTGGAGTCCGGCCCGGAGCTGCAAGCCGTGAGCGCAGCGCAGCGCAGACTTACCATCACGGTGCCTGGGATCCATTGCCGAGGATCACCAGTGAAGGAGCTCTGACCGCGGGGCTGTGGACTTTAACACCATGAAGCAGCGGTCTCTGGTAAGAAGAGGCCGACTCGGGACTCCATGCAGCAGAGTGATTCAATACGTCCCAACGCCGAAGTTTCGATCATCCTGACGAGCAGGCTTGAACAGCGGAACGGCAAGTGCGGTCGGTTCAGCCCCGACCAAGGGTGAGCCAAGGAAAAAGATGAATGGACTTTATTGCCTTCCATCACAGTGAGGAATGTTGATTCCACTGTGGTGGATGTTTATGTTAAACTTTATTTTATGTGCTGTATGTATTTTTGTTTTCCACTTAGTATGGCTGTATGGTAATTCAAATATCGGCCCTTCGAGCCAGCACCGCCATTCTATATGATCAGGGATGATCATCCAAAATCAGTGCCCCGGTCCTGCTTTTTCCCCTTATCCCTTGATTCCTTTAGCCCTAAGAGCTAAATCTAACTCTCTTAGTTAGATTTAGTTTAGTAATCTAACTCCCTTGGCCCACCGAGTCTGTGCCGACCAATAATCCCCATACACAAACAATATTATACATACTAGGTACAATTTATAATTTTCCTGAAGCCATGTATCCTACCATCCTATATATCTTTGGATTGTGGGAGGAAACCGGAGCACCTGACGAAAACCCACGCGATCACGGGGAGAATGTACAAATTCCATACAGAAGGCACCCCTGGTCAGGATCAGACCTGAGTCTCTGGCTCTGAAAGGCACCGAATCTACCGCTGCGCCACCATGCTGCTCTAGACTGTTGCTTTGATATGAAAAATACGGAACTTAAACTTGTTTATTTGCTGAGAAATAAGTCAGCAAATTAATTTTATTATGTTCATTAACATTATAACATTATAAACATAATGTAACAAAGTATTATCAACATTATTAACATCACAATATTATAACTGGGCTATTAAGTGATTGGAAAGATGAAGATCATAAAAAGCTTGTGTTAATTATGGTTTTAATTGCACTGTAAAACAATAATGGAAAACAAATATTTATGAATAGTGCAAAAGATAATGCTTTGTCTTTGAGAGTGAAGGACAGCAAGTGATGAAGTAGTGGTTGGAGGGGTGAGGCCTCAAGAGAGGAAGAGTAAACAGAATGGAGGAAGTGGGAAGCTGTGGAGGTGAGTTGAGGAGGGATTGGAATATAGATGGAGAGGGAGTTGTTGAGTAGAGGGGTCGGTGTGGAGTGATGACTAGTGTGGATGAAAGGAGAACAGGAGGAAAGGGGGAGAAAATGGAAAATTAAATGTAGGAGAACAGGGTGACAAAGCAGGGATGGAGTGGATGAAGAAGAGGGAGGTGGGCAGAAGAGGGATTGGGTCAGAGGTAGCGCAGTGGAGGGACATTTGTGGAACAGCGGTGGGGAGAGGACAAGGGAAGGCAGAGACCAGGGGAAGTGGAGTATTGACACAGGCTTGGGGAAGCAAATGGAAGCAAGTGAGAAGACCTTGAAGTCAGTGGGCAGAAAGTGAGCAGAGAACCAAAAGCACCTAGTTGAGAATCCAAGCATGGAATTTGAAGAGCCCTTGCTTTAGCACCCTGTATCTCATCACCATTCTTTTTCTCTCTCACGCTCGCCCTCCTTGTTCAACCTCTCTCTCTCTCTCTCAATTGCTATGGCTTTGTGAGGGAAGACTGTGGTTGGGGTTGGGGAGGGGGCAGCGGTGGGGCACACTGTGCTGAATAGGTTTTAGACTTTAGAGATAGAGCATGCAAACGCCCTTCAGCTCACCGAGTCCGCATCCATCGCCGATTATCCCGTGCAGTAGCACTATCCTACACACTAGAGACAGTTTACAGACGGCGATTAACTTACAAACCTGTATGTCTTTGGAAAGTAGGCAGAAACCAGAGCACCTGGAGGTAACTACACACAGATAGCACCCATGGTCAGGATCGAACCTGGGTCTCTGCCGCTGTAAGGCAGCAACCCTACCACTGTGCTACTGTGCATCCCCTTAGTTCCCATTGTAGTTCCCCAGGTGGTTTTTATGTTATAGTACAAAACTATTAACAAAAATGTCCACAGAAATAAACGCAAGCTGTATGGCTTAGCAAGTGTGTGCTGCCAAGTTTGCTGGTGATGGTAAATTGCCTACCCCCCATGTAAATTAATGGTAAAAATTAATAAAGGGAAGATAATGAGAGAGAATAAACTGCAGCGACACAAAGGCATAAGGAGAGGGAGAATGGGGCTGCTAGGATTACTTTCCAGAGAGCTCGCATAGTCCTGATGGGCCAAATGGCCTCTGTCCATGTTGTTATGCTTATACATTGCAGTAATTGTCAATCTTGTATTGGCACTAGTAAGAAGCACATGCTGCAAGCACTTCCTCTTTAACTGAAATGTTAATGAGCCCTTTTTAGATGTGCTAAATGGGTTTCAAAAATGAAGTCATAGGTTAGTCTTTTGCAGCAGAAATGCAGAATGGTGAGGTCATGAATCACTCCTTGGCATGAGAATCTGCTGGTTGAATACCAGAGACACTTGAACTACAGGTGCTGGAATCTTGAATATAACACAAGGTGCTGTAGTAAACCAGTGAGTCAGGTGGTGTCTGTAGATGGATAGGATTGGCGATGTTTCAGGTTGGGACCCTTCTTCAGACAAACACAGGCGGAAACACAAAAGCTAGTCAATCTCCACTTTACTTCCTCAACTGAGCATAACATTCAGTGAAAAAATATATAGTTCGACAGATGCAGGTAAAATAATAAGTGAGATTCACATGACAGAACCTGCATGTTGGTGATGTTGGCCTGGGAGAAATCACTGACATTAGTTTGCTTATATACATGTATCATGTATTTTGTGTTTTATGACTGTTGGCAGATCAATTTCCTTCCTGGGATAAATAAAGTCCTATCATATCGTATCATATCGTTACCGTTCCAGTGAGTGTGGAAAACTTTGCAGAGAGAGTGTAGGTGTTTTTTTTTCGAGATGCTTCCTGCAGGGATTCTCACAAGCTTCTTGGAAGCAGAGACCACTGCTCCTCACTGCTAGACCATGTGTTTTGAACCAGTACATAAACTTACATGTTCACATATCACTTAAATTCAACCTTAGTGGTAACATAGGTCTTAGATAGATGACAGAATATGAAAACATTTAGTTACTGGATGAAATCACTAGAGCGGAGCTGAAATTTATTTGGGAATAAAATTAACATGCGGACGTATTAAGAAAGACATTCCATTGCAAAGGTTATTTTCAGGCCTCTGAAATGAGGAATGCTCAACAATTGAACAAGGAATTATGTGGTGAGAGCCAGCATGGGTTTTGACCTTCATATTTTGCAATTGTAGCTTTTTCCCTGCTGAGTAAATTAATTAAAGATGTAAATACAGCTCAGTTACTCAGAACCAACCCAAAAAGACGAACTGCCGGGTGCCTATCACCACATTAGAATTTATTAGTAATAACTGAGTGATATTCACAACCAAAAAAGGACATAAGATAATTAAAGATCCATTCATTTGAAGTATTATCAGGAATTCATCATTAATGCAATCATTTGCAATCAAATTCAATTATAATACTGAAGACCAAACTCAATTATAATGAAATGTAAATATTTTTAATTAGTTTTGAAAATAGTTAATACATATTAATCTTTTAGAATCTTATTTATTCATTCCTTTTGCTCCTCTATCTGCTCCCTTTATTTGCTCCTGACAGTTTAATTTTTACACTTTGTCTCAAGTTGTCTTATATTCCTGCTGATTCTATATTTTATCTTTGCACTTTGCTATCTTTCTGTCTCTTTTCTTCACCCCCACTTCCCTCTGCCTCCCACACCTCTGTACTACCTCCTCTGCCCATCACAGATCAGTGGTGGCATTCCAAATGCCGAGTCTAATAATCGTGTGTTCAAGTTACCAGAGCCTTCATCACAGGTCGGCACAGTGGTAGAGCTGCTGCCCCACAGGCCCAGAGAACCAGGTTTGATCCTGAATATGGGTGCTGTCTGTGCAGAGTTCTTAGGTTCTCACTGTGACCGCATGGGTTTCGTGTGGGTGCTCCGGTTTCCTCCCACATTCCACAGACGTACAGGTTTGTGGGTTAATTTGCTATGGTAAATTGCCCCTGTGGTGTAAGATGCAAAGGTGGGATAACATAGTGGGATGCAAAGGGATGTTTCCACCAGCAGAACAGTCCAGGACTTGAGGTCATAGCCTCAGAATTAAAGGACATTCTTTTAGGAAGGAGAATTTTAGTCAGAGTCCGGAATTATTTGCCACAGAAGGCTGTTGAGGCCAAGTCAATGATATATTTAAGGCAGAGATGGATAGATTCTTGATCAGAACAGATGTCAGAGGTTATGGGGAGAAGGCAGGGGAATGAGGTTAGGAGGGAGAGATAGATCAGCCATGATTGAATGGCGGAGTAGACTTGATGGGCTGAATGGCCTAATTCTACTCCTATCGCTTATGGGGGTGGGAGGGGGCCCCCCCCCCTCCCATTAGTACGGAACTTTTGCATTTTTGCAGCTTGAAATTGTGCAATTTGGTGCATACTGTAGCGAGTCTTTTAACCTACACTTGATTGCAATATATATGCTTTAAATTGGATTAGCTATGAATAAGGTTAGAGTAAATTACATTCCTAATTACATTCCACAGTATAGCCAGGCTCTGATCAACAGGTGCAACACACGAATGGTCTTAGTATATTAATTATGGAAATCAAATTATAATCAAGCACTTTGCCCATGTTGACCAACCTGGGTCTCACTGCACACCTGGTATTACTCCTGGCCTTGACTCCAGTTGCATACCTTCTTGCATTCCTGACCCTGAGTCGAGCCTTACACTTGGCCCCCTATTCTACCCTGATCATAGCTGCTTACCTGGTCCCAGCTTTGACTGCATATCTAGTACTATTCCAGATCTTGACTCTGGATGCAAACTTGGCCTTGCTCCTAGCCCCTTTGCACTGACAATATATCTGGCTCACACATAAAGCCCCATAATTGACCCCCCTGGACTTAACCTATTATGTTCAAGTCCACAGGTGCTTATCTAATGCGATAATCTTTTATGGGGCACTTCACAGACCAAATTATGGATAACAAAATTTGCTACATTTATTGGGTTCCTTGTTATCTAACATGCTAGTTACTTTGTCAAAAAAGTAATCAGTTGGTTGAACACAATTCCCATCCATAAAATTATACTCACTCAGCTGTATAAGTATTCTGTTACCATTTCTTTCATTTTGATAACAAACTGTCCTGAAGTCATTTTCACCCCCCAATAATTTCAGTATTTTGCTGTCTTCCTCTCAGATGGGACTTCCGAAATGCAAAGTTCAATAACTATATATTTAAGCAATATTATTCTATTAAATGTGATCTTGAGAGTACATAGTATTTTCTGTGGTATTCATAACACAACAATGATAAAAAGATCTTTGTTTTGATTGCACCTACCAACATGCATACATTATTACATTACAGTTAATATGTACCGAGGGCAAAGTTTTGTTCCAATGCTCCCCATTCCCAATTACTTCGACATTGAAGTGATTGAAATCAAAGTGAAGTTTAAATGACATCATAAAAGTAAAACCTCCGGTATGGATGATATTCATTACGTGGTTGGTTGGGGTCAGTATCAGCACAATTACTATATTAAACTTTGAATCTTCAGATGTCCTGGTTCAAGCTAAAACTAAAGACAAATAATAATCTCCTCACACATTCCCCTGCAAATATCTCTGTTACTCCTTTAAAATATGCCCCCTCTTTGAACAAGCACTTAAACATCACATCTGAATCAGTTTCCATCTGATTACACTCCTTGAGGATGTTGATCTACGTGTTCAATTAATAAAACAACGAGATTGGGGGCATTTCTATTCAACCTGTCAAAGGAATTTTGGGGGGGGGGGGGGTTAGAAATGGTCAGTGAGATAAACAAACATAATAATTGAGTGGCAAATGACAATAGTGCTACCTTCCCAATATTTAACTGAAGGAAATAATGGGTTATCAAGGCTGTAGGTTGTGACAGACAGCCTGGCACCTTGCATGTAATTTAATATTACACTTATCCCATCCCCCTGGATATATTCCGGATTAATGAATGAAGGTTTTGTCAACTAATTACAAATCAGGCTTATTACAATCAATAACATTAGCCAACTCCGAAACATTAAGCGCTGAGCATTGGGATCCAGACATCACGGATAACTGGCCTCAGTTCCCCGCTCAGATCTGGCAGTGTTCTCCGTGGAGCGTTTTTGAAAGGGGGGAGGCTGAGCAATCACTGATCACTGGTCTTGGGGGTACCCGGTGAGGGAGAGGAGCAACCGAGTGGGGAGAGGGTGTGGAAGAAGGATGTCCCCCCCTCCCAGGGTAGGAACGTTTTGAAATTTGATGTATTAAAATCATGTTTTAATGCATTGTAGAAGTATGATTTCAATGTTTTTTGTATGAAGTATTTTTAAGAGGTATTTTTAAGGGCCTGTTTTCACACTGTATCACTCTATGACTACATTATACCTCCACCAAGCATGAATGCTTCAAAATCAAGTGATCGAGTTTTATTGCCATATACTCAAGCATAGAAACATAGAAAATAGGTGCAGGAATAGGCCATCGGCCCTTCGAGCCAGCACTACCATTCAATATGATCATGGCTATTCATCTAAAATCTGTACCTCTTTCCTTGTTTTTTCCCCATATCCCTTGATTTTGTTAGCCCCAAGAACTAAATGTAACTCTCTCTTGAAAACATCCAGTGAATTGGCCTGCAGTGCCTTCTGTGGCAGAGAATTCCACAGATTCACAACTGTGTGAAGAAAGTTTGTCCTCATCTCAGTCCTAACTGCTCCCCCCCCCCCCCCCCCCCCCCCCCCCCCCCCCCCCCCTTTATTTGTAAACTGTGACCCCTGGTTCTGAACTCCCCCAACATCGGGAACATTTTTTCCTGCAGTTACAGTAAGTGAAAATCTAGCAGGCAAGCAGGATGCTTTCTCCAACCACCCCCATTTGAAGTCCACTATCTTCCACCGTTTCTACCCATTGCTTGGTACTTACTTCCAGCAGCCACTGGTTGTCCTCCATGATGCACCGAGCCGCAGCCTGATCCATGCCGGTCACCTGGGCGAATTTGGCACAGAGACTCTCATGGCAGCGGAGCAACGCTTCGACGCCTCCGACGGCCCGGAACTCTTGCACTGAGGCTGCTCCATGGCCGGAGCTGCAGTGAGCGACTCGCCAGCCCGGCAAACACTCGCCAGCCCCGCTCCCCGTCCGCATCTGACCCCATCGCTGCTTCTGCTTCCAACACCCATGGCCCATGCAGTTGATATGAGTTTTGAAATTTTCATTGATCACAGAATTTCTCACAACAGAGCGAGAGAAATTTGTGATCAGCGTGAGAATTTGGCGAAATGCGTGATTCTCATGCTCAATGCATGGGAGTTGACAGCCCTGCCTCTCTATCCCCCTTCTCTACCCCTCTCTCTCTCTCTCTCTCCCCCTCTCTCTCCCCCCTCTCTCTCTCTCTCCTCCCTCTCTCTCTCCCCCTCTCTCTCCCCCTCTCCTTTCCTCTCTCCCTCACTCTCTCTCTCTCCCTCTCCTCTCCTCTATTGTTTCTCTCTCTCTCTCCCCTCTATCTGTCCCCTCCCCCTGTCTTTCCCCTCTCTCTCTCCTCTCCCTCTGTCCCTCCTCTAACCTCCTCTCTCTCCCGTCTCTCCCCTCCCACTCTCTCCCCTTCTCTCTCTTCTCTCTCTTCTCTCTCCCCCCCTCTCTCTCTCTCTCTCTCTCTCTCTCTCCCCCCCTGTCTCCCTGTCTCCTTCCCCTCTCTCTCTCACTCCAACTCCCTTTGAGAGTCTGTCCCTTCGGCACAGAGACTCTCGGAGCAGCGGCGCAACGCTCCCGACGCCTCCGACACCCGGGACTATTGCAGTGCTCCATGGCCGGAGCTGCAGCGAGCGACTCGCTAGCCCCGCAAACACTCGACAGCCCCGGCTCCCCGCATCTGTCCCTGCCCGCTGCTTCCATCCCTCCCTCAGCCCCGGCTCTCCAACACCCGCAGACCATGCCGTTTATCTGAGTTTTGAAATTTTTGTTGATCACAGAATTTCTCACCACAGAGCGTGAGAAATGTCTGAACAGCGTGAGGGCGTGAGAGTTTGCCTGAGGGCGTGATTCTCACGCTCAAAGCGTGAGAGTTGGCAGCCCTGCATTCAATGAGGAAAAATATGTACAAATCCAGAATCAACAAATTTATCCCCTAGGTAGGCAAAATTAACTCCCTGGAGGTACATTTACCCCAGGTTGGGAACTCTTGGCCTAAACCTACCTGATCTCCTGGTTGCTAAACACTTTAATTCCCCCTCCCATTCCCACACTGACCTTTCTGTCCTGGGCCTCCTCCATTGTCAAAGTGAGGCCTATTGCAAATTGGAGAAACAACATCTCACATTTTGCTTGGGCAGCTTGCATCCCAGCGGTATGATTTTGACTTATCTATCTCTAAGTATGCCTTGGTTTCGTCTCTCTCCATCCCTCCCCCTTCCCAGTTCTCCGACCAGTCTGACTGTCCTCCTGATTACATTTTATTTCTGTCTACTTTGTCAGTGAGGACTCGGAGAATAGACCTTCTCCTAGTTAACAATGGTCTATTCTCCAATTTCCTTGATATCCATCGCTTTTGATTTCTTACACTTCATTATCTCTGTAACTTACTCCCCCCTGATGCTCAGTCTGAAGACGTGTCTGGACCCGAAACGTCACCCATTTCTTCTGTCCAGAGATGCTGCCTCTCCCACTGAGTTACCCCAGCATTTTGTGTCTATGTTTCTTCCTCTCCACAGGATTAAACAGTTCCTAACCATAATTCGTAAAAATAACACTGGGATTGCTTTGTCAGTATCCTTGACGTTGTCTATGCTTCAATCAATGCCAGCAAAACATATTATTTATTTCTGTTCCGATGACCTTGCTGAGGACATTTTAGCTGCTGTGTTTCTTAATATTACAACAATGATTACACTTCAGGGGTACTTCAACCTGTTGTGAACTGCTTTATTAAGTCCTGGGGTTCTGAAAGAATCAATATAAATGATTTATTTTTTCTTTCGCTCGACTTTAAAACAAATCAATAATCTCATACAGGCATCTAAATTTCCGGTGTACACAAAGTTTGAGTTTGTGAGTAGGTTGAAAAGGTTGCTAAACTGCCTGAATAGAGCAAAGGTATGTGGTCTGCTTTTATTTCATTTAATTGAGGGATACAATGCGGAGATGGCCGCTCTGAGTCCTTACCGACAATTGATCACCCGTACACTATGTTATCCAACTTTTGCATCCTGCACACTGGGGACAAGTTACAGAAGCCAGGTCTTTGGAAAGTGGGAGGAAAGTGGAACACCCAGAGAAAACTCACACGGTCTCGGAGAGAACGTGTAAACTCCCCACAGACAGTACCGGCAGCCAGCTCCAAAGCCGGGTCTCTGGCACTGTAAGGCAACAACTTTACCACTGCACTACTGTACCACCCACATCTTCACGATGTTCGATATGAAGAGTACCTTATTCATGCAGAATTCACTCTTTTTAAAGTGAATGGATATTTTAAATCGGTTCATGACAACCTCCAGACATGTACGTGGCAACTGAAGCCAAAGGTTGGACTTGGCAACATCAAGACATTCATTTTCTGTCACTCGACTAAAAGACACTAAAAAGGAGTCTTGTGAGAAGAGGGATATAATTTCAAAGGGAACCTTCAATCAAACAAATCACAACCATAAATGATTTAGAGCGAGATTAGGCAACATAATCCATGACTGTTTTGTTACTTAATGCATTCAGGAAGCCTGGAGAGACAGTAATCATCTTGACCTTGACTTTAAGATGATCCAAAAGGAAACAGAAATCATGACAGCCCTGGATGATAAAGATCACAGGATGCTGAAGTTCTTTTGAATTTTTTGAAGTACTTTTTTGAAATAATTTTTTGAAGTAAACAGCAATGCAATGCATTAGATGTAGTGGCCATTTGCTCATGAGTCATTTGATACTATTCCGCAGAATAGAAGAATCATGAATGAGGTCAGGCTACGAGGTATTAGAACATAGAATATACAACAGTGCAGCACAGGAACTGTCCCTTCAGCCCCAATGTCTTCGCCAAACATGACGTCAGGTTTACCTCCTTTGCAATACCCTACATATCCGTGCACCTATTCAAAATCCTATTAAATACTCCTATTGCGTCTGCTTCTACTACTACCACCTGGCTGTGGCTTCCAGGCACCTACCACTCTCTTTGTATCAAACTTGCCCCACACATCTCCTTCAAACTTCCCCTTCTAAATTAAATGCTATGCCCTCTAAATGCTATGCCCTCTATGCTCACCTCTCAGTTGGACTGAGTGGTGAGCATAAGGAAATAGAGAAACCAGATGGCAGTGACACAGTGGCACAGCGGTAGAGTTGCTGCCTTACAACGCCAGATATCCGGGTTCGATTCTGACTATGGGTGCTTGCCTGTACGTAGTTTGTACGTTCTCCCCGTGATGTGCGTGGGTTTTGTCCAGGCCCCAGTTGGCTCCGGTTTCTTCTCACAATCCAAAGATATACAGGATTGTAGGCAAATTGGCTTGAACTATTAATAAATTATTCCTAGTGTAAGTAGGATAGTGTTAGTGTGCCAGGATCGTTGGTCAGCGCGGACTCAGTGGGCCGAAGGGCCTGATTCTGGGCTGTATCTCTAAACTATCTCTAAACTAAACTAAACTAAACTAAACTAAACTAAACTAAACTAAACTAAACCAAACTAAACTAAGATGAGCTGAATGACCTCTTGCATTGTATATTCTATGTAGTTGTTTGCAAATATAATCCTGAATCCCATGAATGTGTCATAAGATTTTTAACTACAGTTTGAACAATGAAACCTATGGAGGAGTTACATGACTATTTCACTATAATTTACTGGAAGTTGTGCATAGTGTTAATAATTTAAAAACCTGGTAAAGATGCACACTCCGCAACTCCTTACTGAGTGCAATTATATTCACATTTAAAATATCACAGTATGTTGCATGTACCATTGCTAATCTTCATACATTTCCTACCCCATTGATATTATACCATTCTGATATAAATCTGACACAGAAGCATATTTATTATCACATGTTGATCAATCACAGTTTTATGTAGACACTGAATCCCCAAAGTATTCATCTATTGATGGCTTCGGCAGGATTGGCTGGAGAATAATTTCCTCTGTTTAATATTTAATGTGCATATGATGACTTAAATTACTTCACTGGAGACGGTTACATCAGTTGTACACTGCGATCTTTAATGTTTGTTTATGCTTTCATTTGTGCAACGTAGGACCTTGCATGAAATTACTGTTAATGTATTGACAGTTGCTTAATAATAAGTAGACATGTTAACTGACCTTCTGAATGTGATTTGCTGCCATATTAAATTCCTTGCTGTGTGCGTAAGTGTAGCAACCTACAACTTATAGATGACAAAATTATAGGATATTGAGTTAATGTACAGCCCTTGCAAACCACTCAAGTTGTTTGTCCTTCTGCATAAATAGTCAGATTGGGTCTCAATATTTCCAACTGTACTGGCAATTCTCTGCTAAACCAGGTTTGTCAAGGAAGACTCTCTCTAACTTCTACAGGTGCACAGTAGAGAGCATGCTGACCGGTTGCATCGTGGCTTGGTTCGGCAATTTGAGCGCCCTGGAGAGGAAAAGACTACAAAAAGTAGTAAACACTGCCCAGTCCATCATCGGCTCTGACCTTCCTTCCATCGAGGGGATTTATCGCAGTCGCAGCCTCAAAAAGGTTGGCAGTATCATCAAAGACCCACACCATCCTGGCCACACTTATCTCCCTGCTACCTTCAGGTAGAAGGCACAGGAGCCTGAAGACTGCAACAACAGGTTCAGGAATAGCTACTTCCCCGCAGCCATCAGGCTATTAAACCTGGCTTGGACAAAACTCTGATTATTAATAACCACTTTCTGCTATTTGCACTTTATCAGTTTATTTATTCATGTGTGTATATATTTATATCATGGTATATGGACACATTTATCTGTTTTGTAGTAAATGCCTACTATTTTCTGTGTGCTTAAGCAAAGCAAGAATTTCATTGTCCTATACAGGGACACATGACAATAAACTCACTTGAACTTGAACTTGAACTTGATACGCTGTGTGTCTGTGAGTCTTAACCTACCTACCCATCCCTTTTCTTGGTCTAATGATGCACTATACACTTCTAGAATCACCTGCAAACACACTCACAGACACAGAGCCATAGGTACATAGATACACATGCTGCCAGAGGAGGTAGGTGAGGCAGTTAGGTGCAATGTTTAAGAAATATTAAGATAGGTACATGGATAGGATAGGTTTAGAGGTATATGGGCTAAACACAGGCAGGACTGGTGTAGTTGGGACATCTTGGTAAGTGTGGGCAAGTTGGGCGGAAGGACTTGTTTCCACTCTATGACTATGTGTGCATTCACGTGCGCACACACAATTGTATGGTTACAATAACACACTCACAATTCTCCATATATCTGGTGGATCATAATTTACTTTTGTAATATTGGGACTTCATGTTATATAATGGATAAACCATTATGCTGGTAATAAAGTCATCACTAATTCAACGTAGAAGCAGGTCATATGGCACGCCATATTAATGCCAATCTTTTTGCCTATCTGCACTCATTCCAATTGCCAGCACTAGTCTGTACCCTTCTATCACTTGCCTATTTATGTGCTTGTCAACATATAAATATAGTGATCATATTTGACGCCACCATCTCCTCCAGCAGCGAATTCCAGAAATTAATAACTGTGTAAAATACATTTCCTTCAACTTTCTTTTGAAATTCCTTAAATGTATGGCCTCTTTCTGAACCCCAAATATGGGAGCAAATAGTGATGACTCTCTACCCTATTTATGCTTCTATTAACCTTATATACCTCTACCAGGTCACCTCTTAGCCCCCTTCACCCCAGGAAAAACAAACCTAGCCATCCAAACTCTCCTCCTAACTAAAGTCCAATTCAGGCACCATTTGGGTAAATCTCCTCTGCATCTTCTCAGTGCATCCATATTCTTCCTACAGTTTAGTTTCGATATACAGCGTGGAATCAGGCTCTTCAGTCCATCGAGTCCACTCCAACCGACAATCACCTGTACATTAGTTCTGACCTACATATTCGGGACAATTTTTACAGAAGCCAATTAACATACAAAAACTGAATGTGGAGGAAACCAGAGCACCCAGAGAATACCCAGGTTGTCAGAGGGAAAATATACAAACTCCGTACAGACAGCACTCATTGTCAGGATTGAACCCAGGTCTTTGGCCCTGCAAGGTAGCAACTCTACTGTTGCACCACTGTGCCGCCCTTTAGTGTTGGACATGAAATGCACACAATATCAAACTGCAGTCTAACCAATGTTTTGTAAAGATGCGGTATAATGTACGAACATTTATATTCTATTGCCAACCCATGAACGCAAGCATGCCATTTGCTTTTTTGACCGCCCTACCTATGTGCTGCCACTCTTGGGGAACTATGGACTTGAACCTCAAATGTTCAGCTTTAGTACCATGCTGTTTACACTATATGTCCTATCACTATTATCAAAATGCATGATCTCACATTTGCCAAGGTTAAATTCCATTTGCCAATGACCTGTGCATCTTTTCCACTGACATAGGTCATGTTGAACCCTTGGACCCTTCCTCACTATCCACAGCGAAACCAACATTTGTGCCATCCACAAACTTATCGAACGTAGCTCCTGCAAACACTTCTATGTTGTTGATAATACAACCAACAAAGGTTGCAGGACCTGAACCACTTTACTACACTTACCTTCTGCCTCCTATTACCAAACCAGTTTTGGATCGCTCATCCCCTTCTTGCCCCCTTCCTCCACCCTAGTCGTTTTACCAGTTCCATAGTTCTACACATTGTTTCTTTTGAGATTACACCTGCCCTAGCCAACAATGGACCTACCAGGCACCACCCTGCCTGAGGTTATTTGTGGCCAGCCCTGATTGTACCTGGTCTTATTTCGCCTCCAGACCTTCACCTCCCCTCCCCTCCTTTCAGTCTAAAGAAGGGACCTGACCCAAAACGTCACCCATGTTTTTTCTCCAGGGATGCTGCCTGACCCGCTGAGAAACTCCAGCACTTTGTGTCCACTTTCAGTACAAACTAGCATCTGCAATTCATTATTTCTACATGTGGATCCAATTAGCTAGCTCACCTTGGATTCCATGTACCTTGAACTTTTGGAGCAACCTCCTGTGCAGTTAGAGGGTCGCTCCAAAAATGGGCATATAGTTGCCTGAAGATAAGAGGTTCTTGATTATGCTACAATTGCCTTAAATTAATGATGAGATGTGTCCATGTGTATGTCCGCAAGGTGTTCTGGAAGCATACAGCAATTCAGTAAACCCTTTGTAAAAGTGTATAGATGCCATTCATTTTTGCTTTTCTCAAACCATTCACCCTCTTCCACAAGATGGATGATATTTAAGCACATTCTTATTAATGAGATATATTGGCTATAGGTTTCAATCCTTTATTGTTATGATCATGTATTTATGTGATGTTAATGGGAACATTAAATACATCAGTTCTAAATCTATGGTTTAAACAACAGTCAGCCAAGAACAAAAAAATAATAATGGACTTTCTCTCAGGCTTCAAGTAAGAGAAAATGACCAATTTGTCTTTTTAAGTGTTGTATGCTGTTATTAATTTTGACATGGTTTCAGTTACATTTCTGGATGTGCCGTGATAGTGTTTGACAATTGTTTTAGGAAAAGCAACAATTGGAACCAGCCACACAAACTTTGTTCAGATATATTTAAGTGATTGAGGAGGAACATTAACGAGATGGATATGACTCAACATCGAATGGGATTCTCTTGAAGGTGTTCAGCCATTACACTCTTTGGCACGGCTATTAATGTTGACCAAACCCATCCTCAAAATGTATGCTCGGAAATTACGCGATGGTTGAATATTTCATTTGGAGTGTGTAGGAAGGAACTGCAGAAGCTGGTTTAAACCGAAGATAGGCACCAAATGTTGGAGTATCTCAGCGGGACAGGCAGCATCCCTGGAGAGAAGGAATGGGTGACGTTTCGGGTCGAGACCCTTCTTCAGACTTCAGATTGGTGTCTCCAGAGATGCTGCCTGGCCTGCTGAGTTACTCCAGCATTTTGCGTCTATATTTGATTTAGAGTCATAGATAGAGTCATAGAATAATACTTCATGGAATCTGGACCATCGACCCAACTTGCCCATGCCAACTGAGATGCCTCATCTACACTAGTCTCACCTGCCTGCATTAGGCCCATATCCTGCTAAACCTTCCTACCCGTATACCTATCCAAATGTCCTTTAAATGTTGTCTACTACCTGCATCAACTATACCATCTGGCAGCTCGTTCCATATACCCACCACCTTCCGTGTGGAAAAAGTTGCCCTTCTTTTTCCACTCACCTTATACCAATGACCTCTGGTTTGTAATTCCCCCCACCCTGGGTAAAAGTGTCACAGTCTGCCCTCTCCTCATTCTCATCCACTTCACCTCCCAGTACTTTTCCACTGGTCTCTCCTTCTCCTCACCTGCCTGCCACTCCCCTCTCATCAGCCTAACTCTCCTCACCTGTTGCACTCAGTTGCCTCTGATCACCTATTAACCTGGTATATAGACTCTCCTCACCGTTCACACAGTGCCAGATTGTTCTCAGCATTCATGCAAGACTCTCCAGTGATTTCCCGGCTGCCTACACGGATTCGAACCTGCCTGCCCCTGACCATTCGGTCCTGTCGTCTTCCCGGATAGCACCTCAGCCTTCTGTCCCCGACCTCCTGGTTTCTGTCTGCCTCTCTCCTGGGCTGTTTGGTGTATCCCTGCAACGGCTCCTCGACTACCTGCCTGACTTCGACTCTCCTTTCGTCTGTCCCTCGCTGGTTTGTTTGCATCGTGTGTTGGATCTCCTGGTTACCGGACCTCCCGCTACCCCGACTACGTCTCCTGCCTGCCCCTCTTCGGAACCCTCGCTCAATCCTGAGCCTCTGTGTGAGTACGGTGTACCCATTCCTGTGTTACTACTCTGTGTTACAACTCTGTGTTACAGTATCGTTATAAGGTTCATTACCAATTATACCTGCCTGATTCTGTGCTGCTATTGGGTCCAAGCTATACCCATTACAAAAAGACTCTGTGCTCCTACCCTATTCCAATCTATTTGGTCAAACATTTGTCAAAAATATTCAGATGATGGGAACAGATGTTCTTTATTGAAATTAATATCAATGCTCCAGAGGCAGATGGAAAAGCCCACATGCATCTGGAGGGTTTTCCCAACTTGAGTGACACTACACATTTATTTTGTGAGGCAGTTCAACAAGCTAATCACTCATAAAATGCAATTTCCAAGACATTACAGAGGCATGACATGCTAGGATGAAAAATTGATTATCCTGTACACCTCCTGCACTATTTACAGCATCACTTTTCACTTGCAAAGGAATGGACAATATCTCATGTGGCCAAAGTACACCCTGGTGTGTGGGCAGAATTAGAGCGGGCAGAATGATCCCAGCTATTTCCAGCCTAGTTTACCTCAATCTGAACGTTTGAACATCGGCTCTTCTGTTTGGAAGTACAAATGTGCCTAACAAGCCGAGGGTGGTCGAGTGTGTTGTGGATATAAGTTTATGTTCATAAGTCATAGGAGTAGGAGTAGGCCATTCAGCCCATCGGATCTACCCCGCCATTCAATCATGGCTGATCTATCTTTTCCTCTCAACTGCATCCTACTGCCTTCTCCCCATAACTACATCCTTGCTAATCGAGTATCTGCCAATTTCCTCCTTAAATATACCCCATGGCTTGGCCTCCACAGCCGCAGATTCACCACCCTCTGACTAAAGAAATTCCTCATCATCTCTTTTCTGATGGTACGTCCTTTTATTTTGAGGTTCCTTGACTCTCCCACTAGTGGAAACATACTCGGCACATCCACACTATCCAGGCCTTTCACTATTCACTAAGTTACAATGAGGTCCCCCCTCTGGAAGGGAAATATTCAACTAAACTAATTGTCTTTTTGTCCCCTGATGTCTTGCTCCAATGAACGCCCCTGGATCTGTGAAGTCTAACACTGAGATGGATGAATGGGACCAGGAGGATTAACAAGAGCCCAAGAGAAACTCCACTGTGTTCTGGATGGGTGATGGACGATACAATGAGGATGTTGCCTCACTTCTATTTTGCTGCTGTTGTGGTCACCATACTCTGGGAAGGATACTATTGCACAGAAGAAGGTGCTGAGGAGATTCACAATGATGTGCCTTGGATGTAATGATTATTTCATGAAGAGATACTGGATAGGCTGGGAGCAAAGGAGGCTAAGAGGGAACCCGATAGAATTATATACATGTATAAGAAACATAGATAGTGTGCATGGTAAAAACCTTTAGCGCATGGCAGAGATGTCTCAGACCAGAGGGCATGGGTTAAGGTGAGATGTAAGAGATTTTGCGTGGATCTAAGACGACCTTTTCACTGCCAGCAGCATCAGAGAATTGCTCAGCTCAGTTGAGTCCGAGAAATTGGTGGGGTGAGGTGGGGGGTCAAGAATATATTAGTACAGTAGAGATGTGAATCATCTGTAAATATATGGAAGATAGACACAAAAAGCTGGAGTAACATAGCGGGACAGACAGCATCTCTGGAGAGAAGGAATGGGTGAAGTTTCAGGACGAGACGCTAGCATTTTGTGTCTACTCCAGAATTGTGTGTCTATCTTCGATTTAAACCAGCATCTGCAGTTCATGCCTACACCAGTAAACATATGGAGTTTGACATTGTATTTATGGACAATATCTCTGACAGATAGCCTGTCAATGAGGAACAGGGGAGCCCAATGATAGATATTTAGAGAGATGCAGAGATAACAGTACAGGAGGAGAGACCGAAGTCACGGAACTGATTATCTACAACGAGGCAGAGCAGATGAATGCAGTCCATTCCAGCTGGGTAACTGCGCAAGTGACGCATGTCTGAGGTGTCAGAGATAAGGCCAACAATGATGTTTAGAGAGCAACCTAAAGATTTGGATGAAAGTAATGTCTGCCAATAATTTTCCCCATAAGCTTCAAAAGAAGAAAAGACAAAAGAAAGAAAAATATACCTGAAGTGAAAAATCACTCGTATTCAAGTCAATTGCCACCAGGGATATCAATGTGTTGTCATGAGAATGTCAGGTATGGGATACTTCAGTCATAAAATGTCCATTGTTACGGAATGGCAAAGGTCTTGATTTTGGAGTAAAAGTTTCATTCAACGAGAAATTTGAGTTTAAGCACCGATTATAATTGAATCATTCCTATTCCCCATATATTCTATGATTGAAACTTTCCTGGCTGCCAGTATGGTTCAGGGCTTCCTGATGCTAATATGACTTCATTAAAATTCTGCAATATTGTACAATGTTTAAAGTGGCTTGTGTTGAAAGGGACATTGTAACCTATGGAGGATTCTTGTTCCTTTGCTATGGTCTTGGGATTGCCTTTGCAGTTCTAATGCTAATGGAAATTCTTACATTTTTCTCGCAAAAATAATCCATACAGTCTTGCACAAAAGAAAATAAGAACAAATAATAATGTTTTGGGACATTGAATAAAATTAATTGACTGGATCAATGTTTGTAAAATGTAGTTGTACAGCCATTGGCATACAGACTCTGAATGCTAATATTGGCAGTGCAGTTCCAATATCTTCACATAAATATGCCATCACATAAAATGAGTCGAGTGTTTTTATTCCTTCAATGTTAGATTAAATAGGATAAATATTGCGTTTAGAGTTTAGAGGTACAGCATGGAAGTAGGCCCTTCGACCCATCGAGTCCACGCTGACCAGTGATCCCCGCACACTATCCCACACAGTTTTTACAATTATACCAAGCCAATTAACTTACAAATCTGTACATCTTTGGAGTGTGGTAGAAAAACAGATATTGTGGGGAAAACCCAAGGTCATGGGGAAAATGTACAAACTCTGTACCGACAGCACCCGTAGGCAGGATCGAATCAGGGTCTCTGGTGCTGTAAAGGCAGCAACTCTACTGCTGCACCACTGTGCCACTGTTCAATCTTCAATTGATTGAAGAGGGGAGGGGAAATGACAGTGAGATATGCAAAATTATTTCAACGAGAAATTAAAATGTTAACATTATGATTGAATCATTCCTATTCCTCTTAGGTCTTTGATTGTTACTTTTTGGCTGCCAGTATATAGATTGTGGATATTCTTATGCCAAAATGATTTTAAACTAGATTTTTCAGGACAAAAAAACTATTCATTAAATTTCAGATCGATCTAATTTGGTGCACAGTTCTGAAAGGGCAGAAAGAATTCCAAGTCCATTAGAAGAGGGTTATAAAGGTAGGTCATGAGAAATGTGGATCATTTGTGGATGGAGACTAGGGAAACTGGGATGGGTTTTGAGCACTGAGAAGGTTAAGGGAAGACTTGATAGTGATATTCAAAATTATGAATTAATGTTTTGGAAATATGAAATGTTTTCATTATCAGTAGGATTAAGAGTCAGGAGTCAAGGGTCATCATTACCCATAATTTGTCAAACAATGGTGGTGTCATTGAAGAAAAGATTAAGATAAATCACAAAGGAAATATGGGTAAATTAATGTATTTCACTATGATTATTCCTGATGTGTTGTCTACTGCTGGAAAGGATGGGATTCGTTTCACCAATAATTTTCTAAAATAAATACCATTCTGAAGTGTGAAAATGCACACCTCCACATTCAGGGACAGTTTCTTCCCAGCTGTTATTGGGCAACTGAACCCATCCTACCACAACCAGAGAGCAGTCCTGAACTACTATCGACCTCAATGGTGCCCCTCGGACTATCCTTGATCGGGCTTTGCTGGTTTTAAATTGCACTAAATGTTATTCGCTTAGCAAGTATCTACACACTGTAAATGGCTTAATTGGAATCGTGAAGTCTTTGTGCTGACTGATCAGCACTCAACAAAAGCTTTTCACTGTACCTCAGTCCACGTGACAATAAACTAAACTAAATTCTGAAATATTGGGAAGTTTGTTGTGAAATTGGGCTGATTAGATCACTCTTTCACTGAGCCCGCAAAGGCTAAACAGCCTCCTGGTTATCTGTTTGCGTCTACTCTCAATGATTTATGAGCTGTAGAAATTATTGCAGCATAATTTCCTGACTGTAATAGAATCCTATCAGATTCTAAACAAGAATTTCCACAGAGTCTTGGGATAAAAGTGACCTGTCTCTGGTCCAGATCATGAAAGAGACAGACTTCCTTTGATTTATACAAATATCACCCTTTATGATCCAGTCACTGAACTTGTACTGGTTTTCAAAATAAATCATGCATTTGAATGTGTCCCTATCCAGCTCTGAACATGCGGGTAACATCATTAATACGCAGTAAACTGCTTCTTACCTCTAATGTACTCATTGAAGTACAGCAGGGATTGAATTGAAAGGTTTTCCCACCTGGCAGCACTTGATAATCTGCTCCTGTTCTCACTGTGCTCAACATCACTCACTCCTCACTGGAGCCAGGGTCATTAAATTGAGCTGAATTCCCAGTTTGAACTTTTTTGTCATTTGTATTCCATGACAGCTGAAAGAAAAATGGAGCAACTGCCACACATATAATTTTTACCTTCAGATCTGTGGAGGAGGAAGGTAAACAGCAAGGAGAGGGGAAATGAGTCTATATTACAATGGCAAGATGCTCTATCCATTATTCCAATTCTATATGGAATATTTCCAAGTACTTATTTGGCTGCAAAGTGCATCCGTTCATCTTGATGCCATTACAGGCACAGGATGAATTCAAGTTATTTTATTCCTTTCTCTCTTGCTTCCCTTCTTAACCTAGATAATCTATTTGCCACTTGCTTTACTGCAAGGCAGAGAGAACAATAGACCTAATTGTGGATGGGGGAATTGTTGTGGATGGGGGAATGGGATGGAAATGGATGACTTTTGCATTGCATGCTTCGACAACAGTTCCTTCCCAGCTGTTATCAGGCAACTAAATCATCCTACCACAACCACAGATCAATGCTGAACTACCTTCTACCTCTTCGGTGACCCTCAGACTACCCTTGATCGGATTTTACTGGCTTTACCTTGCACCAAACGTAATTCCCCTATCATGTATCTGTACACCGTAATGGCTCGATTGTAATCATGTATTGTCTTTCTGCTGACTGAATAGCACACAACAAAAGTTGTTCACTGTACCTCGGCACACGTGACAATAAACTAAACTGAAACTGAAACTATGACTCTATGATGTCAACTGCCTGGAGGTGGATTTGAACCTCTGACTCAAGGCCAAGTGACCAACCCACTGAAAAACACTGGCATGAGATACAAGCAGCCAGGGAGGTCCATTTGCCAGCCCTATAGTAAAGGATAGCACAGAAATCCCAGGACTATAGTAGTTTATCAGATTTGCCTGTTTGTCTTCTGGCCATTTTTCAATGTTCACACACTGGAAAATACTATGTCCTTACACAGAAAGTGATGTTGCCTCATAAAGGCATTTGAACGGTTATATGGAGAGGAAAGGTTGAGAGGGATAAAGGGCCTAACTTGGGAAAGTGGGACTAGTGACATTCCACACTCAAAAGACGTGCAGGTTTATCGGTAAATTGGCTTCTGTAAATTGTCCCTGATATGCAGGATGCGAAACCGGGATAACATAGATCTGGTGTACGATATGATTCGATAAAACTTTATTCATCCCCGGTGGGAAATTAGTTTACCAACAGTCACAATAAACTACAAGGTACACGAAAAGTTGAAATTAAAAATTAAATTAAAAGTGAAAACAAAAAGAAAAAGTCAAGCGATTGTTGTCTGGCTGCCGTCTGCTCACCGGAACAAATGAATAAACAAACAAACACAAACTTATTCCCTGGGCAGAGGATTCTAAACTAGTGCCCCCTCCCCTGCCCCACACCAGGTCCTCCATTTTTCTTCACGGCAGTCCCCTCATGCAGGGTCCCAATTGTCTTCCCCTCACGCTCATCGACCGCTGATCATGGGTCAATCGCGAGGCCCCACCGCCGCCGAGGCTCCTGTTGCCGCCGAGGCTCCCGAGGTCCTCGTTGCCGCCAAGGCTCCCATTGCCACCGAGGCCCTGCCCCCGCCGAGGCTCATGTTGCCGTTGAGGCTCACTCTGCCACCAAGGCACCTGCTGCTGTCACTGAGACTCCAACTGTCGTCGCCGCTGAGGCTCCTTCGGCCCAGACAGGCTTTGCCACCAGGCTTCACAGCAGTCCCCTGGGAGGCCTGTGGGGCAAGTCGGGGCTACCAGTGCACGTTCTAGTCGGTGACGCGGTTGTTTGGAGGATCGGGTCCGCACGACTCGCTGGGCACGGGTAGAGTGATCGTTGCTCAGTGTGGACCCAGTGGTTAGAAGCTGTTTCCATGCTGTATATCTAAACTATACTAAATATAATGAGGCGATTATATGTTTGCCATTTCACCGTTTTTTTCACTGGGTGAGTATTCTATCTCTTCATTCTGGTTCAGTGCAAAATACATTAAAATGCATCAGTTTGTTGGAAAATAGAATGTGCCAATCAGTTTCTGCGACGGGAGGGAATGATAAGCAAGTGCTGAGGTGAGCTGTGGAATATTTCTATGGTCATACAAGGTGCTGTTGTTTGGGAACTTACCCAGTGCATCAGAATGAACATTAGCTTGGCCCATTGCAGTTGAATCTCATTAATATAGTTGAACTACACCTAGCCAAAATCAGAAATTGTAGCATAGGAGCTGAAACCTTTAACCAAGCACAATATCTCACACAATCCTCTCTGAAAGCAGCAACAGTCTGACCCCATGGAAGCTATTTATCAATAAATATTTATCAGTAAATATATATTGAATATGACTGTGGTGGAAGGAACCGCAGATGCTGGTTTAAACTGAAGATAGACACAAAGTGCTGGAGTAATGCAGCGAAGCAGGCAACATCTCTAGAGAAAATGAATAGGTGACGTTTCAGGTTGGAACCCCTCTTGAGAATAAGACTTTTAGTTTAGTTCAGTTTGGAGATACAGCACAGAAACAGGCCCTTCGGCCCACCTAGTCCACGCCGACCAGCGATCCCCGCATATTAACACTATCCTGTACACATTAGGGACAATTTTGCATTCACGCCTAGTCAATTAATTGACATACCTGTACATGTTTGGAGTGTGGGAGGAAACAGAAGATCTCAGAGAAACCCCACTCCAGTCAAACACCGTACAGGCAGCACCCTTAGTCAGGATCGAACCTGGCGCTGGAACTCTTCAGTGCTGCCCTTTCATTGTTTATTTGACTTGCATTTTGTGTGTGTATTAAAGGAACACTTTGAGTGAGTGAGTTGTGCTGTGTGGTTACGGGGCCCACAATTATTTTCCCTTGCTTGAAAGGTTTAGCTGGAACTGAATGGATTCTTAAATTCAGACCTCCGATGACTTGATGCATCGTACTTCCCCAAGGCGGAATAAAAAACACTAAAGGGGGTAGATTGAACAGGAATTGGATGAAGTGCAAGTGTACACGCTTATTGAAAAATGTGGCATTTTGATGAGAACACTAAACCATCCGAGACCCTCAGGATACAAAGCTTTCTGCCATGTGGTGTTATATTTTAACTGACAATGGCCCTGGAGGATTCTCGAGGCCGAACTGGTTTGGTGATGCTCCAGTGTGTTGCCAGTCAAACTGCAGCAAACCTGTGGTTGATTACAATCCACTGAATGGTGAGTAATATCAAGTGATGGGCCTCCTGAAGAGAATGACGTGTGGCCCTTTGGGAGAGCTGAGGACGTGGCTGCGATCTGTAGGATAAAATAACCTGCTTCAACCAGGGTTGGAGTTTAGATACAACATTTTGTCCATGTGTAACTTTAATCAATTTTTTATCAAGAAACAGTGACCAAAGGAATCAGATGGGTTTCTCTTGTGGTAAATGACCAGTTAAACCTACCCTTATCAATAATATTATAAGCAGAAGAATAGTTTTATGCATTCTTTGCTTTTTCTCGGTAATCCGTCTCATCACCCATTGTTAATTGGGAATATTTAATTTTCCAGCAGGTCATTTAACAATTTTTGTGGTGTCACATGATTTATTATCCTTTCATTTTAATTTCAGATTTCAAATTAATTACACAAATCTGTGACACTGCAATTTATGTCACCATTCAGAAAGTCAATTAAATAAATTTCAAAAATTAAAAACCGGCAAAAGGGGCGGAACCATGGTGCAACGGTAAAATAGCTGCCTTACAGATCCAGAGAATCTGGGTTCAATCCTGACCACGGGTGCTGTCTATGCGGAGGTTGTACATTCTCCTTGTGACCGTGTGGGTTTTCTGCGGGTGCTCCAGTTTCCTCCCACACTCCAAAGATGTACAGGTTTGTAGGTTAATTGACTTCAGTAAAAATTGTACGGGGGAGATCGCTGGTCGGTGCGGACTCGGTGGGCCGAAGAACCTGTTTCCACGCTGTATCTCTAAACGAAACTGAACTAAATTTAAAATATATCACAGAAAAGCACTGGAGGCTGAAGCATACAGCTGGGCAGTCAGAATGTGTTAAAGGAAAGGGGAGGTTATGATGTTTCATCTACACTCACGAGGAATCACTGTGAATCACATGCAAACAGATTTGTGCCTGTCTTCATTTCAAGAAAGGAATGAGATACGACACTTGATTTATTCAACGGTTAGAGATGTTCAGAGCAGTCAGGCATTCCGAGACATGCAGAAAGACCAGTGTTCTTTGCCTCAGACCAGGAAATAATCAGGGAGTTAGAATTCTGTCCTGGAGAAATAGAGAGGATAAGATTTTCTGATCTGCGCCAACCTATCATTAGCAGCCTGGCAGTGGAGTCAAGGTGACAGCAAACACCCAACTTTGTCAAAGTATTCGCAGGCTAAGTCCCAAATTAAGCATTTGATGCAAAGTAAACATGATGCAAGCCTCAGTTCCAATGAAGATAGAATAAGATTTTTCAATCATTCAGGCAGTCGTATTGGTTTATTATTATCATATGCACTGAGAATAATGACAAACTTGGTTTTGTATGCTATCCAGGTTAATCATATCAAACAGGAATGCACCAGGTCGTGCAAAAGAGAAAATAAACAAACTAAGGGGGGGGGGGGGCAGAAAGCTGGAAGGGGTGCGGAGGCAGGGAAAGCCCCCTCACCTGTATCTACCTACCACTTGCCAATCTTTGGCCTACCCCCCCACGTCTCTTCCAGCTTTCCCCTCTCCCACTACTAACCACAATCAGTGTGGAGATGGACCTCAACCTGAAATGTTGCCTATTCATGTCATCCAGATAAGATGCTCTCTGTGATGAATCTGTAGGAATTGGTAAGAACCATTTGAGACCCATGCCTAATTTCTCAAAGCATACTCCCCTCACATGTGCGGACGTGGCGTTGAAGGACGAGATGCCGAAGCGAAGAAGTGGAAGCCAAATAACTGAATGGAAACGACGGCGAATAGCCAAATAACCGAAAGGGCGGATCGCCGAAAAGCCAACTAACAGAACGGAAATTATGCCGAAAAGCCAACTCACCGAAAGTGCGGATCGCGGAAAGCCCAACTAACCAAGAGGGCGATCGCGGAAAGCCCAACTAATCGAGCGACGCATCGCTGAAAACCCAAATAACGGACATGACGTCGCCGGGGGGAAGGACTTGTCAGTGATTGGTCCAGACCCCCGCGTCCAACGCATCACTGGCCTCGGGGGTATCCGGTGAGGGAGTGATCAGTGATCGCTCAGCCTCCCCACTTTCATAAACGTTCCGTGACCCATGACTCATATCACTGAACCGGCTCAGGGAGCTAAGATATTCTCCCTGCCAGTGATGTGATGGACGCGGGGGTTTGGACCAATCGCTGACAAGTCCTGCCCCCCTGCGGCATCATGTCCGTTATTTGGGTTTTCATCGACGCGTCATTCTGTTAGTTGGCTTTTCCACGATCCGCCCTTTTGGTTAGTTGGCTTTTCGACGTTGTTTCCATTTGGTTATTTGGCTTCCACTTCTTCGCTTTGGCATCTCGTCCTTCAATGCCACGTCTGGGTACTCATGCTAGGAATCTGTTTTATAAATGTACGCTGCACAAGCTTCAAGGTCAATCAATTCTTGCTAGGGCATGGAGATATGATTGAGTTACTCCAGCACCTTATGTCTTTAAATTCATGAAGACATTTGATGACAGACAAAGTTCTGCCATGGGATTGCATTCTGTCTGAGGACATTGGGGGGCCGTCAGGGGCTAGACCTTTGCATTAAACTGCATCAGCCACTGTTATTTTTAGATCCTGCCTGAAGACTACAGGATAGAGTGGGGCAATAGGATCAGACCTTTACATTCAGATGGTCAGCATGAGAAGACCCAGACAATGTGTCAGTTCAAGTTGCAAACCTGATGCAGCACAATCTCCAACTTGAAATGCCAAACCTACTACTCCCAAAGGGGTCATTCTTACCAATCAAGTTAAACTCTGATTGGGTATTAGGTCATTGTACAGTACAGTACAAAATGTCTATGCTGAACATGATGCCAAGTTATACTCCTCTACCTTCACGTGATCAATGTCCCTCTATTCCCCGCATATCCATGTGCCTATCCAAAAGCTTTTTAAATACCATTATCATCTGTATCTCCACCAACACCTCTGGCAATATGTTCTAGCACCCACCACGCTCTGTGAAAAAAAAACCTGCCCTGCACATCTCCTTTAAACTTTGTCTCTCTCACTTTAAAGCTATGCCCTCTCGTCCTTGGCATTACCACACTGGGAGAAAGATTCTGACTGTCTCATGCTTCTCATAATTTTATATGCTTCTATTTGGTCTACCAGCTTCCAACAAGCCAGATAAATCAATCGAGGTTTGTCCAACGTTTCCTTATAAGTAATAATCTCTATTTCAGGCAGCAATCTGGTAAAACCACTTCTACACCCACTTCACATCCTCCACATCCTTCCTGTAATGGAGTATTTTGTTGGGAAAATGATACACTTCCTTGCAAAATACATTTGGACCCAATCTCCTGTTTAAAAGGCCTCTCTCGTTTCACTCAAAGAAAACGTGACCCTGTCAACATCACAACTGCATTCATCAGTCTGTATGGTTAGAGAACGTCTTTTACTTGATTAGTTCTGATGATCTTCTGTAGAGGTTAGAGCTAATCTCTGCTTTGGGTTACAGTTAATCTCTGATCTAAAGCTCAGGAAATTGTAGATAGGTGATTGATCATAAAATATGGCTAATAACTAATATTTCATACATTTTTTCCCATTCATCTCAGGAGAGCCCTTTCCTAAGCAAGCAATAAGAATCAAACTAGTCATCTGTACCAAGAAGGTGACCAGTTTTGATTGTGTGGGAAGGAACTGCAGATGCTGGTTTAAACCAAAGATAGACACAAAATGCAGGAGTGACTCAGCGGGACAGGCAGCATCTCTGGAGAGAAGGAATGGGTGACGTTTCGGGTTGAGACCCTTCATCAGTCTGAAAAAGGGTCTTGACCGGAAACATCACCCATTACTTCTCTCCAGAGATGCTGCCTGGCCCGCTGAGTTACTCCAGCATCTTGTGTCTATCTTCGGCCTGTTTTAATTGTTGGGCTTCAGCAATACCATACTTAATTGACTAAAGTCTTGTTGCTCTCGCCAAGATACCAGAAGTGTTTAACAACAGAGTAAAAGAGAGTACTGGAAAATTGGAGAGCTTGATCAAACATCTATCAGATCTCCACTTAAAATTAAATACTAACTTAATGATTGATAACTCTTGACCAAGTGTGTCTTTAAATGGAATGCATAGTTGCATTACCAATGATTGAATAACTGAATGTGTAATCAGACACCAGAAGGAAAACTGTATCACAAGACTGCAATAAAGTCACCACCAAATAAATGGGTATGTTTTATTTTCCACCGCATCAAATAATTGTTCATATTCAATCCTTGTAGTTCAATGATCGCAGGTGGTTTGAACATCATTAGTTACAAGATGCCAATATTTAATGTTGTGACTCTTTCCATAATTCTATTATCTTTCATTTTCCCTTCCAGTGACATGGCAGTGGCAATTTGGGCAGTGGACAGGTGCTATAGACTTGTACGGGAAGGTAGACGCTCCCGCCTCCACGAGTCTCGGGCAGATGGGGCTCGTCAGCCTGACAAGGCAGACTATTTAGGAAAGGGAAAACTCTGATTTAAATCCTCCACTGCCTTGTGGCCATATCCAATCATGGAAAAGGCTCCAGGAGTAAACCTCACGAAAATCTGGAGTCGGAGCCCCTAAGGCAGTTTGTTGTTGTCTAAAACCTTGCTCTGGCAGCTCCTGCGATGGCGCTGGTGCCAAATTGTAACGGTCCTGCTGTTCCTTTGGATCGATCAGCGACGTGGAGAGGGGGGACGTGCTGCATGCGCAACAGCCTGTCCTCCATATGACATCGCCCAGGCTTGCATCCGACCAGGATGCATCACCCATGGTCAGTCATGACTGAGAGGGGCCTACTGACTTAGCAATATTGACAGTAGGCCATTCAGCCCACTTAACTGTTGTCATTCACTTGTAAAGTCCGATCTGTATTCAGTTCCCTTAAACCACATCTACTCTACATTAGTTGGAACCTGCCTGATATATGAGTTTGATGGTTTCAATCAGCTTATTGCAGTCATTTCGGGACAGGGTGGAGAGAGAATGATGTTTATGCTAAAATACTCTAATTTCAAGTCTGACATCTTATATCAAGAAGTGAAGCTTTGTGATCCCAACCATGGCTATATTTAAGACCGTTTACCCCATAGTTTGAATACAATTAGTAAATGAACTTGGATTCGAAGGAGCAGTTTTTAAATATGGATCTCCTTCAAAAAAATATGAACAGGCCATTGCATAGACAGTAAAAAATTTATAACTGCTTTCATAATGACAGTCATCGGCCCGATGAAGGCAGGAAGTCCATCCGCCCTCTTTGCCAACTCATCTAATTGCATTGATACCTTTGGGGAGCAATCTTCATCCCAAGACCTCTATATAATTCATCTTTCTCAACATCCTGTAAGTTACTATATACTTTCCTCTTGCATTTGATCTTCAAAGGAGAAACAACACACTTATCCAGACCTTACCTGCCATTTATCTGCCATATTTCCAACTGATCTCTTTGAAGGCGTTCCACAATATTCACAAATTCACCAATGTTTGTGTTATCTGCATGCTTACCAATATCGTACCAAGACAACGGTATTAAAGTTCTTGAGGCATTGAGTCAATTTCTTGTAATCTTGGTCAGACCAGTGGCCATAACAAGCTGTGATGCATCCCATAGGAAAAATGCCCTTCAGCCCAACTCATCGATGCCAACCAAAACGCCCCATCTAAACTAGTCCCATAAACAAGTGTTTGGCCCATTTCCCTCCAAATTGTTCCTATCCATGTATCTGCTCCAAATGTCATTTAAATTATCTTTCTGAGATCAATCCTCAACCACCTGCACTCCAAGGAATAAAGTCTAGCCTGTCCATATATCTCCTATAACTCAGGCCCTCAAGTCCTGGCAACACCCTCGTAAATGGCAAAATTCTTCCCAAAAGGCATACTCAACAAGGTGTTGGAGGAACCTAATGGGTCAGGAAGCATCTTTGGAGGAAACGGACCGATGGCGTTTCAGGTCAGTACCCCTCACATGACAATAACAGTACCTGCAGCTCCTTCTCCAAGAAGCACACCACCCTCATTTGAAAATATATTTACAACCTTTTCTCACTGCTCTTTCCAAACCTTGACACTCCATGTCCATCCACATTGTGGGAGTCTTTTGACCAGGACAGCAGAAGTCATGACGACAGTTCACCACCAGCTTCTCAAGGCAAATAGTGATGACCAGTAAAGACCGACCTAGACAGCATTTAATGTTACCTCCACTTGTCCTTGAGAGTAAATGGAAATAGCATTCCCTGCCTCTAACTGCGGTCGGCAGCATTGGAATCTATCTTCACGGCTTCACAAATTGGTCCACTTCACTTGGGAAGCTTCATGAATCATCCCTCAGCATTTTGAAGCACTGCAATAAAATTCCTGAATCAGACATCAAGGTCTTTGAGATGAGGAAAATCTTTCTGCAGAACTATTGAGCAAAACCATTTCAGTAAATGAGATTCGCAATGCTACACAGAAGGCTGATTTTTCATCTGAAAAAATATATATTGATTGAAGCTTTTACTTGGAGTCACCCTTGTTCAGAAAATTGCAATTGTTTCTTTTTCCAAGTCCGATACACATATGTTGGCAATTTGCATGCATGCACATATGTGTAGCCACATGCATCCATAATCCACACTAATTTCTACACTAACCCTCAGACACTTACAAAGACACGCACAAAGGGACACACACATCCACAGTGGATCCATACAACAGTTCATATACTCACAGATGAACATATCTGCATGCTTGCAGCTGCATACACCCACTGCCACTCTTATATCTAAGAACAACATACAGATCCTTGCATACAAAAGCCATACTTGCACTATCTACATAAAGCCATGCACACGTCGAATCGGCAGGTAGGCAAATTCAATGCTCGCATTTATATCTAGAGGACTGGAATACAAAAACAGAGACATAATGCTGAGACTCTATACGGCACTGGTCAGGCTGCATTTGGAGTACTGTGAGTAAATTTGGGCCCCATATCTGTGGAAGGATGTGCTAGCTCTGGAGAGGGTCCAGAGGAAGCTTACAAGAATGGTTCCAGGAAAGAGTGGGTTAGCATTGAATGTGCGTTTGATGGCATTGGGCCTCTACACTGAAGTTTAGAAGGTTGAGGGGGAACCTCATTAAAACTTACAGAATAATGAAAGGCAGAGATAGAGTGGGTGTGGAAAGGATGTTTCCACTGGTGATAGAGTCTAGGACCATAGGTCATAGCCTCGGAATTAAAGGGTGCTCTTTTAGAAAGGAGGTGAGGAGTGGCTTCTTTTTTCAGAATGGTAGTTAATCTGTAGAACTGATTGCCACAGAGTGCTGTGGAGCCCAAGTCATTGGATATTTTTTAAGGCAGATATAGACAAATTCTTGATTAGAACAGGTGTAAAGGGTTATGGGGAGAAAGCAGGTAAATGGAATAAGGAGACGGAGATCAGCAATGATTGAATTGTGGAGTAGACTCGATGGGCCGAATGGTTTAATTCTACTCCTATAACTTGTGAACTTGTGAACATCAAAGTGTGCATGCACTGCCCAGGCAACATCACCACACCAAAACACACACACACAGTACATAAATGGTCTCACATCTATCCAGCATGCACATCCCTGCACCTCCCGGTGTCCACTTCTGCGCACAAACACAGGTGCACATCCATGCATATGCACACATCCATTTTCATAAACACACACACACATACATACACACATGCACTCACACATACACACACTCACATATACACACACACATATGCACACACATATACGCACAGACTCAGAATGCTGGATCTTTTCAATATTGACAGCTCAGATTCGCCGTCAATACATTGTCTTCCAAAACAAAACTTAGGATCAATGCACTCACAACACTTAATGGTTTGTGTGTCTGAATGGATACCATATCAGTAATCTGATTTGTGAAATGCTTTCTTTATGTATGAAATGAGCAAAATTAATGAAGAAGGGTCCTTAACAATTTACAATACATTACTGAATATTTTTAGTTTAATCCGAGCAAATTCATATTGTGTCCCAATGCTTTTTGTAACGCTTCATCATAAATCACAATTAACAACAAACCTTGTCCAAGGGTAATTTTGATGCAAATCACTTCTTATTCATAATAACTAAATTACCCATAATGTATGAGGGAAAATCTCAAGGTGCAGAATTCCTCACAGGACAAAGTTAATTTGCAATGCAGTTTAAATCTAAATATCTCGTAGGAGCTTATCCCTTTGACTCTTTAGGCTTTCGACTTCAGAGATACAATGTGGAAATAGGCCCTTCGGCCCACTGCGTCCACGCTAACCAGTGATCACCTCATACACTAGCACTACCCTACACACTAGGGACAATTTTACAGAAACCAATTAATCTACAATTCTGTACGTCTTCAGAGTGTGGGAGGAAAACATTGCACCCGGAGAAAACCCATGTGATCACAGGGGGAATGTACTAACTCCAGACAGAGAGTGCCTGTAGTCTGGATCGAACCTGGGTTGCTGGCGATGTAAGGCAGTAACTCTCCTGCTGCGCCACTGTGCCGCCCCCTAGTGTTTGAATATGTAGAGACTTTCTATAGCCCACATCACAAGAACACATATTGTTTAATTCATGTATTGTTTTTTTTTAATATGTAATTTCTGATGCTTTATAAGTGATATACTAAGATTGTATATGTACTTTATGATAATATTTAATATGCAATGCATTTTTATGTAATGTTGCCCCTTGTCTGGACCTCCAGTCCATAATAAAGTGTATTATTATTTATTATTATTAGGTCATTAATTGATATGACAAGCTGTGAGGAAGCTGCTTTCTAAATTACTTCAAAATCATAACCCACAAAGAAGAATTGTCCAGCCGTTGTGTCTATCTTCAGTTTAAACCAGCATCTGCAGTTCCTGCTTATACATGCCACACCTGCACTATCTTAAAACAAACTCTTGACTTGGTTTAGTTCAAATTCTTGTTTCTGAGTATGTTTGCAAGATTAAACTCTGCTCCTGGCTCCCATCTGCCTTCCTTCACCAAGTCACTTTCAGATCCAATTCATCAAATTGCCCTGGAACACATGAACTCTAATCTTTCATGCCAGTTTTCCATGTCACAACTTCCAAAACACTTTTCTAAAATCCATTATCCTCTTCAGCATACTGTTACACCTCGAAAAATTCACTCACATTAATCATACAGGAACTTCCCATTAAAAGTCATGATGAATTTCCCTGATTAATTTCCCTATCTAAGTGCAAATGCATTTTGTCCTTCAGAATTTTTCCAATAACGTCCCACTGATCTTACCACTGATCAGAAGCTGCTCCTAATTTACTTTTTCCTAGTCTTATCTTATATTGAAATCACTTGCCCCATTTTGCTCCTTTAATTTCCAGTTGATCCTTGTTCTTCTCCGTGATAACCTTAAAACATGGAAATGCAATCTTCACTGTCTTAACGTTCATAAGTTAGAGGAACAAAATTAGGCCATCAAGTCTACTTCCCCATTCATTTATGGCTAATCTATATGTCCCTCTCAATCCCAATCTGCAGCCTTCTCCCCATAATCACTAACACCTTACTAATCAAGAATCTGTCAATCTCCACCTCAGAAATATCCATTGATTTGGTCTCCACAGCCTTCTGTGGCAATTAATTCCCAGTATCTCCAAAATTCTGTCCCAGCGACAAGCCATCAATTTACCTGGCTACATTGCCAGACTATCGATGCAATACTGTCTCTTTTGAAGTGGGGCCATCTCTTAGCAAAACACAAAGTGCTGGGGGAACTTCACGAGTCAGGCAACATCTTTGGAGGGAAAGGATAGGTAATGTTTCAGGTCGGGATTGCACTGACTAAAATTTCTCCTGAAGACTCTTTAAAAATTCTGTCCCCTCCAAGGTGATCACAGTTAATATTGGGATGATTGAAATCCCCTATTACTTAGTTTAGTTTAGAGATACAGCATGGAAAGAGGCTCTTCAGCCCATCGAGTTCACACCGGCCATTGGTCACCCATTCACACTAGTTCTATGTTATCCCACTTTTGCACCCACTTCTTCCACACTCAGGTTTAATTTACAGAACCCAATTAACCTGCAAACCCGCACGTCTTTGGGATGCGAGAGGAAACTATAGTATCCGGGGGATACACGCGCAGTCATGGGAGAACGTATAAATCCCACAAAGACGGCACCCGAGGTCAGGTTTGAACCCGGGTCTTTGGTGCTGCGAGGCAGCAATTCTACCCGCTGCACCACTGTACCGCCCCACTGTTACCCTATTATTTTACATCTCCCTGTATATTTTACTTCCATATTTGCTCTTACATCCCCTGTTGACTGTTTGGTACAAGAGCAATATATAATTAACTAACTGCTCAACCTGAACAACAAATCCCCAACTATATGGCCTAATTTGGAAAACTTATTGGATATTACACTTCCTTACTGCAGTAATATTGAATAAAAAAATGCAAAGGGCTGAAGTAACTCAGCGGGCCAGGCAGCATCTCTGGAGGACATGGATAGTGATGCTTTGGGTCAGGTCCCTTCTTCAGATCAGCTGAGTAACTCCAGCACCATGTTTTTTTGAAAACAAACATCAGTAGTTCCTTATATCTCAATATTGAATAACAGTTCAATATGAATCATATTTCAATTTTGAATAATATTTGTGTTAATAAGCCTGCAAAAGCTGCTGCAAGCAAGAATATCATTGCTCCTTTCCTGGGACGTATTGCAATTAAACACTCTGGATCCTCTTGACACTTTGACTCTTGAATCTTGGGTTTTTCCTCCTCCACGTCTTGTCATGCCTGAACACGATGTAATAGAATAATGAGTTGCAATCCGACCTATCATCTAATCACATCTCTGTGAGAGTAAGAAAATGATATTTCAAAATGCTTTCTTGTCTTCTCCTCGCATCAAAATAAATTAGTTTAGCTTTGAGATACAGCGCGGAAACAGGACCTTCGGTCCACCGAGTCTGCGCCGACCTGCGATCCGTGCTGCATTAACACAATCTTACACACACTAGGGACAATGTTTACATTTACCAGCCTAATTTACCCACATACCTGTACATCTTTGGAGTGTGGGAGCAAACCGAAGATCTCGGAGAAAACTCACACAGGTCATGGGGAGAACGTACAAACTCAGACAGCACCCGTAGTCGGGATCGAACCCGGGTCTCCAGCGCTGCAAGTGCTGTAAGGCAGCAACTCTACCGCTGGGCCACCATGCCGTATGTAATTCAATCTTGCTCCATCTCTACTAGTTTCCTTCTATGTTGTCTGGTTCTCATACCTTGCTGTCATGCTACTGCACACCATTCACCAGCTAAATTAGTTTAAACATTCCACAACAGCATGAACAAACACCCCCATAAGGATGTTTAAGAAAGAAATGCAGGGACTGGAAAAATTGAAACAATGCTGGAGAAACTCAGAGGGTGAGGCAACATCTATGGAGAGAAGGAATTGCCGATGTTGTCGGGTCGAGACCCTTCTTCAGTCTGATGTCGGGGGGGGGGGGGGGGGGAAAAATAAAGGAAGTAGGCGGAGAGGGTAGGATTTGTGGGAGAAGTGGGAAGAGGGAGGGGAAGGTGGGAGAAAGCAAGGGCTATCTAAAATTAGAGAAGTCAATGTTCATACCGCTGGAGTGTAAGCTACTCAAGCGAAATCCCTGGGGTGTAAACTACCCAGTGAAGCCCAACATCCCCCATAAGGATGGTAGACAAAAATGCTGGAGAAACTCAGCGGGTGAGGCAGCATCTATAGAGCGAAAGAAATAGGCAACGTTTCGGGTCAAAACCCTTCGTCAGACTAAATTCAGACATAAATGCTGCCTCAGTCGCTGAGTTTCTCCAGCATTTTTGTCTACCTTCAATTCCCCCATAAGGATACCAGCTTAAATGCAATCCTCTTGTTCTTTTCAGATGCACCATTCCCCATGAATCTATAGTCCTCCCTCCTGCACCATCTCTTCAGCCACACACTCACCAGACCCATCTTCCCATTCCTATATCCACAAGCAAGCAGCACTGAGATTTACCGAGAAATTAGGTCAATGGGAGCAGTCTCCGCTTGCATTGGTTATGGATGGATTCTTGTTGCTTTAAGACTGCTTCTTCTATAAGTAGCAGAAGGGTTATTAAAGTGAGATTTGAAAGTGGCATCAAATAAATTCCAGTTGAACATTAGTATCTTGGGGAGGTTGAACTGACTTCTTAAATCCCTACATCAGTAACAACCTTAAATTCTGAAAATCACTTTAATTGAGAATTGTTAATTGATTTGGGAGTTGTTTTACTGCACGATAGTATTCTCTGGATTATGGGTTCCTTAGAATTAGTAGTAAAAACATTTCACAGTGTAGTAACAAGATTAGTATAGTTTCAAAAGAAATTTTAATAACTATTTCAATTCAGACGAGTTGGGCTAAGTCATTGGGAATTATCTATCGTGCAATGAGATGTCTCCCCATCTAGTTAATTAACTGCAACAATGAGCTTTTAGACTTCACACTGTTATAGATGCAGTAGTTTGTTGAGCTGCCTCAATTTCTTTGCCATATTTCTTCATAGTCATGCATAATCTTCCCCCTCATTAAACCCAGTATTGCCTTCTGAACTGGAATCTTGAATCAGTCATGATCCATTTTTATTCACTTTGAATTACTGTCCTTTGAAGGTCACGCCAGTGATAATCTTATTACACAATCAACAATTCCATGTATAACAACAGCTAAGCAAACAGACAAAAAATATATGGCCTAATTTGCAAGGGTCCACTGAGCATGAGAGAAGTGCCAAAAACATTCAGTAAAGGGTATGAATGTTATCAAAGCAAAGTGAAGAACTAATTTTAACCCACAATAACTGCTAAAATCTGGGCGTGGGCAGTTAAAATGGCCACAGCATCCTATCCCTCTGGCCATTCTATCCTGGGCCTTCTCCATTGTCAGAGTGAGGCCTACACAAATTGGATTAATGGCACCTCATATTTTGCTTGGGCAGCTTCCAACTCAGCGGTACAAAAGTTTATTTCACTGAATTCAAGAACTCCTGCATTTGTTCTCTCCCCCTTTCCCCCCACCATAGTCATCCTACTAGTTCTGCTGGCATCCCTCTTGCTATCACACCTTACCCAGCTAACAATGGGCCATTAAAGGCTCCACCCTTCCTGAGGTCATCTGTTGCCGGCCCTGATTTGTTCTTATCTTGCCTCCAGTTTATTCACCCCCCCCCCCCCCACCCCACCCCAACTCCTCTACTTTCAGTTATGGGCCCCATATCTGATGATTGTGCTAACATTGCAGAGAGTCCAGAGGAGGTTTACGGGAATGATCCCAGGAATGATTGGGTTAACATATGACGAGCATTTGACGGCACTGTGCCTGTACTCACTGGAGTTTACAAGGATGAAGGAGGACACTTACCTGATAGTGAAAGGCCTGGATGGAGTGGATGTGGAGAGGATGTTTCGACTAGTGGAAAGTGCAGGAGCAGAGGCCATAGCCTCAGAATAAAAGGACGTACCTTTACAAAGGAGATGAGGAGGAATTTCTTTAGTTAGAGGGTGGTGAATCCACAAAATTCATTGCCACAGGAGACCAAGTCAATGGATATTTTTTTTTCGGAGATTGATAGATTCTTGATTGGTACGGGTGTCGGGGGCTATGGAGAGAAGGTAGGAGAATGGGGTTGAGAGGGAAAAATAGATCAGCCATGATTGTATGGCAAAGTGGACTTGGTTGGCAAATGGCCTAATTCTGCTCAGAGAACATATGGTCACTTGACATCAGTACATCCTGTGCTCAACAACATAGATTCAGAACACGATAATACAACAAACTGGTTGTGTGAAATTTTGACTAGAGAGTTGTGCAGGAAAAGGACAGAAAGTGCAGAAGAGTGAGCTAGTTTTAATTCGTTTTGTTTTTTTGGCAGCCAGAATGAGCAGGAATTCACATCCAGAGGTTCGAAGGGAACGTATGTTCTTCCCTGATATTAAAATGTAATGGCCCCTGTTTCAACCAGTGTTTGTGACAATTGATTTAAAGTTCCAAGATATCTCCCAGAAACAAGTTTCTGTTAAGCCTGATCATCAAATTCTCAGTGTAAAAATTGTCTCTCATCACAAGCAGCCTAACTCACGGAATCAGTCTTTTCCAACAGCAGTAAACACTTCATAGTCGGGATCAACAAGTGTTGGGTAATTTCAAAGGATTCAAAGGTCTTTTATTGTCATGTACCAATTAAGGGCCTGTCCCACTTACGCGACCTTTACAGGCGACTGCCGGCACCCGTCATAGGTTGCTGAATTTTTCAGTGGTGACCAGAAAGGCGTTACGACTCTTTGGAGACCTCTCTTGACCAAAGGAGAGCTCTCACAGGCGACCCCTGGTGACATGTTGCGGTGACCTCTCACGACCTTAGGAGACCTCCCATGACCATACAGCTGATGGTCATGAGGGGTCTCCAAAGAGTCGTAGCATCTTTCTGGTCGCCGCTGAATTTTCAGCATGTTGAAAATTTCGGCGACCTAAGATGTGTGCCGGCAGTCGCTTGTAAAGGTTGCGTAAGTGGGACAGGCCCTTTAAGACACAAATTATGGTAAGCCATACCAAAAAAGCAACAAGACACACAACTACATAAAGTTGACATAAACATCCACCACACCGGATTCCCCACATTCCTCACTGTGGTGGAAGGTAATAAAGTTTAATCTTCTTCCCTCATCAGTCGTGGCGATTGAAGCTACCGTGTCGGGGCGATCAAAATTCCCGCGTCGGGGCGATCGAAGTTCCTGCGGCTTGGAGTTCGCAATGTCGATCTCTAACCAGAGACTGCGAGCTCCACAATGTTAAAGTCTGTAGAGCTCAGAGGTCAATCCCTGGCAAAGGGATCGGGGGCTCCACAATGGTAAGTCCACAGGCACCCGCGGTAGAGCTCTCGAAATTGGTCTCCAGCAAAGGCCGGCAACTCCTCGATGTTAGGCTGCAGTGTGGACGGAGATACGATACGGAAAAAAAATCGCATCTCTATCGAGGTAAGAGATTAGAAAAAGTTTCCCCCCACCTCTCACATAAAACAAGCTTAAGAACACTAAAAACATACATTTAACAAACACTAAAAAAAATCGAAGAAGAAATTGTCAGACAAACTGTTGGCAAGGCACCAATTGCTGGCGACACATGGTGATTCTAATAATTACTAAACAGCTCCAAAGCTACTGGAGGAAACAAAGCAGAAACTTTTTTATCATTAATGTTTAAGAAGGAACTGCAGATTCTGGAAAATCGAAGGTAGACAGAAATGCTGGAGAAACTCAGCGGGTGAGGCAGCATCTATGGAGTGAAGGAAATAGGCAACATTTCGGGCCTGAAGAAGGGTTTTGGCCTGAAATGTTGCCTATTTCCTTAGCTCCATAGATGCTGCCTCACCTGTTAACTTTCTCTAGCATTTTTGTCTACCTTACTTTTTTTATTATTCATTGGCTTTTAAAATGTCAGGGTATTCTGAAACACTTTACAAACAATTTAAGTGTAGTCATCATTAGAAAGTATAATTCATCCAGCAGATTGTTTATACACAGCATGTCAAGCAGGGAGTTAGATAAATGGACAGCATGCTTATTTTTTAAACTACCCTTAGGCTTAAGTAAGGAGTATTACTTTAGATTAAAAGTTATCCAGGTGCTCCTTTTACTGATGAACATAGAGAGTTCTGTACATGATGTTAAGTGTTGAGGCATTGGTCTTTCTGAATTGCAGCTCTGCCATTCCACCATCTCTCTGTTTCTTGTAGCACCATATGCATCCACGAAGATCTAATATCCAATACTAATAACTGGTGCAACACTCATTATTCTATTAGCACATGTTATCAGAGATTAAGGAGAGGTCTGAAGAAGGGTCCCGTCCCGAAATGTCGCCTATCCATTTTCTCTAGAGTTGCTGCCTGACTCGCTGAGTTAATCCAGCACTTTGTGTCTATCCTTGAGATCTGATTGATCCTTTTGTGCTTCAGGCTGTTTTATTGGTGTTGTCAGTTTACAGAGAACATCGTCAGTGGGAAACCACAATCGTGTAATTCTTAACACTAACCTTTCAATGGCAAATCTTGGTGGGGATCGAGTCTTATTTTCTTACTCTAATGAGACCATTTGTCTTGCATGGGACAAACGTCTGATAACGCAACACATAGCAAGGGGAAACATTACTTTAACGTACTGGCAAACATTATCTGAAGTAAATTCATCAAAGAGAAAAATATTGGCATTGCAATCAATACTGACATTAGAACACACTTACTGCAAAGAGAGATATTGAAAACATTTTGGAAATGTGATGAAATGCCAATGTGTGACACAATGCCATACACATTTTGACAGAATATTTTATGTGGCTCACATTGGCAAAAGACGATTTTTCCAATTTTTTGACCCAAGTTCTGTCCTGAACTGTTGGCTTGGGCAGTGGCACAGCAGCAAAGATGCTGCCTTACAGAGCTAGATACCCGAGTTGTATCCAAGCTATGGATGCTGCCCGTATAGAGTTTGTACTTTTTCCCTGTGACTGCATTGGTTTTCTTCGGGTGCTCCGGTATCCCCCCACATTCCAAAGATGTACAGGTTTGTATATTAATTGGCTTCTGTAAATTGCCCCTAATGTGTAGGACATATTGTGAATGGCGTGTGTCCATATTCTCCAGAGATGCTGTCTGATTTTCTGAGTTACTCCAGCACTTTGTGCCATTTTGTACATTCACCAGCATCTGCAGTTTTTTGGTTCTTCAAATGGAGGAAAGATATGACAGAGGGTAGAAAGCAGTGGAGATACAAAGGCATAAGAGTGCAAAGCTAAAGTTAATGGCAATGTGCCCATAGGATGCAAAGGATGGGACTGGCAGGAGTACAATTGGAAGAAGCAGAATCATTACCTTAAACCAAGAGCTGGCTTGAGAAGCTAATGCAAATGGTCAAAAAAGGAAGGACAAGGACAAAGGACAAAGGGCGTTTATTGTCACATACACCAATTGGTGTAGTAAAATTTGAGTTGCCATTGCAGCACACAAATAAATATAAAACACAACAATAATGAAGAATTTAACATTAAACATAAAAACATCCCCCCACAATGGTTCCCACTGTGAGAGAAGGCAGCAAAGTCCAGTCCTCTTCCTCTGTGTTCACCTGTGGTCGGGGCCTATTTGAGGCCTCCACAGTCACCGCAACGGTGGCCCGATGTTTCAGGCCCTCTTGCTGGATGATGGAGCTCCGGCATCGGAAGAACACTCTTCAGTGGCTTGGAGTGTCTGGAACAGCTGCTTCCCACCGGAGACCGCGGCTCCCAAAGTCCATAGGCCGCGCTGGTCAGAGCTCCAACACTGGCGATCTCTGCGAAAGATCCCAGGCTCCGTGGTGTTTAAAATCAGCACCGCCACAGCTGGACGCTCCGCAGACCCCACAGCTGCACGATATTGGAGTCGGCGGTCTCAGCACTCCGGAGCTTACCACACAGCGGCCCTCAGTAAGGCATCGCCTGCTCCACGATGGTGCTTCAGCGCTGCGCCTCTGCCGAAGCTGAAGATTCTGGCTGGTCCCGGCAGGTAACGCCGCTCCAGTCCAGGTGGTATGCCGCAAGGAGAGGGCGAAGATGCGGCTCAGAGGGAAGACGCATCTCCGACCAGGTAGGGACTGAGAAAAATAGTTTCTCAGTTATCATTCGAGATTATGTTGAGTTTCATGGTCTTCACAACCTCTTAAAACTGACTACAGTCACATTCCAAACACCATACACATATTTACAATGAAGAAACAGATCATTCTGCCCAATAGATCCCTGCTCTGTGTGTATGAAAATGTATGTATTTGAGAATGTGAATAAATATATGTGACCAAATATCTGTCTGGAGTTGTGTGCATGTATGTGTGTGTCTGTGTGTTTAGATGAGAATGTTATTGTGTATGAGTGTGTTCAGAGGTGTGTGTGTATATGTGAGGGTGTGTGTGTAGTATGTGCATGTGTCATGTGTAAGTGCTAATGTGTATGTGTTAATGTGTGTGTGTGCGTGCACAAGCACACATATGTAGTAGTATATGTGCGCTCATGGAGGTATTGTATTCTTGAATGTGTATTAAATGTATAAGAAGGAACTGCAGATGCTGGTTTAAACCGAAGATAGACACAAAAAGCTGGAGTAACTCAGCGGGACAGGCAGCATCTCTGGAGAGAACGAATGGGTGACGTTTCGGATTGAGACCCTTCTGAGGACAGGGTCAATAAAGAGAAGAAAATTAGGAATAGTAATTAATGATGAAAACTGATATGATCATGAGAATATAATTAGAAATATTTCATCGGGACAATCAAAATGCCCAGAACCATGAAGTGGGAGGAAGTAGATGGTACAAATGAACTGACATTGAAGATTAGGCTATAAATTCAAATGAATAATAATTAAGGTCATAAGGCAAGGTGCAGGTGGACAGACTTAGCAAACAAAAATAATTAGGAAACCAATATGAGACGCATAAATTGGCTCAACATTTCAAGCAGAGGAGGCTGTGAAGGGTGGTGAAGGGGCAGCATGGTGGCACAGCGGTAGAGTTGCTGCTTTACAGCACCAGGGACCCCAGTTCGATCCTGACTCTGGTCTGGGTGCTTGTCTTTATGAAATTTATATGTTGTCCCCGTGACCCACATGTCTTTTCACCGACATCTTCCGTTTCCTCCCACACTCCAAAGACGTACAGGTTTGTAATTGATTTGGTATAAATGTAAATTGTCCCTAGTGTGTGCAGGATAGTGTTAATGTAGGGGATCGCTGGTCAGTGCGGACTCGGTGGGCTGAAGGACCTGATTCCGTGCTGTATCTCTAAACTAAAACAGAAGTGGTGGGATGCCATATGAATGCTTCAATTATAAAGAACTTGTGGCTCACAGTAATTGAATCAGTTTATTGTCACATGTACCGAGGTACACGGAAAAGCTTTTGTTGCATGCTGACCAGTCAGCAGAAAGACAATACATGGATACAATTGATCCATTTACAGTGTATAGATACATGATAAGGAAATAACGTTTAGTGCAAGATAAGGCCAGCAAAATCCGATCAAGGATAGTCTGAGGGTCATCAAAGAGGTAGATAGTAGTTCAGCACTGCTCTCTGGTCGATGAAAGATTATTTTTCAGTAACCCTGAGGTGATTGTGGTGCTACAGTTGATATGGTTATGTTTAGATGACCAAGCAGCATGGATACAAGATGCACAGGCAGCCCAATGCCAATGCAGAAATGGACACATAGTCAGATGCAGCAGAAGCAAGAGAAAGAATCTGAAAATGTGCTGAGTGCAGTCTCAAGATTCTTATAACAGTTGTGAGCTTTTCCAAGTTTCATCTGTTCTTGAAATTAATTATGTAATTGAACACTAACTGTTAGATTGCTCCCGCAGTTTGTTATTATGTAGGCAATGCACAAAAAAATGGTAACAATAATATTTAACACAGTCACTGTGTTTCCTGTTCAGTGAATAACCTACTGCACAGCAAAATTGCATTTACTTATCAGGATCCAGTGGTACAATACAAGCAATTTACAATGCTGTGATAGCACATTAATTATAGTGTCACAGTAGACGGTTGCAGAATGATATGAGCTATGATGAAGTGTTTAAGTGATGAATGGTAATTCAACAAAAATGGAAGATTTTTCCCACCACAGACATCTAATATTCCTGGCTGATGCATGGCACATATAAGTGCAAACTAAATGCTCCCATCAGTCTCAAACCCAGAATTGCCCATCTCCAATTACAGCATTGTAATACTTTTCATTCTCCATATAGCAGCCATCAGTGGCTATCCTGAAGGATAATATTTCTTGGCGCTGAAGCCAATTATCTTACACTGCCCCCCCTTTGCCCACCAGGTCAACCAGTCAAAGCTGGTGAGCTATTCTCACGCCGACAATCAGATCTTTACCTGCAGTCTGGCATGCTTCCAGGCAGCGTGTTAAAAGGTCAGTGTACTCTCACAGAGCCCCATTTTTCAATATTTAAATTAAAGCATTCACCATATATTTTCGTGGAATTAATCATTTGCAACTCAATTATCTTTCCAGGACTCTGTACCAATGCGTGTTGTGGCCTTGGGGGGAATAAAGTGACCTTTGCCTTCCCTTGAAGATTAGTAATTACAGGAGCCTGTGTAATGCCCATGAAGTACACAGCATAGATCTTGTCTTCGAACCAATTCAGTTTAGTTTAGTTCAGAGATACAGCACGGAAACAGGCCCTTTGGCCCACCGAGTCTGCATCAACCAACCCCATACACTAGCACTATCCTACAAGCTAGGGCCAATTTACTATATTTACCAAAGCTAATTAATGTACAAATCTGTGCTTTTTTGGAATGTGGGAGCAAACTGGACACCTGGAAAAAACCCATGCGATCATGGGGAGAACGTATAAAGTCTATACAGACAGCACCCATAGTCAGGATCGAACCCAGGTCTCTAGCGCAGTAAGACAGTAACTCTACCGCTGTGCCACTGTGCCTGCCATGAATATTCACCCCTGTACTGTCAACAATAGTCAATCAAGAAATATTTTATTTTAAATACTCTTTTTCTGCAATAGAAAAGTAGCTGATTTACTTTCATACCACTTCCATATTTAATTGCATGCAGCATTTGTATGTATTGAAATTATTATTTGGTCCATCACACATATTTGTATCTATAACCACTCCAGTGGAACAGATATGAGTTATGTTTTATCACTGAAGGTTGATAGGAAGATCAATATGGCAGACAAAACTTTACCAATTTGAAAGTCAGTCAAAGGCATTGATCAATTATCAAAAAGGCACAAATTGCTGGAGTAACTCAGCAAGTAAGGTAACATATCTGGAGAACATGGATAGGTGACGTTTCATGTCGAGACCCTTCTTCAGGTTATTGTTGTTTTCACAGTATGTCAGTGTCTTTAGCAGAGTCACCACTGATCAGTCATCCTTAGTTGCCTTTGATAAGGTGGTGATGAATTATCTCAGTGGGTCTGCAGATGCTGGTTAATAAAACAAGACACAAAGTGCTGGAGTAACTCAGTGGGTCAGGCAACATCCCTGGAGAACATGGATACTGTAGGTGACATTGAGCAGAAGAAAGTTCCTGAAATGTCACCTATCCATGTTCTTCAGAGATGCCACCTAGCCCGCTGAGTTACTCCAGTGCTTTGCGTTTTGTTTTGAAAACCAGAGTGTGCAGTTCCTTGTTTATAGTAAAGGAGCTGATTGCCAATGGCATTCTCCTTTAGTTAAATTAGACATGCTGTCTGTGAGGTGTCAAAACATTAGTGAAACCTCACAAATTGAACAAACCCTGTTGTTTGAACATGGAACAGTACAGCACAGGAAAAGGCCCTTCGGCCCACAATGTTGGTGCTTAATATAATGCCAAGATAAATGCCAAGATAAACAAACTTCATCTGCTTACATTGGATTCATACCCCTCCATTCCCCGTTCATACAAGGAAGATTAAAGAATAGAGGAAGACATGCATCTGGACGTTGAGTTCCTGGTGTTTCATGCTTATAAATGGTGCTATCTCCTCCCAATCCTATTAGGATCTGGACTCCATTTGGAGATAAGCTGTGTTATTTCTGGTCTAATGTGAAGTATACAGGACGTCAAAGTTAATGTAAAATTTACAAAGCTATTTACTGCACAGAGTGTTTTTTGATCACTGAATACACAGGGTGCACAAATGAGATACACTCAGAGCATGTAGCAAGTGGACGAGGATGGATGTGATATGCAATGTACAAATCAACTGCTGATGTGTAGTCAGTGATGCCTGGACGTTTTATTTCCTCGTTATCTGAGCAGTGAGTCACCCAGAGACTGTGCCACACGCAAAACACAATCCCAAATGGTTATCTTCCAGCTAGGTACTTATCTACGATGGTTCTGTTCTAACTCCTCTAGTTTGCTGACAAGACGGGTCTCTGAAAGGGGGAAACTTAATTCACTTTTTGCTACGTTATCACCTGCCATCTATCTTTCCCCTGCAGCGAGCCACAGTCTCTGTAACGGGGCCTGATTTGCTGGTGCCTAGCAGTAATTGTTTGGCTGCTGCTGATGCTGAAAGAGCAAACAGGTTTTGAGTTGCCATCTGCAAGAGGTCAGAAATAAATTAGCAAGTCGACAAATACATAACTGCACTTCCAATTTCCATGTTAAGAGAATTTTGTTTGCCACTGGTTTATCCCTGCTGGTTAAACAGCCAAGTGCTCCACTGATACGACCGGACTTGTATTCACTGGAATTTAGAAGGATAAGAGGGTATCTTATAGAAACATATAAAATTCTTTAGGGATTGGACAGGCTAGATGCAGGAAAAATGGTCCCCATGTTGTGGAAGTCCAGGACTGATGGCTCGTTTTCACGGGGCGACTTGACGCAAGATGTAGCCAGAGTGGAGTGGTCGTGGTCTAGCACGATATCACACGATATAACGGGGGTAGAGTAAAGAGTTCCCACGGTACTCGGCAATTCTGTCATTTGTGCGAGTGACTTGTCCGTCTGCCGATCTTTCCCGAATGAACATCGTGGACTGTAGTGTAGTTAATCACGTGGCACAAATGATGTTACTTTGTTGTCACACACTCTATTCGTTTTTTTCACCCGAGCTCTTTAATGAGCTGAAGAATAATCTGTGTTTTTTTAGACACATGTTGTTTGGTGTGATGCACCTTCTCTCAATATGTGCAAGAAGTCGTCTTTTTATTTTGTCAAATATGAATAAAGACTGTATCTCACATTGACCGTGATTATTGTGTTATTTTATGATCTACTGAGAGGTGAAACTTTCAGTCTGAAGAAACTTTCAGCCCGAAACGCCACCCGTTCCTTCTCTCCAGAGATGCTGCCTGTCCCGCTGAGTTGCTCCAAGCAACTGGTGTCTATCTTCAAAGGACTGACCAGGACTGCCTCTCTCTCTCTCTCTCTCTCTCTCTCCCCCCCTCCCTCTCTCTCTCTCACACAGGCATGAATGGATGAACTCCGCGGGCCAGGCAGCATCTACGGAGTTAAATGGACAGACGACCCATTCTTCAGGCTGCCTTATGTCTCTCTCCACCCCCCTCACCCCAACTCCCACCCACACGCGAATGCTGGAGAAACTCAGCGGGTGCAGCGGGGCCGAAACGTTGTCTATTTCCTTCGTTCCATAGATGCTGCTGCACCCGCTGAGTTTCTCCTGCATTCGCGTGTGTGGGTGGGAGTTGGGGTGAGGGGGGGGGGGGAGAGAGACATAAGGAAGCCTGAAGAATGGGTCGTCTGTCCATTTCTCTCCGTAAATGCTGTCTGGCCCGCGGAGTTCATCCATTCACGCCTGTGTGAGAGGGAGGGAGGGAGAGAGAGAGAGAGAGAGAGCGAGGCAGTCCTGGTCAGTCCTTTGAAGATAGACACCAGTTGCTTGGAGCAACTCAGCGGGAAAGGCAGCATCTCTGGAGAGAAGGAACGGGTGGCGTTTCGGGTCGAGAGCCTTCTTCACACTCTCCCTCCCTCACTCTCACACAGGCATGAATGGAGGAACTCCGCGGGCCAGGCAGCATTTACGTTCCTTCTCTCCAGAGATGCTGCCCGTCCCACTGAGTTGCTCCAAGCAACTGGTGTCTATCTTCAAAGGACTGACCAGGACTGCCTCGCTCTCTCTCTCTCTCTCTCTCTCTCTCTCTCTCTCTCTCTCTCTCCCTCTCTTTCTCTCCTTCCCTCTCTCTCTCCCCCACACAGGCATGAATGGATGAACTCCGCCGGCCCCGCTGCATCTACGGAGAGAAATGGACAGTGACCCATCCCTCTCTTCAGGCTTTTTGCCTTATGTCTCTCCCCCCCCCCCCCCCCCCTCACCCCAACTCCCCCCCACCCACCCGAATGCTGGAGAAACTCAGCGGGGGCAGCGGGGCTATGAAACGTTGTCTATTTCCTTCGTTCCATAGATGCCGCTGCACCCGCTGAGTTTCTCCAGCATTCGTGTGTGTGGGTGGGAGTTGGGGGGGGGGGGGGGGAGAGAGACATAAGGCAGCCTGAAGAATGGGTCGTCTGTCCATTTCCCTCCGTAAATGCTGTCTGGCCCGCGGAGTTCATCCATTCACGCCTGTGTGAGAGGGAGGGAGGGAGAGAGAGAGAGAGAGAGACGCACACACAAGGTGGATGCGAAATCTTACCTGCCTGTTTCAGTGACAGACATCCACCACCAGTAAATGAAGACACCCCCATCTTTCAGACAAAAAGAGACACACTGACATTAATGAAATGCTTAGGTAGTTTTATTAGATTTGTATGTAAATAGCAAACTGGCTGGATTCACTCTATCCAACTTCCGGGTTCACCGTTTGCAGGAGTTCCCACGGTGACCGCAAGAGTTACTACCGATATCGCACGGGACACTTCGTTCATAAAATGTTGCAATGCTCAACCACAAGTGCACAAGACACTCTTGGACAAATTCAAACATGTTTGAATTTTCTCCCGAGTACCCAAGGTACACGATTACATGCCGTTAGCGCCACGGTGGTCCACGAATGCCGTATTGTTACCGCACGAGGTTCCCACGATGTCAAACTCTGGTTACCTCTTGCGTCAAGTCGCACCGTGAAAAGGGGGTTTGAGATGAGGAAAAACTTTTTCACCCAGAGAGTTGTGAATCTGTGGAATTCTCTGCAGCAGTAGGCAGTGGAGGCCAATTCACAGGATGTTTTCAAGAGTGTGTAAGATTTAGCTCTTAGGGGTATTAGAAACAAGAGATATGGGGAAAAAACAGGAATGCGGTACAGATTTTGGAGGATCAGCCATGATCATATTGAGCGGCGGTGCTGGCTCGATGGGCTGAATTGCCTACTCCTGACCTATTTTCTATGTTTCTATATTTCTATGATGTATGTTCAGGAACTGCATGGGTCTGTCACATCTTACCAGCACCAAACCAACCTCCCTTCCTTTGACTCCATTTAGTTTGTTGTCACGTGTACCGAGGTACAGTGAAAAGCTTGTGTTGCCTGCTAACCGCTCAGCAGAATGACAATACACAATTACAATCCATCTATTTACAATGTATAGATACTGTACATGATAAGGGAATAATGTTTAGTGCAAGATAAAGCCAACAAAGTCCAATCAATTATGGAATTAAAAAGATGGGACATCTCTATAGGAAAGGCACATTTCTTTCATTTCAGGAGTTACAACAGACTTATGGACTCCACTCAAATGACTTTTTCAGATATTTACAATTTAGAGATTATGTTAAATCAAATACACAAGATTATAGAACTAGAGATCCAGAAACTCTTGATGAATGTTTGAATAAACCTACTAATACAGATAAATTAATATCTCATATTTATAATACCTTAGATAGTGAGGTCCCACCGACAGAATTATAATAATAATAATAATAATAATAATAATAATAATAATAATAATAATAATAATAATAATAATAATAATAATAAATTTTATTTCCAGGCGCCTTTCAAATCTCAAGGACACCTTACAAAGATTAACAGAAGAGAAGAAAACATATAGTCGGAGAAAAAATAAATAATAAGGACATCATCAATATACAAATTAAAGATAGAAATTGCTCCAAGACACAAAATCAAAAAAAATCAAAAAACACAATGTGAAGAGAGAGCAGCGGCAGCTAAAGCGCGCCAGCGTTCACTCTCCCTTCCAACAGCCATCTTGGACACAGACTAACATAGTAACTACACACTGAAAAATCATCCCCCCACAGTGGTTACCACTGTGGGGGAAGGCACAAAGTCCAGTCCCCAACCCCAGTTTTCCCAAAAGTCAGGCTTATTGAGGCCACCGCTATTGCCTCTATGGAGGCCCGATGTTTATTCTGATTATAACATCATTCTGGCCAGGTGGAGTTGCCCCGGTTTCGGGAGAGTCCTCGCAGTGGCTGGGCCACCTGGAACGGCCGCTTCCTAGCTGGGGATTGTCGGCTTCCGAAGCCGACAGGGACGCACCGGGTTGGAGCTCCCAGGCTCCCGATGTTAAAGTCGGCGCCGCCCGCTCCGCTCCGCACCCGCAGCCCGGAGGTGTTGATCACGGCGGTCAGAGCTCACCGGAGCTCCAGCGCGTCAAATCAGCACGGCGACCCAGGCAAGGCATCGCCCGCTCCGCTCCACTATAGCGCTCCAGCGCTGTGCCGCCAACGAAGCCGAGGTGCTGGGCGGTCCCCGCCAGGAAACGGCGCTCCAAGCCCGCTGGTAGGCCATGAGGACGGGTCGACGGGCAGCCCGGAGAAAAAGCTGCCTCACCGACCAGGTAGGGACCTAGAAGTAAGATTACCTCCTTCCCCCCCACATTAAGAAGTCCATTTCTCCTACAAACGAAAAACAAGACTTACTAAGAACTGAAAAAAAAATGGATTAAACGGACGGCTGCTGGTTAGCAGCCGTTCCCCAAGATAACTCCTCCTCCGAAGACAAACATGGGAAAATGAATTAGGCCAACCTATAATGAAAGATATTTGGGACGAAAGTTTACAACATATACATCAATGCTCGTTAAATGCCAGACATCTTTTAAGACTTACAACAAGCCAAATAAACTTTCTTGACTATAGTATAATAACTGGGAAAAAATTAATATTAAAATTTTGGAAAGGTCCTATAACCCACACAATTAAAATGTGGATTATGGAAATGTCGGAGACCTTACATTTGGAAAGAACTAGGCTTGTCTTAATTGACAAACAAGAATTATTTGTTAGAATATGGTCTCCATTTATTGACTTTTTGAAGGGGTAAATTGGTCCAGCACGGGAATCTGACTGAAGTGCGAACTCAGGATTAGATGAATAGTTATGTTTTATAACCTATGGACTTATCTCCAATGTTGTATTATTGGTAAATTACTCCATTCTTCTTATCATGCTTTTTTTTTTCTTTCTTACTTTCTATCTATAAAAAAATATATATATATTATGAAAGTCCAATCAAGGATAGTCTGAGGGTCATCGAAGAGGTAGATAGTGCCTCTTTGATCTACCTACACTTACACTTCACTCTGAAAATTATAGGCCAGTGAGTCTTAAATCACTGGTATGGAAATTACTGGTGAATATGTTAGGGAAATGATTTACTTGTATTGAGTAAAGATAAACTAATCATGAATAACCATCATGGATATCCTGTCTCTCAAATGTGATTGAATTGTTTGAGGAGACACAGATGATTGAACAGGGATGGCTTGTTTAGTTTAGTTTAGTTTAGTTTAGAGATACAGCGTGGAAACAGACGCTTCGGCCCATCTTATCCGCAATCCGCACACAATAACACAAGTCCTACACACGAAGGGACAATTTACAATTATACCAAGCCGATTAACCTACAAACCTGTACATCTTTGGAGTGTGGGTGGAAACAGGAGTCTCCAAAGGTGATGTCATCTACAAGCATTTGACCAAATCCCACATGTTAGGTTGAGTCAGAAGATGAAGTCACAAGGATCCATGATGCGTTATAAAGTTGAATACAAAATTGGCTTGGTCATAGAACACAGAGGTAGTGGCGGAGTGTGTTTTTTTGACAAGGTTCATGACCAGTGCAATTCTGCAAAGATCAATGCTGGGACTTCTGGTGTTTGTAATGATTTGGATGAAAATGTCGGTGGTCTGATTAGTGAGTTTACAGACATCCCAAAAATTGACAGAAAGGTGGATATTGAGGAAGGGTGTCAAATGATAAAGCAGGATACAGAGCAGTATGAAACTTCTGTGGAAAAAATATCAGGTGGAGTGCTACTGCCTCACTACTACAGAGCCCTAGGTTTGATTTTGACCTTGTTTAGAATTTGCACATTCTCCCTGTGACCATGTAGATTTCTGATGCACACTTTTGGTTTCCTTGCATATCCCAAAATGTAAATGTAATCACCATATGCTGGTGATTTAATTGTCTACTGTAAATTATCTGTTGGTAGAGCTAATTAGCAAAGTAATTAAAGGAAAATTGATGAGCATCTGAGAAAGAATAAGAAGCAAGGATAAAAGGAGAGGGAATAGTGTTGCTTTTCTGGAAGCAAACAGAGACTTGACAGGTTGAATAACCTTCTTTTAAGTTGTAATCTGTAGATGAGACACTGTTCAATGGAGAAGAAGCCTGCACTGGCTTGTATGAGTTGGATGAGTGGTCGGTATATTAGAACAACCCAGAGTTTCTGCAGCCACTGTTGGAACATCCGGTGGCGTTGTTGGAATTTCCATATTGTACTTCCGGTGGCGCTGGTGCCAGCAGCCTCCACCTTCAGCCTGGTATCTTTTTGTTTTTTTGTTTTTTTAGTTATGTTGATGTGTGTTTTTTATGATTTTTTTAATGTTTTTATGTGGGGGAAGAGGGCACGGTGCGGGGGATACCGTCCTTCAGCTTCAGCCGCTTCCTGGTTTGCAGAGCTCCCAACGCGGGCGGTGCTGATCAACAACGCGGGGTCCTGCGACTCTGCCCGGCTCGACCTGCGGACTCGGGAGCTGCGGACTCCGGCTGCGGGAGGCGGCTGATCGGGAGGTCCGGGCCGCTGAGGAGGAGGATGTTCATCGTCGGGGATCGGCATTGGCGTTCCACTAGCCCAGCGTGAGGGCCTGAACATCGGGCCAACCGGGGCGGCGACTGCGGGTGCTCGGAAGGCACCGACCACGGATGAACATCTGGGAAGATCGGAGGGGAGGCTGGCTGGACAATGGTGCCTTCCTCACCTTGGTGCCACTGTGTTGTGTTGTGCCGTGGACTTTCTGTGTTTGTGCTTTTTTTTAAATTCTATTTTATTTTTTTTAATATGTTTTAATATTTATTATTTATTTATTTTTATGATACTGACTGTAAAGGGAAATTCATTTTGTTGTCTCTAATTGAGACAATGGCAATAAATTTGAATACAATACAATACAATACAATACAATACAATACAATACAAGGAAGGTTCGCACGAAACATGGGGTGAAATGAATATTGACTGCCTTGCTAAAGAAGAAGGTCTTGAAGAATGGCCTCACAAATACATACCGAAGACTTCATATGACACTGTTTGGCAACAGGAACTGACAAATTCAAGACCACACAGAGGGACTAAGTTAACGCTGTCGTTCCAGGGTAAGTATCAGATGCTTACTGGTGAGTCCATACTCAAGTATGAGTTAAAATAACAGGACAAGACGACAAATACTTGTGAAATGAAAAAATGAAGAAAAATAGTAAGATTAAACGAGAACTTACCAGTTTGAAGTTTGATCATTATTTTATGAGGAGTAACGTTGAGGGAATACGTGAAGAACCCGCCAGGACGCATGCGTGTCATTCTTCAAAGCAGCGGTGTGAAATCACAGATAAATGTAATGACTAAACATAGTAAGATTAGAGAAGAAGATACCAGTTGAGTATATGATCAAGGGTGGGAGCGGAGGGCACGTATTCCCTCAACGTTACTCCTCATAAAATAACAATCAAACTTCAAACTGGTAAGTTCTCGTTTAATCTTACTATTTTACTTCGGAGTCACGTGAGTGACTACGTGAAGATTTTAAAGCTCTGTGATTCCATGCCGTGGAAACGAGTCCATGCATCACATCTGCCTTGATTATGGGGAGAATAGTGTTAACATCATTAGACATCAATACGATATTGAAAAAACAACGATAAATTTATTAACACCAAATTATAGCCCCTATTTATGGGGTAAAATTATATTACAGAACTTAAAATTGTTTCTGCAAATGTTCCAGGTTCAATTACTGGTTTGTTATAAAATCGTTGGAAAGTTTTCTCCGTTGACCATCCTGCTGTCTTGAGGATTTGGTCCATAGGAACATCCAACTTCATAGCTGCCGATGTAGCTGCAGCCCTGGTGGAGTGAGATTTTAAAATGTTAGTGTCTACTCCAGCCTTTATTAGGACCTGTTTTAACCATCTCGAGATGGTCTGGACTGTCACTTTTTTGTGTGGCTGTTTGTAGCTGATTAAAAGTGCCATTTCTTTGCCTCTGATGATCTTAGTATACTCCATATCTAATAGCAAGTGTGTTACAATACAGAGTCGATCAATACAGGGTAGGCCCTGAATTCTGAATTTAGGCCTGCTGACCCCGGTCTGTTCTGTTTGACTAATTAATTGATGTGAAAAGTTAAATTTCCAGATGAAGTATTCATGTTATCCAGCCTTAGTTTCTGTAGCGACTGGACCCTTTGTGCCATGACCAAGGCCATCAGCATGACTGTTTTCATAATCAGTTTCTGTAGGGAGAGAGCTGTAGCTGGAGACCAGTTTCTTAACATCGTCAGTACTATGCTCACATCCCATATTTGGGAGTACCTGGTTCTTGGGGGATTCACATTAAAAATGCCCCTCATGAATTTAGTTACCAGGGGGTGTGTCCCAACAGAATGCAGCTCTGTTCCTTGCCACAGGTATGTTGACAGAGCACTTCTGGCGCAGTTGATGGCACTATAACTGAGCCCCTCATCGTAATGGAGGCTTGCCAGGAATTACAGAACAGACGGGATCGTCATAGATCTGAGGGTGATGTTATTGTTGTGACAGTACATTTCACATTTCTTGATGTACACCAAGTACTGTTTTTTGGTGGACTGCCTGTGGGCCGCTGAAATAATATCCACTGTTCGGTCCGTCAGTCCCAGGAGTAGTAGAGGTGCTTTCAAACTCTACAAATTAATAGGTTGATATAATTATAACATGGGTGACTTTCCCTTGTTACGGGATGAACCAGTAAATTAGGTCTATGATGGATGGTGATGCATGGTTCTAATACCATGTCGAGTATCATCGGGAACCATGGTTGAGTAGGCCAATCGGGTACAATCAAAATACCAGACGCAGAGTCTTGCTGTATTTTCCTTAATACCCGACTGATGAGGCAGAAAGGAGGGAACGCGTAAATAAACAATTTCCCCAAATGCAGAGAAAATGCATCTGTTGCCGCTGCCCCAGGGTCTGCTGATAATGATTGGATTGGAACAATGCCTAATGTTATCTTTCCACCATTTTAGTCCCATTATGGCCTCTGTTGGTAGCTTCATTGGTCTGTCAAAATGGCCACCATTAATTTTGAGTGCTCGTATTTTAGCCCTCTGTAAATTTCGATAATGTAAAGGTCCGAATTGGCTGGCTGGAAACGCAGCCACTATTTTGCCAATTATTCTTGCTACCAGTCTGATGGATGGTTTAGTGATGTCAATGATTTTGCTGCAAGCCTCTATTAAGGCTGTAACCTTTTCTTTCGGCAAAGTCACTGACATGTGAACTGAGTTAATGGTGAACCCCAGATAATCCATTGTAGTTGAAGGCGTTAATTTAGATTTAACTTTTAAATAACATCTGTGGTCACCTCTGATGGGTACTGTATAGTAAGCATCTTTTAAATCGATGCTTGCCATGTAGTAACCTTTGGAAATCAATTGCTTAGTAGTAACAAAGGTTTCCATCTTGAAATGAATATATTGTACGAAAGTATTCAAATTAGTCAAATCTATGATGATGCGGCAACCACCATCTTTCTTGTTTTTGATAAAGATATTGGACACGAATTCCTGTGGGTTTTCTCAATTACTCCTTTTTTATAAAGCCGCTGTAGTTCAGCGTGTGCTTTTGATTTTCTTTGCCTGTAAGCACGAACATTCGGTTCGTAGTTAACTTATTCCATGCATCCAGATAGAAGTGTAATCTCCCACCAACCTCCATGCTCCCTTCAATTCGTAAGGAACCAGACCCACCTTCCTCCATGGTTACCAGTGGTAGGTTTATTACTTTTTCGGTATCCTCCGTGGACGTTGAGGCGCCGGTGTCTGGGTCTGTAGTTGGGTCGTTGTTGAGGGTTTGCGCATTTTCCAGGAAGGCCAGTCTGGGCCAGGGCCTAAAAAAGACCGATGTTGAGTGTACCTGGCCTTCGAGCTTTCACCAGTTTGTCTTGTCCGACTGGTGGGTGCGTAGGGGTGCTGTTTCTGGCCGAAGTAGTTTTTAGACGTTGCTTTAATGACCCCCAGGGTTTTAGCCTCTTCGTTAAGTTCTTTTACCTGTTTGGATAAGTCACCTCCAAATAGTAATATTGGTGGTTTGGAGGTTCCAGGTTTGCACAGGCCTGCAAATTTGGGGTCTAAAACCGGTTGGATGGCACTCTTCCTAATACTATTTAACTCGTATTGGGAGTTGCAAAATAAAGCCAGTGCATCCTGGTGATCTTGTGTCATGTCTTTTTCGTTGATTGTGCGGGCGAAAGCCGTAATTCCCGCTGTTAGGACTTTCAGAACTTTTTGTTTCAAGTCCCTGGCTCTGATTGATGCTCCGACATGTTTCCAAATACACTGGTTGACACTGGGAACATTCAGTGATTTGCAGTTCCCTGGTGGTAAGTGTCTTGCTGTGGTGTCCAGTAATGCCTGTCCTTGTAGCTGATTGAATGACGTAGTCGTTACTTGCAGCTATTTTAGGTTCCAGGTTTTGGCCAGTTTGGTCGGGTTGAATGAACTGGGACACCATATCCAATAGGTTTTCTTGCACCCCATGCACACTAGGGGTCTGTTCTGCACACCCCTCTTCAGGGTCAGCCCAGAATTGACCCCCCGTACTCCCCTCTGATGAGGGAGAAACACTGTGCAGCCCTACAAGAGGTACAGCTGTAGGACTTACTAGCTGCCCACTGTGACTAGGCTCCCTCTCCCGGAGCCTGCCACTTTGGAATATTTGCTCCAACAGCCGCTCCAACCGGCTCCAATGCTCTTGGGCACTGGCCACTCGCGGCTGCTCCTGTTCCTCAAGCCGCTCCAACCGGCTCCAATGCTCTCGGGCACTGGCCGCTCGTAGCTGCTCCTGAAGCCGCTCCAACTGGTCCCCATGGTCCCAATGCTCACGGGCACTGGCCGCTCGCGGCTGTTCAAAGTTGGGCTCATCGGAGTCAACGACTCTGTCAGTTTTTTGCTTCGGTTTACCGCCCGGCCGCGGTGTTCATTTGGCCAGTGCGGGAGCGAAGTCGGGCACAGCTGTTCCCATTACGGGAGATAAGTGTGCCGTTGACCGCTGCTGGCTGCCCGCAACTCCGCGGTTTTCCCCCACCAGTTTTTTGCAGCCTTCTTGTTTCTCTTGGATCTGTCCATGCCTCCACCTGTGATAAAGTAAGTGGAAAGAACGCAGAGTCTCCTTACCTGCTGTTCCCGGCTTTTAAAATCTGCCGCTAAGGGGAACGTCCTTCCCCCTGCTGTGACTCGTTGCAATGCGTGTAGCGATATGACACGCATGCGTCCTGGCGGGGGTCTTCACGTAGTCACTCACGTGACTCGTAAGTAAAATTCAAAAAAAGGTAAGCACATAAAGTGTGGCACGGTGGCACAGAGATAGAGCTACAGTCTTATAGTGCCAGAGACATGCGTCTGATTCCGACTATGGGTGCTGTCATTACGGAGTTTGTACATTCTTCCCATGACCTGTGTGGGTTTTTTCTGAGATCTTCAGTTTATTCCCACACTCTCTTTACTCCCACAAAGACATACAGGTTTGTTGGTTAATTGGCTCGGTATACAATAAATGTAATATTGTCCCTACTGTGTGTAGAATACAGTTAGTGTGCGGGGATCACTGCTCGGTGGGCCAAAGGGTCTGTTTCCACGTTGCATCTCTAAACAAGACTAAAAACTAAATTTGAGGGAGGTTTCTGATCTAATGAAATCTGTGGTAGACAAAAATGCTGGAGAAACTCAGCAGGTGAGGCAGCATCTATGGAGCAAAGGAATAGGTGACGTTTTGGGTCGAGACCCTTCAAATCTGTGAGCTGCTTAGGGATACTACAAATATTGCATGCTCCAAGCTCATAGACAGCTGGTCAAAAGTGGTACTAAAGTGTTGGAGTCTGATCGCCAAAACCTGCTTCCTTGGACAACACCTCACTCACTCTGAAATTTGGAATTACCAAGATTATTCTTATAATGTGCAAATTGCAAAGTGCTGGTGGAATTCAGGGGGTCAGGCAACATCAGTGGAGGCAACCTTTCATGTCAGAAGCCTTCAAACACCAAGGTAAAGATGAGTTTGATGGTGGCCTGGGAATTGCAAGTTATGAAAAGCATGTGAGGTATCTCAGATGTAGGACAGAAGAATTGGATGAGAGGGGACAAGCTAGAAGCAAAGTGTTTGGAAATGGGTTCAGTGTGACAGGAACATTGGGTCTGCCAGAGCAGTCCTGCTTGTGGATTTTGGGAAGGAGATAGAAACAGGCAGGAGATAGAAATAGGCAGTGCAGGGTTGATGAACTGTAAAGTTGGAGGACGTGTATACGGTTTGGATTCCAATTCAAAATACCTTCTGTCCATTTCCTCCACAGATGCTGCCTGACCAGGCTGAGTTTTTAGAGATATAGCATGGAAACAGGCCCATTGGCCCAGCGAGTCAACCCTGACCAGCCATCACCCTGTACACCAGCACTATCCAACACATTAGGGACAACTTACAGAAGCCAATTAACCTATAAACCTATACGTCTTAGGAGTGTGGGAGGAAACCAGAGCACCTGGAGAAAACCCATGTGGACACAAGGAGAATGTACAAACTTTTTACAGAGAGCACCCATAGTCAAGATCGAACCCGGGTCTCGAAGGCAGCAACTCTACTGCTGTGCCACTGTGCTGCCATTGCAGCATATTGCCCCTCTTGCAGTTTGTGTGTTGCTCAAATCTCCAGCATCTGCAGTTCCCTCCATCTCCTCTTTATTCGTATTATGTATCTGTTTTATAGCATTTTACTTGTGACCTAGTTTCAACTTTAGATTTTATTCAGGATGCCTTTGAGAATGACATCCTGAAATCATTAGAATTTAATCCATGAAGACAGCAGGTTGTGGCAAGCAGCAGTCTCTAATCCTCCAGGGTCTATCTGCCAAGACTTCTTCGACTGTGCAGAAAATTATCATTTGTAACAGAGATACAAAGGGGAACAAATTATAGATACCTTCAGGAAAACCAATGAAGAAATTTATAATCCTCCAATTATTCGATACAGAAATGCATGTCTTTTCTTCGAAGTTTGGATGCTGCATTTATGTGGATTATGGAAAGGGCATCTAGTCTTCATAGTTAGTTCAGTTCTTCAGTTTTAATAGCAGTACCTATAATCCTCCAAGTGAATATTCAATACAGAAATGCATGTCTTTTGTTTGAGGTTTGAGCACAGCATTCATGTGCATTTTATGGAGGGTACCTATTCTTTATGGCTAGTTCCGTTCTTTAGTTTTAATGTGCAGTACTTATGAGTTGGATATACAGTGGGGCACCATAATTAGATCTACACGGCCAAAATGACAGTGGTATGCCATGCACATATTTAATTAAATGTCATCCTCTGTGCAACCGTGCAAGATAATATCATTAGGCCTGGAAACTACTTTTTCAACATGATACTTGAGAGACATCAGAAAATGGAAGTTAATGTTAAATGCTGGTTAAACACAGCTGGAGCGTTTTATCCAGCGCTGGCACCATACCTAATGAAAGATTATCAAGAGAGCATTGCAGAGAAGATTTACCGGAATGTGGCAGGGGAGGAAAGGACTTCAGAATATGGAGAGACAAGAAAGGTTTTCCTTTCATGCAGGAAAAGATTACGATATGATAGAACTTTATTTATCCCAGGAGGGAAATTGATCGGCCAACAGTGATGAAAACACAAAATACATGAAACCCGAAATTAAAGTGACGAGTGGAAGGGATTGGGGATGTGCAAAGATTGGAGAGGGGTGAGGGAGGGGAGTCAGTCTCAGCCTACCCCACGACAGAAGGGGGAGGAGTTGTACAGTTTGGGGGTGATTGGAGATTCGGGGGGGTGATTTCGTCTGGTGTGCATAATGATGGTTTTAATACATGTGTAGAATAGAGAAGGTTCCCTTATAGATCGGCCAAAAACCATGAGACAACGATATGAGATATTTGTGCAATAAAGAAAGAGTAAGATTAGATTGTGTTTATTATGGAATTTATTTGGGTATAAATATAGAATATATTACTATAAAACTTTTGACATTTGGAAATGTCAAATATTAAGGAGCGTAGCTTTAAAGGTGAGTGGGTGAAAGTTTAAAGGAAATGTGCGGAGCAATTTCTTTTGCATATAGAATGGAGGGTATAATCAAGCCTTCCAGTGTACAGATACAGGATATGGGGAATAACATTTAGTGCAAGATAAAGTCCAGTAAAGTCCAATTTTGGTGTTGTAGGTGAGTTGTGAATGTGGATGAATGAATGTCCATTACCCAAACTCCTGTAAGGAAGACGATACACTCTATGTGGGGTGACAATTTAATATTATTTTTCACAGATTCAGGTAATTCTGCCAGGACAGTGTTTTATTACTCATCCCTAATAATCATGCAGTACCTCTCTTGTAGTTCATAAAAAAGCATCTGGTTCACCAATGCATGAAAGGCCATGAACCAAATGCAGGTAAATGGGTCTGGTATTACTAAGTACAAAGGTCAGCATTGACATGGTGGGTTGAAGGGTCTGTTTCTGCCCTGTACGACCCCTTGACTCTATAAGAATGAACTGGATTAGAGTTACATATCAGACTGAACAAAGATATCATAGACTGGTACCTGGAAACTATTTCACACACCTCCTCGCCTTTGTTCACTTATTTACTGTCATGCTTTGTCCTGCCCTTCCTTTCTTTGGGATAAACTATGTACAAAACATCTCCCTTTGTCCTGTGTGCCAGCGCCACCTAACAGGTCCTTCCACCCCACACAGTCCAACAAAAATCACAGTACGTTCTCCCTGTAACTGTGTGTGTTTTCTCAGGGTCCGCCAGTTTCCTCCCACACACCAAAGACCTGCAGGTGTGTAGGTTAATTGGCTTCTGTAAATTGTCCATAGTAAGGATAGAACTATTGTACTGGTGATTGTTGGTTGCTGCAGACATGATGGGCCAAAGAGCCTGTTTCCACACTGTATCTCTAAACTAAATTAGTGCATATGTACCCAGGCAACTGTTTCATTTCTCCTATCTAAAAGAGTAACTATTTAGCTAACAACTGTTTCCATCATTCCTTCAAGGAGTCTTAGAGTCATAGAGAGATACAGCACAGAAACAGGCTCTCTGACAACCAAGTTCACTACAACTATCAAACACCTATTTACATACATTAATCATACGTTAATCCCATTACTTTCTCCCCACCAACTACCCCCAACTCTATTACTCACCAACTCATTAGCACCAATTTATAGTGACCAATGAACCACCAATACATATGACTTTGGGATGTGGAAGGAAAGCAGAGCACCCAGCAGAAACCCCTGTGGTTACAAGGAGAACATCCAAACTTCATGCAGACAGCACCCAAGGTCAGAATCACTAATCCCATCTACAAGCATACAGCCTTTTTCGCCTTGCTGTTAGAAGTCCATAAATCATAGGACAGAATTAGGCCATTCAACCCATTGAGTCTACTCCGCTATTCAATCATGGCTGGTCAAGCTCTTCCTGTCAACCCCATTCTCCTGCCTTCTCCCCGCAACCTTTGACATCCTTACTAATCATGAATGTGTCAATCTCCGTTTTAAAAATACCTTGGACTGCACAGCCACCTGGGGCAATGAGTTCCAATGTCCATCACCATCTGACAAAATAAATTCCTTCTCGTCCCCTTTCTAAAGGTACATCCCGATGTTTCCATTCATGAGTAAATGGTGGTGCTGCATTTCCCGACAGCCATTTCTTTCAAATGCAGAGGCAAGATGGAGCATAAGGGTCTCGACCCAAAACGTCAGCCATCTCCAGAGATGCTGCCTGTCCTGCTGAGTTACTCCAGCATTTTGTGTCTATCTTGCACAAATGTTGACCTGGTTTCTGGGATATCAGTGAATTGAAAAAAAAGGTCTGCAGCTCCTATACATTGCGCATTGTAGATGCATCAAGAAAACTGGCTACCTCTCAACAATGTGCAACATCGTGCAATGTAATTAAACCAGCAATTTCTAAACAGCAATGTAAGGGCTGGACTAATGTTTCACGCTACTTGCTGCCTGAACTTCATATGGAAATCAATTTCTTTCAGCATCATTTTATGCTGAAATGTGCGAAAGTTAGCAAAATGGCATGATGCATGTCTGGTTTTAAAAAAAAATCAATGAGACTTAAATTACAACACATGATTCTTCTTAAATCTATTTGACTCAGTATAATTTCACCCACACAAGAAAACATTACATGAAATCTGCTTCAAGCTAAAAGGAAATTTGTTTATTAAAAAAAAAAAATGAGCACAAAACTACTTTGCTTTCAAATTGTAATTGTAAGGTTTGGTCATTAACGATTGAAAAACACCCCAGGCAATTTTTTCGAGAATCTCACTCCCCATGCAAGGTAGAGCCACCACTAGTGGCTATAGGGAGGTGTTGCTCATGTACACACTTGCCTATTCACGCTCCATTCTCCTTTGTCCAAAATGTGGAGACATCCAACTTTGTCCCACTCTTTGTCCTTTGCATCCTGCACTCTAATGAAGTACAATGGAAGAAGAGAAAACAGCATGTCTTCATTAGGATTTCATGACCTTCCCACCAAAAGAAAGTGTATGGTTTGGGTTAGAGATACAGCGTGGAAACAAGCCCTTCGGCCCACCTTCTCCTTATCGACCAGCGATATGCCATACACTAGTTCTATCCGACATAATAGGGACAATTAACAGAAGCCATGTAACCTAAAAACCTCATGCCTTTGGAACGTGGGAGGAAACAGAGTACCCGGAGAAAGCCCACATGGACAATGAAAGAATATGCAAACTCCAATACATACAACATCCGTGGTCAGGATCAAACTCAGGTCTCAGGAACTGTAAGGCAGCAACTCCACTGCTGCACCAATCTGCCATCTGCATACCTACATCCAGTGGCAGACTGGGTCTAAAAATATTGGTTGCCAGGAGACAAAGGGGGCCCACCCACAACTACAATGCTATCATTTAACAGGAGCCCACTTGCCATCACTTGCTACCACTTCATCAGGGGCCCACTTGCCTACATCAGTCAGGGCATTAGTTACAAGAGTCAGGAAGTCATGTTGTAGCTTTATTGAACTTTGGTTCAGCAGCAATTAGAGTATTGTGTGCAGTTCTGATCAGCCTGTTACAGGAAGGATATGGAAGATTTGGAAAGGGTGCAGATGAGGTTTACCAGAATGTTGCCGAGATTAGGCAGTATAAACTATAGGGAGTGGTTGGACAAACTGAGTGATTTCACTGCTGCATCAGAGGCTGATAGAAGGATAATAAGATGGTGAGATGTGTAGATAAGGCAGGAAACCTAATCCCATCGTGGAAGTGTCAAAAACTAGAGGGCATAGCTTTAGGGTAAGAGAGGCAAAATTTAAAGGAGATTTGCAGGGCACGGCTTTTGCAGAGAAGGTGCCTGGAATACGCTGCCAGAGGAGGTTTCCCCAACACCCCCCCCTCCACACCCACATAATACAAAACTAAAAGTACACTAAAACATACATCTTACAATAAACTAAAAACAACAAAGAAGGAAAATGACGAGAGAGACCGTTGGCGAGTCAGCCATTGTCGGCGCCACCTGGAGCATAGGAGACTGAAGTGTGATCTTATAGATGTGTATAAAACCATGAGACATATAGATAGGGTGAATGCCAATCTTTTATCCAAGGCTAGAGAATCAAGAACTAGAGGATACAGATTTACATTGAGAGGGGAAAGGTTTAACCAGAACCTTTTTCACACAGAATGTGGAACGAACTGCCAGAGGAAGTGGTTGAGGCTGGTACAATGACAACATTTAAAAGACATTGGGACATTATGTTTAAAATGTCTGCTTTTCACCATCCACTTTCAGTTTCAATGTTTAATATTTTATAATTAAAATCCTGGATTGCCAGTATTCTATTATAACAGAACCAAAGACGTTCACATTAACAGCAATTGACACGTTGTGCAAGGCTTTCCCTTTGATCTCATAGTGCAGAGAGCTGTTTCCCTTTGCAATACGATTGCTTGACCTCACTGTACAATCACAGGCTCATGCACTCCAACTGACGGTTCTAAAACTCAAACAAACTAACACATTCATTTGACAAGTTCACTTGGAAAAGTCATTGGCCTCAATGGCATAATTAAAGTTAATTAGCATACCTGCTAGAAAATGCATAATCAGAAATATTCTTCATACCAGGCTACATCCCGTGTAGGAAGGAACTGCAGATGCTGGTTTACACCGAAGATAGAGACTAAATGCTGGAGTAACTCAGCAGGACAGGCAGCATCTCTGGAGAGAAGGGATTGGTGATGTTATGGGTCGAGATCCTTCTTCAGTAGGATCTCGACCTGAAACGTCACCCATTCCTTCTCCCCAGAGACGCTGCCTGTCCCGCTGAGTTACTCCAGCATTTTGGGTCTATCTCTCCTGCTGTCAGTTCAACTTCCTCAATTTTTGACACAGTAATTCCTTTTGTCTATCATCATCACCTGTCTGAAAAAAGATAAGGCATCAGCTGTGCCTCAGTTGGTAATGTGTCTGCTTCAGAGTCAGAAAGTTGAGGCTTTTCCATGGACTTGAGGGCAGAATACAGGCTGACTCTTCATTTGAGTTCTATCTCGGCACTGCACGGTTGTGAGTCGTGTCATTAGTATGAGCTGTTAAACTGAGACCTTGTCTGTCCCCTTAGTTGGATGTTTAAGATGCCATGACACAATATGGAGGAAGAGGAGGGGTGTTTTTCCCCAGTGTTTGGCCGAAACTTATCCCTGAAGGAACGTCACTGAAACAGATTATCTAAATATTAACATGCTATTTCTGGTCATTTAATTGTTGTGTTTCTTGCAATGCAAAAGCTTCTGAAGCACTTAAATGGTTTACAGTTTACAGTTTAGTTTATTGTCACATGTACTGAGGTACAGTGAAAAGCTTTTGTTGTGTCCAGTTAGCAGAAAGACAATACATGATTACAATCAAGCCATTTACAGTGTATATATACATGATAAGGGAATAACGTTTAGTGCATGGAAAATTCAGCAAAGTCCGATCAAGTCCGAGGATCACCAAAGAGGTAGATAGTAGTTCAGCACTGCTCTCTGGTTGTGGTTGGATGCTTCAGTTGCCTGATAACAGCTGGGAAGAAATTGTCCCTGAATCTGGAGGTGTGAACAATTGGAAGAGGGGAGAAGAGGGAATGGCCTAGGTGTGACTCTTCCTTGATTATGCTGCTGGCCTTGCTGAGGCAGCGTGAAGTATAAAAGGAGTCAATAGAAGGGAGGTTGGTTTGTGTGATGGTCTGGGATGGTCCACAATTCGCTGTAATTTCTTGCGGTCTTGGATGGAGCTGTCCCCAAAACTAAGCAGTGGTGCATCCCGATAAAATGCTTTCTATGGTGCATCTGAAGAAGTTGGTGAGAAGTGTAGGGGACATCAGGCTTTGCAAAGTGCTTTTGATACCTCAAGGTCATGAAGGCCACTGAACTATTCAAGTTATTTTCTCAAATATAAAATATTTGTTCCAAATTTATCTTATTCGTTTACCAATGGGGTATTTATTAACCTAACTTCCTATCCCTGATTGCCCCCACTTTTTTTCAAGCTTCTTACCCCCCCTTCCACCACAACCAGAGAGCAGTGCTGAACTGCTCTCTATCTCTTTGGTGACCCTTGGATTATCCTTGATCAGATTTTGCTGGCTTTACCTTAGCTGGTAATTCCCTAATCATGTATCTATACTGTAAATGGCTCGATTGTTATCATGTATTGTGTTTGTGCTGACTGACAAGCACGCAACAAAAGTTTTTCATTGTATCTCGGTACACGTGACAATAAACTAAGCTGATTGACTGAGGTTAATTAATTTAAATAGTTTCTTGGATGTTTACATGACCTCGTTCTCTCGGTTGCTTTAAACTGGCTGGTTATTCTAACCAGTTGTTACGATGAATAGTTAGTTCCTATAGAAATGGTGTTTTGATAGCAGGAGATTTTCTAAGACTGCCTGGGTATTCAGTATCAGAATAATCAAATTGTATATGTAACTGTCAGTAATGTAAAACCCAACTCAATCACATTTCATTGTTTACATTTAATTACACACTCAGCTTGAAACCAAGGATTTAATTATAATCTTTTTTTGTGAATGCCTTTCAGTTTATTGAAACCATTTCTGTCGTAGAACAAAAAAAAACTAAATGGGAGAGGAATTCCTAATTTTATCCCTAAGGCACAGGTTTTTATAATAATATATCTGGATAATATTCAATTGGGTGCAAATGTAGAAGCTAAAATTCAATTTTCAATCATAATTGATGATTTGTTTATATGACTTTTGAGCGGCTGTTTGATTGGTTAGGACAGTCTGAATGCACTGCGTAGTTTAGTTTAATTTCGAGATGCAGGGTGGAAACAGGCCCATCAAGTCCACGCTGACCAACAATCACCCGTACACTAGTTCTATCCTACACGCAAGGGATAATTTATGGAAGCCAATAAACTTCTAAACCTGCACGTCTTTGGAATATGGGAGGAAGCTGGAGCACCTGGAGGAAACCCACACATTCACAGGGAGAACGTACAAACTCCGTGCAGACTGCACCCATGGTCAGGATTAAACAAGGGTCTCTGGCACTATGAAGCAGCATTTTTACAGCTGCTCCACTGTGCCATCCCGTAGACGTGGAGAAGAATAAACTCCCCTCTTCATTGACTGGACAGTCATCGGGCAGAGTGGAACATGCAACATTGTCAAAGCAATGGATTGTAATTCCAGTGAATCCTGCAGCAGATCTTTTTCCGAGTCGAGCTGCTAAGACGAAAATTAGTTGGTGTTATTAATGCAGACTTTCAATACAAGTTGTATATCTCTGGCATTGTCACATGGACTAATTTTAAAAATCAATACTAAATTTCATACAAGCATTAAATAGTAACAAATAATGATTCAAAGTGCTGGAGTTACTTAAAGGGTCAGGCAGCATCCCTGGAGAATATGGATACGTAATATATCGGGTCGGCGCAGCAGTAGAGTTGCTGCCTTACAATGCCAGAGATGCGGGTTCAATCCTGACTACGGGTGCCGTCTGTACGGAGTTTGTATGATCTAACTTTCTCCTTCATTCCAAAGACCTACAGGTTTGTAGGTTAATTGGCTTCTGTAAAGTGTAAATTGTCCCTAGTGTGTTGGATAGTGCTAGTGTACAGGTTAATTGCTGGTTGGCATGGACTCGATGGGCCAAATGGCCTGTTTCTACACTGCATCGTTAAAGTCTAGTTTAAAGTTCTACAGCACATGATGCCTTTGGGGTGGGTATATGGGCAATACAAGTAGAACATTAATTGGACACCCCCCCCCCCCCCCCCCCCCCGCCCTCCCCCACATGCCCACATTGTGAATGTCCCACATCTTTGCAGCAAAGAGCAATTTTAAAGCTTTATTTCTTTCTTTGTTTCCTGAGATGGATCACACAAGTGTTTTCCCCGAATACGCTTTCCAACAATCTACATTATGAAGTGAGACTCAGCAACAACTGGTGAATTGTTTTATTATTGGAAGCATGCGGCTGAGAAGAAGCATTAAGGAGTTAATGGCGGGTGACCTGGATCAGTGAAGCACCGTGATTAATCCTTGTTAATCCACTCTATGGACAACATTGAGCCTTTGATACGCAAGGCTCAGTTTTTACATCTTCATGGTAATGTTAGTTAGATAGCCATTTTATATTAAAGTGTTTGGACTGTACACTGCAATAGGTCTTTCTTTAACACGCAGTACAATATTACCGAGCTCTTCGGAGGGTTAATCAATGTTGAGCGTGTGTGAGTTATTTTGACTGGATAATTTGTACCCTTGCCACATGTTCCTCAAACTCATTACAGTCATTGTTCCCCTGGGGCAAACGACAAAATAGTTTTGTCTAGTCTTGATATTTGAATTGATGAGACAGTGAGCAAGTTCCAGATCTAGCTATACCAAATGTGATTTATTTAATCTACAAAGAACGCATTCATTAAAGAAATAACTCTCACAATAATGGGCTGTTTCCTCTTCTCAATGTGCTAATTTGATAATGTAAAGTGACAGACTACTGTGGTGTAATGACAATATAGACAATGTATTATGGAGTTTATTTTATCTGATATGTTTGTAGAAAAGGTTTATGCTGCTCAATAAATTATTTTGTTGACTCTAATTCAAACGACACTGGGGCTGAATAATTGCTGGCTTTTGGTGATAAACTATTCTATGCTTTCGAGATGTGGAGACATGGCTGAGAATGAATTTTGTTTGCTGTGCTATGATAACGGCTGAAGCCACGCTTGGACGAGCTTTGTGGTCACCAGCTGTGAATAACATACGACTGCTGGTTCAAGCTAAGCTATTTCTAAGGTCGCACTGCGGTTGTTAATCTCAGACTCGCGGTGAACTGCCTGGAGACCAGGTTACACAGCTAATTAAACATTCATCCAACAGTACATTGTGTCAGAAATAATGACTCTAGCTTCCCACATTATTACATTTTAAGATTAGTAAAAGGTGAGAACAAACTTGGTGGAAGACAATAGATTAAACAAAGGGGGGAAACTGGAGGGAATAAAATTCAGAATTTCAAGTGTTAATTTCTTTTATTTTAACCTCAAAATATTACTGAGGGTGATATCACAGGGTTAATCAATGCTTGAAGAAGGGTCTTACCCGAAACATTACCTACCCATGTCGCCAGAGATGCTGCCTGACCCGCTGAGTAATGCCCCTGTCCACTTAGGAAACCTGAACGGAAACCTGTGGAGACTTTGCACCCCACCCAAGGTTTCCGTGCGGTTCCCGGAGGTTTTTGTCAGTCTCCCTACCTGCTTCCACTACCTGCAACCTCCGGTAACCACCTGCAACCTCTGGGAACCGCACGGAAACCTTGGGTGAGGCGCAAAGCCTCCAGAGGTTTCCATTCAGGTTTCCCAAGTGGGACAAGGGCATAACTCCGACACTTTGTGTTGGTTTTTTGAGTGTGTGTGTGTGTTATTTTGACTGGGTAAATTGTACTGTCTTGCCATATGTTCTGCAAACTTATTGCAGTCATTTGTCCCCTGGTGCAAACTACAAAATAGTCCATAAGAATATTTTGATAAGTAGATAACAGCACTTCCCAAATGTGGAAAAGATAGATACACTTGCGGTACAAAGTGTCTTGAGACTCCACAAATGTGTATCATTTAAATACCTGTGGTCTGCTGGACTGGCGCCTGCCTTGCTGAGGTGAGATGGCAGCTCTTGGACACCACCCCATGATAACCTCACACCATGATCCCACCAAGAATCACCAGAGTCAGTATCTGACTCCCATATTATCACAGATCTCATTGTATCAGGTCTCCCTTCCTCAGCCTACATCCTGATACTGCCCCGACCACACACACCTTGCTTCTAACTCCTCCTGAAGATGCACACACAGCACTACCCAGGTGGGCCCATTGTTTTTGTCTGAACTAATCTCCTCAACTTCGATAATGAAATGAAACGATACGATACCATACAATAGAACTTTATTTATCTCAGGAGGGAAATTGATCTACCAACAGTCCTAAAACACAAAATATGTGTTATCCCTGTGGCTATCAAATGTTTCAACTCCTCCCCCTTCTGTCGTGGGGTAGACTGAGACTGAGACTGAGACTGACTCCCCTCCCGCCCCCCACCCTCCCCTTCTCAGACGTTGCACATAATCCAAGCCTTTCCACTCGACACTTTAATTTCATGTTTCATGTATGTTGTGTTTTGTATGACTGTTGGCTGATCAATTTCCCTCCTGAGATAAATAAAGTTCTATTGTTTTGTATCGTATCATATTGTGGATAAGTTAAGCAGTTAGAACTTTTTTCACAGGGTGGAAACGTCAAGCACTGGATCGCTACAAGGTCAGAAGGGGAAAGTTAAAGGGGGATGTGCAGGACAAGTTTGCTTTACACAGAGAGTAGTGGGTGCCTGGAACGCACTCTCAGGGGTGGTGGTGGAGGCAGATACAGTAGTGACATTTAAGAGGTTTTGAGATGGACATATAAAGTACCCCAGGGAGCCGTGTGCCCGAAGACCGGGACCCCACGGGGACAGAGAACCCAGAAGGTCCAGCTCGCCCACCGTGGATCGAGGACCCATGCCGCAGACCGGAAACCCACCTGGAAGGCACGGCTCACCTGCCTAGAGTGGATGGAGCTGGATGGAGGGCCGGTAAATTGGGCCGACTGTGGGATGGGAACTTGATGGGGGAGTGGGCCGCTGGAGGCCCTGCAACAGCCTGGGGCTCTGTTGGACCAGGCACCAATCCAAGAGGCCGAGTATATGAACTGGACACAACTTACAGTGGTGGAGCACCCATGGAGTGCACCATGGCTGGGCTTGGCAAGGCCGGAACTGTGAATTTGATCAAATGGACCTAAGCATGGCGACGCCGGCATCATATGCAAAATAAATGTCACTATGTAACATTGAAATATGCAGTCGAAAGCAGGGGTAGGGAGTATGTTCCATCAGTAGGCATCATGCCCAGTACATTGTAGGCCAATGAGACAGTTCCTGTGCTATATTGGTCTATGTTCTCTATTGCCACAATTGTCAAAATTACTTTCCTCGGTGGACTCAGGACATGTTATTCCTGAATGGTACATCTATCTTCAGATATCCACCGTGCCAGTGAAGGTGTGTCTCTCCCCTATCACTGTGGGGTTTTATATAAAATCACTTCCCACCTGGCTAAACAATGGTTCACTTTTTCGTTCCGGTGGAAACTGTTTTTTAACATAAATGTTCACTAAACTGTGTCTTTTACACCTACCCATGGGTTCTTTATATCGAGTATGGGGATGTAAATAATAAGAAAGGAGAGAAAAATAACAATATCATAAGAAGCACATTATCAGCTGGTGTGTTCTCATTGAGCTCAGCTGGATAGACAAATGAATTGACTTGAATCGGGTGATATTTTTATCTCACAGTCCTACCATTGCACTCTGAATAGAAGTCAATCTATTCAAGTCAGTGCAGTGCACAGTCAGAAAAAGAACAGATGCCTTCAATTGGACTTCCTTCTTCAATTATACTTGTCAGGTTAGGACTCTAGCTATCAATCCATAGGGAGAGAAATAGAGAGATGGAGAGAAATGGAAAGAGAGAGAGAGACAGACACAGAGAGAGAGAGAGAGAGAGAGAGAGAGAGAGAGAGAGAGAGATGGAGAGAGAGAGAGAGAGAGAGAGAGAGAGAGAGAGAGAAGAGAGAGAGAGAGAGAGAGAGAGAGAGAGAGAGAGAATGAGAGAGAGAGAGAGAGAGAGAGAGAGAGAGAGAGAGAGAGAGAGAGATTAGGGAGAGAGAGAGAGAGAGAGAGAGAGAGAGAGAGACAGGAGAGAGAGAGAGAGAGAGAGAGAGGGAGAGAGAGAGAGAGAGAGAGAGAGAGAGAGAGAGAGAGAGAGAGAGAGACAGAGGCAGAGAGAGAGAGAGAGAAAGAGAGAGAGAGGGGGAAGCACTGCACTGCTATTTGGGAGAGAAGAGCCAGGCGGGAGAGGCTTCCGACTTTGCGGAGCCGGGGAAAACGTCATTGGGAAGCAAAGGAGGGAGGACCGCTTAGCGGGCGGTCCGCAAACCCGACACCGCGACCGAGCCAGCCCGCTAGCGCCTGAGCAATGTGAGAGAGAAGGGCGGTGGAGAGAAGAGAAGAGAGAAGAGTGGCTCTTGGGCATAGGAAAGGTGAGAGTTTGCAGTTGTGTTTTATTACAGAAGAGAGACCTATGGGCTATCCCTGAGACCGAGATAAATATTCCTAGCAACCTTTGAAAAAAATTATTATTCCACAATTAAAAGCACGCACATATATTATTCAAGACAATTATTTGTGGCAAAATAATTTTTCCTCTATACTCTGGACAAAGATGCATGGTGTTGCAAAATGTGCACGTTTCTTCACTTAAAACTATCAAAAATACATTTCAAACCTTACAGACATCTCAAATAATTCCATTTGCTTAATGATTGTGTTTTTCCATTTTAGCATGTTTAGAGGATATTAGCATATAGATTAATTAGACAATCATTGTGTTTAATAATAAATGTTAATTGAATTTCTATTCTTCTGAACTGAAGCATTGCCCTTTATATTTATTTGATTATACTAGCTTTCAATCCATAGGGCTAGAAAGAGCGAAAGAGGGAGATGGATAGAGAGAGAGAGAGAGAGACAGAGGGAGGGAGGGAGGGAGGGAGAGGATGGAGAGAGGGAGAGAGGGAGGGAGAGGGAGAGGGTATGGGAGAGGGCCTATATTAAGAGGGAGAGAGGGAGAGGGAGAGGGAGAGGGAGAGTGCTGGAGTAACTCAATGGGTTCAGCAACATCTCTGGAGAACGTTGATGTTCTGCTCTGTAACTACTTTATAAAATCTTTGCCTACCTCTTTTCCTATCAGAACAATTGGGAATTAAATCCGATATCAGGTTGTCCTGGGCCACGTACTTACATTTCTCATGTCATGGTTTTCCCGAGTCCATTTCCTTCTTCCAGTTACAATTAAAACCCAAATCCAGCACTTTGTCTCTCTTTTGCTAACCCAGCATCAGGAGCTCCTTGTTTCTTGATTTCAAACATAAATTGACTTTTTGGATGCAAATATACATATAGGTTCATGGCCTTATTGACCAAGATTGATTTTCATGCAACTGTGTGAATTGATTGGAATATGCAATATGCATGGTGGGATGTGACTAAAAGCAAAACAGACTTATTTTGTAAAACTTATGAGTGAATTTTACACAACCAAGTTGAAATTAAAAAAACTGCAGCAAATAAAAATTGACATCATTGTATTCGTATTTATAAATTATTCATTTTTGTGGGTTGACATTTTCCCAAGAGAGAAATGTCCAATAGTATGTGATTTGGGTAATCTCATCACATTGTTTGAAATATTCTGACACCACTTTCCAATTTTGAACTATTTGAGATTTTAAGTGATCTATAGTTGGCAGTGGAAACATGAAACAGCAGATGCAAAAAAATTAAACTGTCTGAAGTGTCCTGACCTGAACCGTCACCTATCAGTATGAAGAAGGGTTCTGACCCAAAACATCACCTATCCATAATCTCCAGGGATGCTGCCTGACTCACTGAGTTACTGCAGCACTTGTGTGCGTTTATAATTGGCAGTGCATGAAAGTGAAACGAGTTGATGTGATGGAGTCTCAGTGCAGGAGGACATTTGATGGACCAAGTCACTGAAGTGGGATCAGCCCATTAACGTAGGCTTGGTGACATCTTCATGCACTGAAATGCATATCATAGGATTTCAGTGAAAAGTGGGAATACGTATGCTTGTGGTCAGATGTGAGATACAGCATTTGCGCAACTGGTTTGAAGTCCTTTATATTCTTCAGATACTGCTAATCCAATCTAACAAGTTTGCGATGATTATGTCATCAGAATCCAATTTGCTTTGTTAGTCAAGCCTTTTCTTTGGTTACACTTCACTACACAAATATATCTCAGAAAAACATTCACACAGCCGCATGCAAATGAACAAAGTGTCATATTTACACACAAAAGTCAATTTATATATAAAATTAAGCTGAAATGTCCCGGTTAGAGAAAGATTATGAAATCAAGGGTATTAAATATAACTAAAGAATTTTGCCATGAAAATATGTAATTTCACATGTCAATCAATATTGAACCAAATGTAAAAATTGATAATACTCACTCTAATAAAGTAATTCTAAACTGAAAAGTGATTTTATTCCATTTTGAAGCTATTAACATCGAATGCTGGTTAAACAGAAGAAAGCAGGCAAAGATTTTTTTTTTGCTGAGTTTGCAATACTCTGCCCATTTGCAACATTCGCCCACCTCTGATGTTAAATAAAATGGAATGAAGCTGCAAATAAAGCCAAGAATAATTAATTAGATGGAAGATTATTACATTTAGCATTCATTAAAAATGTCCTTTGTCGTGGAATCCTTCAGCGGAGATTCTGATCAGGCTTGAAATGAAGGTGGAGGAGAACATAGTGATAAGGAGAAGGTTACGAGAAAGTCATTTTACAGGTGGGTTAAAGTCAGTTCAAATCTTAAGCTCCAATGGTACCTTGTCCTTCTTAATATGTGTTGGATTTCCTGTTTTATTTCATAGTCATAGTCATAGTCATAGATTCATGGATTCATACAGCATGGAAGCAGGCCCTTTGCCGAATTTGCGCACACTGACTAACATGTTCCATTTACAATAGTCCCACCTGCCTGGGTTTTGCCCATCTATATTACTAAAAGTTTGATCTTGACCACTTCCTGGTGTTCGGTATATTGATTTTAGAAAAAATACTGCCACTTACGGCTGTGATCTTTGGCCATCTTACTCAGAGTCCCACTCCGCTGTGCAGGACAAGAGGATGTTTTCCCATCGATGAAACATAAAAGAGTTATTAGAGTTTAAAAAACTTTGAGATTGTCTCCCCTGAAGGCCACGCCCCTTCTGGAGGGACTATAAAACCCAGAAGTGTTGAGTGCTTCAGTCAGTCTCTGCAAGATGGGGGAAGTAAGAGGGTCACGTCTCTCAGTTTGAGCTGTGAATAACACTGAACACGTGTCTACTAAACTGGGAGTGTGGTTTTACTGAACTTGAGTGCCCTTAATGTGGTTTGAAAATGAAAATGAACTAAAGCACAGTAAATGGTTGGTTTGAACTAAAGCACAGTAAATGGTTGGTTTGAACTAAAGCACAGCAAATGGTTGGTACTTGACAACTTCCTGTTTGCACTGTATATTGATTTTAGATAAAATGTTACCACTTACGGCTGTGATTTTTGGCCATCTTACTCAGTCTCCCTCAGTTCCTCAGGTGCAGAGGATTCTTCCCATCACTGAAAAATAAAAGTGATGTTTAAAAAATGTTGAGAATGTCCCTCCTGCCAATCACGCCGCCATGAAGGCCATGCCCCTTCTGGTGAGAGGGGGATGATTATACAACCCAGAAGTGTGGGTATGGCTCTGTCTCTGAAACATGGGGGAGGGAGAGGTCACGACTCTGTCTGAGCTCTGAATCAACTGAACTTTGAGTGTGGTGTTTATGTGGTGTTTTGTGTGGTTTTATGGTGGCTTTATGTTGGTTTCACCCTGCTTGACATGGTAAAAAACGGCATTTGAATGTGGTGGCCTTGCCCCCTGCATGAAATGGTATGAAACTGCATTTGAATTTGGTGGCCTTGCACCCTGCTTGAAGTGGCATGAAACTGCACTTGAATTTGGTGGCCTTGCACCCTGCTTGAAGTGGTAGGAAACTGCACTTGATAACTTCCTGTTTGCACTGTATATTGATTTTAGATAAATCATGTGAATATGGGACCCAACGGGTCTCACTTAGTCTAGTATCTCTCTAAATCTGTTTCATCCATGTACCTGTCCAAATGTTTCTTAAATGTTGCGATAGTACCTGATGTATTTCTCTCATGATTTAATTCACCTCTCTAAAATCCCCCCTCATATTCCTGCATTCTAGGAATAGGGTCCTAACCTACTCAATCTCTCTTGATAGCTCAGGCCCTCAAGTCCTGGCACCATCCACATTAATCTTCCCTCCACCCTTTCCAGTTTGACAACATATTTGCGATTATAAAACACACTGCAGATGATGGAAATCTAAACTAAAAACATAAAACATGCTGAAAACACTCAGCAAATCAGGCAGCCACTACAGAAAGAAAAATAGAGCTTATGTTCCAAGTTGAAAACTCATTGACAGAACTGGGAAAGAGAACCTACAGATCTCTGTTTCCACAAGTACCTTGGGCACGACTGACAGCTTTTACAGGGATGAGTGGAGTGTGTTGGTAAGTCAGATCAATGGGATAAGAAAGCCCACAGTCATTTCAATGACATGGGAACTGGTCTAGAAAATTGGGTGTAGTTGGCTTAATGAATCAAAGGCTGCAACCGATGCTTGCGGGTGATGTAATATTAGTCTGAGGAGCATAGAGACAATCCAGAATTTAATTTAATTTACTTTAGTTTAGTTTAGAGATACAGCACTGAAACAGGCCCTTTGGCCCAATGAATCCATGCTGACCAATGTTCCACGCACACTAACACTATCCTACACACACTCGGTACAATATGGAATTTTACCAAAGTCAATTAACTTACAAACCTGTATTTCGTCGGAGCGTGGGAGGAAACTGGAGTACCTGGAGAAAACCCACGTAGGTCACGTGGAGAACGTACAAACTCTGTACAGACAGCACCCGTAGTCAGGATCGAACCCGGGACTCTGGTGGTATAAGGCAGCAGCCCTACTGCTAGACCGCCCCTGATATACAACAAAACACCACTAATCCAGCACATTCAGAATCGGTGGTGCTAAATTACCACATTTTCCAAGAAATTGAACATTATTGATATAATACCTCAATGCTTTTTAATTCACTTTATTTAGATGTGACCATTTATTATAATAAATATTCCTGTGAACCTCTCTATGAACAATCACGAGCCAGTGATCTGTCACCTTCACAGGCAGGTCGCTCAGCCTATTCTCCAGTCCCTTGCCTTCAGCATCCATGCATATCCTGGAGGGAGTGTTTAGTTCACCTTCATTGGGTCTCTGTCTTCTCTGTCCAGAAGACTAGGATAATCTCTGCCTGTAAATACCCTCACGTTATGGGTCAAAACAAGACTGGTTACTTAGCTATGTGATCACAGTTAGACACAAATAGCTGGAGTAACTCAGCGGGTCAGACAGCATCTCTAGAGAAAAGGAATAGGTGACGTTTCGGGTCGAGATCCTTCTTCAGACATAAACTTCATGGTCACAGGTATGTATATCTGTCTCTGTACACTCTCAATTCATTGTAAACCAAAAGAGGCATTATTTTCTCCCAGGCTCCCAATACTAGGTATTTATTTCCTAAAGCATACGCCATATCAAAACTACTTATTTTATTTTATTTTATTCAAACAATTTTTACAATGGTTCTGTATTGAAATTTGCTTCAGAAATAGTCCTGTGAAAGTCCTTGGAGTGTCTGATTATGTTTAAAAGTGTTATTAAAATACAAGCTGTTGTTGGTCTTATTTCATTGTTCAGCAATAGGAGTGAGCCATGAACAGGCAGATGTAATGAAATACTATTCTTGAGCAACTAGAGAGAAAATAATGGATGAACACATGGGGTTGGACTTTTTTTTGAATCATTACACCTTAAGGGTTAGTTCAACATTTACAGACGGCAGCACGGTGGTTCAGCGATGGCATTGTTGCCATTCAGCGCCAGAAACCCTGGTTTGATTCTGACTACGGTTGCTGTCTGTACAGAGTTTGTAGGTTCTCTCCGTGACCGCCTGAGCTTTCTCCAGGTGTTCCAGTTTCCTCCACACTCCAAAGACATACATGTATGTAGGTTAATTGGCTTTGGTTTAAAAAAAGTAAATTGTCCCCAGCGTGCAGGATAATGTTAGTGTTTGGGGTGATCGCTGGTCAGCACAGACTTGAATTGCGTGTATCCACACTGTATCTCTAAACTAAACTGGGATTCATACTGGAATGGAATATAGAAACATAGAAACATAGAAAATAGGTGCAGGAGGAGGCCATTTGGCCCTTCAAGCCAGCACCGCCATTCATTGTGATCATGGCTGATCGTCCCCTATCAATATCCCGTGCCTGCCTTCTCCCCATATCCCTTGACTCCCCTAGCCCCTTTAGCCCACTAGGGGCTAGTGGTCTAATAAAGTCTAATCTAATCTAATCTAGTGGAATACCATAAATTCACAACTCTCTGGGTGAAAAAGTTTTTTTCTCACCTCAGTCTTAAATGACCTCTCCTTTATTCGAAGACTGTGGCCCCTGGTTCTGGACACGCCCAACATTGGGAACAGTTTTCCTGCATCTGGCTTGTCCAGTCCTTTTATAATTTTATATGTTTCTATAAGATCACCCCTCATCCTTCTAAACTCCAGTGAATGCTAGCCTAGTCTTTTCAATCTTTCCTCATATGACAGTCCCGCCATCCCAGGGATCAATCTCATGAACCTACGCTGCACTGCCTCAATCACAAGGATGTCCTTCCTCACATTAGGAGACCAAAACTGTACACAATACTCCAGATGTGGTCTCACCAGAACCTTATACAACTGCAGAAGAACCTCTTTACTCCTTGTCTGAAATCCTCTTGTTATGAAGGCCAACATTCCATTAGCTTTCTTCACTGCCTGCTGTACCTGCACACCAACTTTCAGTGACCGGTGTACAAGGACACCCAGGTCTCGCTGTACCTCCTCCTTATCTAACCTAATCTCATTGAGATAATAATCTGCCCCCTTGTTTTTGCCGCAGATAGGCCAGCAAAGAGGTAGTGCACATTTTACAGTCTTATCTGTTATGCATGCTTCCTACAAGCATGGCGATCACAGCGTTATCCTCACATATCTGGATGTTTGTTGAGATATGAAAGAAAGTTGTTTAATGAGTAGAACAAAAAGTTTATCAAAGCATCTATTAGTGACAGCAATGCTCTTTACCATTGTGTTGTAAAGGGTGCGAGAGTGGCTGGAAAACTGATTCCAGAGGAACTGAGGAAAGATTATTCAGCCTTAAAAGCAGCAGAGGATCAAAGGGGAACATAACTGAACATCGGGGAGAGTAAGATTAAATGACATGAATCCTAATGAGAAATATGCAGTGTGCCTTTCTGGAGGTTGTGGAGTCAAGTGTCACTACAGAACTTTAAGAACAATATCAAGATGAGCATTTCCAGACAATTCTAAGCAGGTGCTGCAAACTCAAACATGCTTAAGGAGATAAACTATAACTGTATACTTTCTTTCAGCACAAAGTTAAAGATCCACGACAACTTGCATATATATGGCAGACTTCTGTTGACCATGGCTTGGATAGAGTGGATGTGGAGAAGAAGCTGCTCAGGCACTAGCGGGACTGGCCTCGGCCCGGTGTCGGGGATGGCGGAGCGCCGGGTATTTTCGATGGCCAGTGCACAAGGCACTGTGGAGGGAGTGCCTGAACTCCCCCTGCGAGAGTGCCCCTCACGGAGCGCGTCTCGCTGGAGCACCTGCTCCAGGAGCCGCTCTATGCAGGTCCGGCAGCTGTCTCTCCCCCGAACGGGTGGTGAGACGTTCCCCGTCCAACGAGTCGGAAACCACCGGCCGGATGCTCTTCCTGGAGGGAATACAACCAGTCCGCTGCTCAGGCGCTAGCGGGACTGGTCTCGGCCCGGTGTCGGGGATGGCGGAGCACCCGGTAAGCGGTCCTACCGCCTGTTGCTGCCCCCCCCCCCCCCCCCCAGATGGAACGCTCCTCCGTTGGAGTCGAGCGGGGGACAGGTTTGTTCAAGACCCTTTGTTCTCTACCTGTGAAACAAGGCAGAAGGCTCTCCTATGAAAGAAACCCGACCTCAGGGTACTTACCTGACGGTCCGTCTTTCAATCTGTAGCGGGAGCGCCTGATTCTCGATGCGGCCGCTGTTGCACTGCTCAACGCAATGCCGTGCATGCGTGCTGAGCGGGCTCTTCACGTAGTCACTCACGTGACTCCGAAGTAAAATTGTAATATCAGGGCAACATCTATGTGGTCACAAGGAGAACCTACAAACTCTAAACTGATAAGAGGTCAGAATTGAACCCAGATCACTGTAAAGCAACAACTCTACTAGTGGTTTGGGATATCCAAAAGTTGTCCTAAGGATGTCTTAGATTCTACTGTGCTGCTTTGGGATGTCTTAAGGATGTGAAAGACACAATCTAAATACTAACATTTTTTTGAGGCATTACAACAGTATAGGCAATGTGATAGCCAATGTTAAGAATGAATCCTTTAATAGGAAGTGTAATTATTTTGGAGTCGATAAGTATACCTTACAACCCTGGAGATGAATTGTTTTGGGATGTGACTATCAGGACATGCATCAGTTTGTCATATCTAACAAGATCACAAGGAGGCAAATGAATTTAAAAAAAAAGAAGATTCATTAGTTACTGTGTTAATCTAACTGCTAGGCATGTTAATCTCAGAGAAACATGAGCAAGAGAGAAGGTAGAAAAACTGGGATATTTCCAGTGTAGGGGGAAGTGAATTTAAATTCACACCTGCTTTTCTGCTTATGAAAAAAATATTTTGATCATCATTTTGTTTGTTTGTCAAAGCACTAAAGAATTCTTACATAATCATCATCATCATCGGTGGTCACTCGAAACGAGTATGACTGTCCTTTCCTCTCCATAGGGTCGTCTACTTGTGGGTCTGCAGACGTCTATAGAGGTCGATCTGCGATCCACACACCTTGGTGCAACGTGAGCAGTGGAGACTGGCGGTGGTTGGTAGTCGTCGAGCCCTCTTCTCTCGCTCCTTACGGTGCTGTCTCTTTGTCTCTGCAACACACAGTGTAATTCCATCTTGTTAACTGCAGCTCCTTCCTGCACGGATTACCTCCAGGAGCGCCCGTCCAGTGCAATGTGTTCCCAGCTGCTTAGTGTGATGTGGAATTTCTTCAGACTGTTCTTGATGTTGTCCTTGAAGCGTTGTCCTTGAAGCGTTTCAATAATCACCATCATTGTAATGCATCCTTAAACATGTTCTACTCAATGGCCAGTATTCATTCTGAGGCATCTTGATGAGCTATTGAAAGCTGTTAATGAGATGCCCTAGGTTGTTGCAAATGTAACTGTACTTGTTCTGGAAAGTGATTGTCTTCTTTATTGATGTTTCCTTAAATCAAGGATTGCATAATTCACACCAAACAACATTTTAACAGAAGCAACCAAGGATATCTCTCCATCCATATATTCACAGCGATAAAATGCATAAAAACAAAGAGGGACCATGTGGAAACATGTTATTGTTGACAAATAGCTGTATCGTCTTTCTTGATGAAATGTGCATCATGATAAGCGGATCTCCATTTCATGCATCTTTTTAGATATTTTTAGCGATACAGCACCGAAACAAGCTCTAACACCCCACTATCCTATACATCAGGGATAATTTACGTTAGCCAATTTACCTCCCCCCCCCCACATTAGTGATGACCCCTTTTCCCATCTCCAACGGACCCCCTCCTCTTGGGCCACCCCTCATGGCCATCTACCGGCTTTAGACCTTTTTATTTTAAACATCCGGTGGGACATCAACCGCCTCAACTTCTCCACTCCCCTGTCTCACTCTAACCTCTCCCCCCCCTGAACGTACAGCCCTCCACTCACTCTGCAACAACCCAGACTGGGTGATCAAACCCGCTGACAAGGGAGGTGCCGTGGTAGTCTGGCGCGCTGATCTCTACAAGGCTGAGGCCACGCGCCAACTCTCAGACACCTCCTCCTACTTATCCTTGGACCATGACCCCACAGACGAGCATCAGGCCACTATCTCCAGCACCATCACTGACTTCATCAACTCCAGCTCCCTGCCCTCCCAAGCCTCCAACCTCATCGTTCCCCAGTCCCGCATGGCCCTATTTTACCTTCTCCACAAAATCCACAAATCTGACTGTCCTGACAGACCCACTGTTTCTGCCTGTTCGTGTCCTACCGAACTTATTTCCACATACCTCGACTCCATCCTCTCCCCCCATTGAGAAGGTAGTGGTGAGTGCACTTTCTTCAACAATTACGATGAAGGTAATCTCAATGTTACTGGGTAGGGAGCTTTGGTATTTAATCTAATGAAGAGTTAGCAATATACCTTTGTTAAGATGGTGTTTAAACTGAGGGGGTGGGAGGGGACTGCAGGTGGGAGTAGCAATGTGTGCTATTATACTTGTCCCTGCATGTGCGGGATTTTAAATTTTTGAATATTAAACTTTATTCAGAATAAAATAAATATACAAAATGCAAACTGTGCAAAAATTCTTCACATATTCTCTATACATTCAATAGTTTCACACTCAGTACTGTTCACTGCTACTTTCTCAAGAGCAATTAATGAGATGATAAATGCTGGCCCAGATTTTAAGAAAACACACATTAAAGAAATATTTGTCTGTATTTGAATCCTAATTCTCCCAATGCTTTCTCTGCTCAGAAGGCTTTAACATTTTCTTCCAAAATATATTTTTAAAGCTAAAGCCCCAATATTAACGCAATGATATATCTCGAGATATTTTATTTTGATGTGAAATGGTTTCCTTTCTTTAAACAAGAGTCTTGACACTCATGTGAACACGTTGCCAGGAAAATTGGAGCTGCAGCAACATTTATGGAGGTGGACTCTTCCAGCACAAAACAACCCACTCAACTGGTATGCCGTTGGCCATGCTAACAGTTTATGGCCCTTCCATGTCTTGTGTTCCATGGCTGAGGTTGCTCATCATGTCGAGACCAACAGGGCCTCCCACACCACCACAAAGGGCAAAAACAGCAGTTGCATTAGAACCCCATCATGTTCAATTTATTCTGTTAGTCAAAGACTATTCTAACTTGGAAATGGATCATTTGATTGTAGGACCGCGCCACTTTGTTCTCTTTTTTGGAAATATACTTATTCCTTATTCATCGTTGGGTATAAATCTTGAAAAGCTTCCTTATACCTTCACCAGCAGAAGGTAATGGATGGAGAAAGTGCCTCGCCATCTTCTTTTCAAAGGAAACTAGGAAAAGAGCAATAAATCTCTTGCTTACATTCCAAAGAAAGATTTTCTTTTAAATGATGGTGATGGATCTTTGTCACATTTCATTATTGAGACTACTTTGTCAGTAAGTGGCGGGCTCTTTCTTTCTAACTAATGTTGTCGTGTTGCAGAAACTTTGCCTTTGTTGAAACACTGAAACAGTTCTCTGTTCATCCAATTTGCCAACATTTGTTTACCAATTTTCCTTCAACAAGATTTTCCAAAACTCATTCTCCTTTGAAATCGAGAAATGGAGTAAACTTGATAGGTCGAATGGCCTAATTCTACTCCAATAACTTATTAAAAAAATACAATGTGGGAATTCCAGGCATGGTCCCCATGATAGTCTTTGATAATTACCATGGTGATGGTCTCTCTCACAGACCACAATCATCGATTGGGCCTACATGTTAACATTTAGATCTGGCATCAAAGAGGAACATGAGGGAGGTAACACATTGAATTTGTGCCTCGTATGATCAGAATCTTAGAATGAAAGAGAATCACAAAGTGGAACAAGTGGTGTGCTGTGAGATTCTGTGCAATTGTATTTCCTGGAACATCATTTAAAATAACTTTATGGGGAATGACATTGTTCGTGGAGCAGCGAGGCTTCTGATCAACGGTGACTAACCATAAAATATTACAGCTTTCACGCTTTGATGTGTCTCGTTGTGATTTATTTATATGAATATGAATGGGTAGACATGCAATCCAGAATCCCTTCCTCCAAAGCAACAGCATACTGTGGACTGGGGGTTCATTTCAATCATTTCTGTGACATTCATTTTTTTTACTAATAAATTTAGAAAGCAAAAAATAATTTCTTAAAGCTCTGAAGCTGCTTGGATCTTCTCTGCCCCCAACACCTTCTAGCTAAAGAAAGAACAATTCAATAAAGGAGACACTTGCATTTTTAAAATCATTTTGAATTCTAGGTTTAATTTCAGCCTTGAAAGCAATAAAGGATGTTCTACAAGCTTCGGCAGCCGTTTGATTATGATGGTGTCACCTTTATCTGAACTCAGTCATTTTTGCAGAGGTTTCAATAAAATCTGTGTGATTTTTCCCTTCGTAACTCCAGTGGGAGATTGGAAAGATCCGTGGAGAGACAAACAGCCATCACACTCTTTCAGGATAGTTTCCACAGCGTTGAAGCCAGTTTGGGCAGTATCTAAACTTGGATAATACCCATAGAACTAAAGTGTCCACCACCTCCTCTCAAGAGTCCTTTTTAAGTTTTCATTGTTACTGATCGTTAACCTCTTCCAGTGCATTAGCTGTTCCACTTGAATATTTCCTCAGCAACCTTTTTCACTATCTTCTCTCTGACCACCACCATCTCCCAATCTTTTCTCCAAGGCATCTGCAGTCACACTGATTGTCCCAACCTCCCCTCCCTCCCCACTCCCAATCCCAATCATCTCCCACTATGATCATCACTACGGCACTGTTGGCGCAGTGGTAGAGTTGCTGCCATACAGCGCTTGCGGAGCCGGAGACCCGGATTCGATCCCGACTATGGGTGCTGTCTGTATGGAGTTTGTACATTCTCCCCGTGACCTACATGGGTTTTCTCCGAGATCTTCGGTTTCCTTCCCACACTCCAAAGATGTGTAGATATGTAGGTTAATTGGCTTGGTACAAGTGTAAATTGTCCCTAGTGTGTGTAGGGTAGCGTTAGTGTACGGGGATCGCTGGTCGGCGCGGACTCAGTGGGCCAAAGTTCCTGATTCCACGCTGCATCTCTAAACTAAAACTAAACTAAAATCAGTGCCACCCTTCCACAAATCCTCCACCTCCTACCCTCCCTCTGCAGCACCCAGCCTTGCAATCCTCACTCCTGAACAAACACTTCTTCTATTGGAGGCTGCTAAATCCCGGAAATTCCCTGTGGTAGAATAGCTGCCTTACATCGTCAGAAAGCCGGGTTCAATCCTGACTAAGGGTGCTTTATATACGGAGGTTGTTGGTCCTCCCGGCGACTGCATGGGTTTTCTCCGGGTCCTCCAGTTTCATCCCATATTCCAAAGACGTGCAGGCTTGGAGGTTAATTGTCTTCTGTAAATTGTCCCTCATGTGTAGGTTAGAACTAGTGTACAGGTGACCATTGGTTGCCTCAGTCTCAATGGGCTGAAGGGAACTGTTTCCACACTGCATCTCTAAACTACACCAAACTAAACTTAACAGTGGCTGTGGATGAATTTGTACCCTGAAGCACTGAGTATTAAGACTTAGAGTCATAGAGTTGGCATGGAAGACCCTTCAGCCCAACTTGCCCATACTGACTAAGATGCCCCATCTATATTCGTGGTAGTTGCCTGTGTTTGGCTCATATCCCTCAAATCCTTTCCTATCTATGTACTGTCTAGATAAAGCATTATTCATGAACTTATACATCTGTTTATCACTGATCTGCCTGGTCCTTATGAAAAGTGTCCAACACCATTCAACCCACTAATTTGTGTGCATAACACTGGAGATGTTTTGTGCTCTAAGACATTTGTAGCACAAAGAGAGCAGATACTGCAAAGACCAAATTCACCCCCAAAGAGTTAATTCCACCATCAAATTTGCACATCAAAAAAGTTGCTCAAAATGTAATTATGTCCATGCTAATATTGCACGGTACAATTTCACCCCAGTTGCATTTTTATTTAGAATTGAGCAATTTCCAATGTCTTTAGTATAGTAAACGTGGTTCATGTTGTCGACCTCCCAGTGGAGAGCAAATTAGTAAATCAGTGACCGTGTTTGATTATTAATCCTGATTGCTCATAGCTGCATATTTAATTGGAAATTAGAGTTGTTAATCATGTGCAAGTTCTTCAATCGATTTGAACTTGCTTTTGTGATGCCATCACTTGAAACTTCTGAGAACTTATTTGCAGCCAATGATGAATTAGGCCTGGATACCATTGCACAATGCAGGCTGAAGCAGTTTTAACATAGATCTCCTATGGACTTTAACAATGAATGGGGATTGGTGTTGTGGGGCAACATGCAAATCTGTCGGTGTTAATGGTCAGGAGAGTGGGAAAGGACCAGAGGTGCTTCCTGCAGTCAGGAATTGATGGAGATTGTTTATTTTTCAAGGGATGTGGGCTTCACATGCCCAGCCTACATTTAATTGTCCATCCTTAAATGCCCCAAAGAAGGTGACATTGTGCTGCCTTCTTTAACCACTCCACTCCTTGCCAGACTGGGCATCTCAATATCGCTGTTAACGAGGGAATTCCAGGATTTTGATCCAGCACAGTGAAGGAAAGGTGATATATTTCCAAGTCAACATGGTGCGTGATTTGGACGGCAATGTGCCCCGTGCGGTGTTCCTATGCTTTTGATGTCCTTGTAGAAACAAAAAAACTGCAGATGCAGGTTTATAACACAGATAGAAACAAGAGTGTTGGAGTAACTCAGCGGGTCAGGCAGCATCTCTGGACAAAAAGGTGATGTTTCTACATCTATGTCCTCCCGCAAGTATTTAAGTTTAAGCCTGCCTAAGCAGTGACTCTCTCCACACTCTGATCATTATCACCAATGAAGAGCACCAGTAATCAGGAAGGGAGATCCAGATGATGCTTAAAAGTCCCTCACATTCTGCTTTGCCGTTCACCTGCACTAATTACAACACATGGAGAAATTAATCCGTGTTCCAATTACTTAAATTACTCCAATTACTTTAATAGCTCGCTACAAGCTTTTGTTTTTCCTGCTGAGTTTCACCTCACTTGCAGAGTTTAGACCTCTCTCTAAAATACATCTTCTTACGGGGATCTCCAATTTGCAGGTGTAAGGTGATGTACCCAATCTTTCTCGTATTTAGTTTAGTTTAATTTAGAGATACAGCACAGAAACAGGCCCTTTGGCCCACCGAGTCCACACCGACCAGCGATCCCCGCACACAAACACTATCCACACTAGGGACAATTTACAATTATACCAAGCGAATTAACGTACAAACCTGTACGTCTTTGGTGCATAAGAGGAAACCGAAGATCTTGGATGAAAACGCATGCATGTCACGGGTGGATCGCACAAACTCAGTACAGACAAGCAGCTATAGTCAGGATCGAACTCAGGTCTCTGATCCTGTTAGGCAGCAACTTTACTGCTTTGCCATGCCGCCACATGACTCACTATGAAAATAAATATATTTAAGCTTTGGTTTATTGGGTGTGGAAATCAGAAAAGTACAGTGGTGTGGTTGGTGGAACTACATGCCATCTGCTGGAGGAATTCAATGGTTGAGCAGCATCTGTGGTTGGAAAGGAATGGGTGATGTTTTGGGGGAATTTTGTCTTAAGTTATTTTGTCTTTAGTGAGACAGTGATGAATCTGTGGAATTCATTGCTACAGGGGGCAGGAGAGGCCAAGCCAATAGATATTTTTTAAATGGTGATTGACAGTTTCTTGATTAGTATGAGTGTCAGGGGTTATGGGGAGAAGGCAGGAGAATGGGGTTGACAGGAAAAGATAGGTCAGCCAAGATTGAAAGGCAGAGTAGACTTGATGGGCTGAATGGCCTAATTCTATTCCTATAATTTATGAATTTATGAACTTGTGTTTTGGTTGAAACCTTGTATTGAGACATAATGGTTGGCAGGAATGTTTTTCTGAGTTTCAGTGAAGCAGCTTCAGTCCTGACCTTGGGTGCTACCTGTGTGGAGTTGGCACGTTCCCACTTGGACTTAATGAGGGTCCTCCTGGTGCTCTGATTTCCTCCCAGATCCCAAAGGCATGCAGGTGGCCACTGTAAATCACCTCTAGTGTGTTGATGAGTGGTAGGATCTAGAGCAGATGATGGAAATCGTGGGATAAATAACAGGGCAAACCTGAGGAATAATTAATAGTAGACGTTGGATAGTTGTCATGGACTTGATGGGCTGAGGGACCTATTTCCAAACTGTAACATTTCATGAGATAGTTGATGTAAATCATTTTTTGCAGCAGATTTTCAATCTGTTAGGCAATACCCATGTCTATAGTTTGTGTTGCACCTATGTTTTGTGCGTTAAAATATTGCTGCAGTTAGTGCTATGACCAAAGCCTGTCTAAAATACACAGTGCTGCTACAATCTCGTTCCAACCATTTCCAACCTTCTTCTATACGGTGACCTGTGACATGGAGGGGGTGAGCTGCATTGACCCGGAGAAAACACACGCAGTCTTGGGGAGAAAGTACAAACTACATACAGACAGCACCCGTTGTCAGAATTGAAGGCAGATCTCCAGCGCCATAAGGCAGCAACTCTACCGCTGCGCCACTGTGCCACCCTTTTAAATCTTTTATTTTTTTCAAAATATTCAAATGAGACTTTCTCTTGGCCATTTAATGTCAATGTAAATCTATGAATATGTTATTACCCATGCTTTTGCAAAACCAATAAATAGTTAGTCCGATTATTGCATTGAGCATTCACCGAACCATATCATACACTGCAATTTCTCCATTCACATTTCCTAATGACAGTCCAGCTCCTTCACAACTTGATAGCTCTTCACCCAAATCCTTGTTTATTTATCAACATTCTTTTAACAATGTACAAAATACATGTTGATTAAACAATGAGGATTTTTGCATTGACAGCTCTTTGCCATGTTGTTGAAGAGAATCTCAGTGCTGGGATTGTTTCTGTGAACAGACCGCGATAATTAACTGTGGATCGATCATATTTTGCATGTTCGTTCAGATCGCAGTTCTTTGCAATCAAGAACACCATTGAAATAAAAATAAGTGGTTATTTATTTTGCACATTGAAGGTAATTATGTACAGTCTAGTGCTCTTGTGCTCTTAATTGCAATCACTCACGACCAGAAAGAATTTACAATTAAGCAGAAACTGTGATTATTAGGAAAGTAATTGAAAGTGCAATGTATGAGGCAGCTTTCATTACAGTGGGTCCCTAAAGACTCTGACTTGTAAGAGAATAGTTCACCATAACTTTTGTGGTTTATTTATTCAGTCAGAGGAAGTGGACGTCAATTGTAAGGCCAGCATTTATTGCCTTCACCAAGTTGTTCTTCAGAAGGTGATGGTGAGCTGTTTTTTTTAAGGAACAGCTGCTATGTTTTGGCAAAGATATTCCTGTGGTGCTGTTAGGCGAGTGGTTCGATGACCAGTGTAAAGACTGATGGATTCTCATATCAGGATGATGTGTGGCTTAAAGGAATTCCATCCTGCAGTTGGAAGCACTCTCATCAGACCGCTGCCCTTGTCTGTCCTGTTGGCAGAAGGTGCAGGTTTGGGAGGTGCCGGTGAAGAAACTTTGGTGAGTTGCCTTTGTAGACGATGCATACAGGAGACATTATCGGACTGTGGTGGAGAGAGTGGTGTATAAGTAGAAGATGGGGTGACAATCAAGCAGCAAGCACTTTAATTCCCCTTAAAGCAGGAGGTGCAACACCTGTCCCTATACCTCCTCCCCTGACTCTGTCCAGGGACCACAACAGTCCTTTCAGGCTAAGGCAGAGGTTCACTTGCACCCCCTCCAACCTCATCTACTGTATCTGTGGTTCAAGATGTGGACTCTTATACATCGGCGAGACCAAATGTAGACTGGGCAATCGTTTCGCTGAACACCTATTCTCAGTCTTCCTGGACCTACCTGTTCTCCAAGTTGCGAAACACTTTAATTCTACTTCCCATTCCCACATTGACCTTTCTGTCCTCGACCTCCTCCATTGTCAGAGTGAGGCCAAACGCAAATTGGAGGAACACCATCTCATATTTTGTTTGGGCAACTTACAACACTGTGGTATGAATATTGATTTCACTAACTTCAAGTACCCCTTGCATCCCCCGTCTCTCCATCCCTCCCCTTACCCAAGTCATACCAGCTTCAAAGTCATCTTGTTGGGCCTCATTGTCCATAAACATTTTCACCTGAGCCACAGCTAACAATAGCCTATTTCCTTTATCATTGTTACTTTTTTGCATATCTTTCATTAATTTGTTCTATATTCCCCTACATCATCGTCCATATCTCACGTTTCCTTTTCTGCAGACTCTCAGTCTGAAGAAGGGTCTCGACCTGAAACGTCACCTTTTCTCCAGAGATCCTGTCTGACCCGCTGAGTTACTCCAGGTTTTTGTCTCTATCTTCAGCGTGTTTTGAATGTTGTTGGAACTGTACAGGGGTGGCACAGTGGCGCAGCAGTTCAGCAGCTGCCTTGCAGCACCAGACACCTGGGTTCAATCCTGACTATGCGTGCTATCTGCATGGTATTTGTACATTCTCTCTGTGACTGCAAGGATTTTCTCCGTGTGCTCCGGTTTCCTCCCACACTCCAAAAATATATGGGTTTGTAGGGATAAAATTATAAATTGTGCCGAGTGTATAGGTTAGTGTTTGTGTACAGGGTGATTGCTGGTCACTGGTGTACAGGGTGATCGACTCGGTAAGCTAAAGAGCCTTTTTCTGTGCTTTTTTCTCTAAAGTCCAAAGACTAAAGTGTACTCCTTCAAGCAGTGCGGGAACTTCATCAAACTGCTAACATACCTGAATTTAAACATTGAATTTTCCAATTTTAGATAACTAATTCCCTTCTTTTCCAACCCACTTTCTTTCTTGTGCCAAATCTGGGTGTACACTAATTTATCGCACTTTTTCTCCCCACCCAATTTTTCTCCCCCCCCCCCTTCCTCCACCCCTCCGACCTGTATCCCCTCCTCTGGCTTCACATTTCACACTTCTTCTCTCCTTATCTTACACCTTTGTCTCTTTTTCATCTTCAGCCTTGGTCCACCCATCTGCGAATACCCCCCCCCCCCCCCCCCCTCCTGTATCCACCCATCACTTGCCAGGCTTTATCTTGCCTCCACCTCTTTTTTCCAGACTCCTCACCCCACCCCACCTATTACAATCGGATTGAAGAAGTCCAGACTCAAAACGTCACCTATCCACGTCCTCCAGAGATTCTGCCTCTCACTGAGTTACTCCAACACTTTAACATAGAAACATAGAAAGTAGGTGCGAGAGTAGACCACCAGGTCCGTCGAGCCCGCACCGCCATTCGCTCATGGCTGAACACTAAACAGACACACTTACCCACAAACAGTAGACACAAGACACAGAACACAAGACACTACCCTCCCCTTTATACCGCTATCACCCCTCTCCACCCCAAGAACCTCGTGATCTCCTGGGGGAGGCAAAAACTCCTTTACTTTGCGCTTCTTCATAAATCAGCATCTGCAGTTCCTTGTGTCTCCTGACATACTTTGCAGATTTGCTTATTTTAGTTTACTGAATCAATAAATGGAGGTAACGAATGTTCAAAATCACATTTATTTTCTTCGGTAGACACCACTTATTCCAATTCCTCTTCATATTCGTTGACAATTTAATGCTTTAAATAGCTTTCAAAATTGAGTGGAGAATCACGTCAATAATTGGCATTGAACATTCAAAGTGGCAACATTAAGCGGCAATTAAAGTATGGATTACCAATCGTTATACTTATTTATTTTGAGGGAATGTCAGTGTGCAACTAAACCAATAATACAGAACGCATGGTTGTGAAAAGGAGGGTAGTAAACGAAGCCAAGGAGGAAATGTTCAGCCCATCGACCTACTGCTAGCACATTGGTGTAAATGTTTAATGACTCCCACTACTTTGCCTCTACGCTGGAAAGGGTGCAGAGAAGATTTATGAGGCTGTTATCAGAACGCGAGGTCCTGAATTATATGCAGGGGCTATCACTTTAGTCCTTGGAGTGCAAGAGGCTGACGGGCGATCTAATAGAGGCATATACTATCTTGAGGGGAATAGATAAGGCGAATGGACAGAGACTTTAGCCCAGGGTAGGGAAATCGAGAACTAGAGGACAAAGGTTTAACGTGAGAGGTGAAAGATTTAATAGGATTAACACTTAATACTGGAGTAACTCAGTGGGTCAGGCAACATTTCTAAAGTGACATTTAGGTCGGGAACCCTCAAGGCCCTTTTTCAGACATTATTTGGGGTGGGGGCAAGAGGACTGATTCCTTGTGGATTCACGCACTGCAAGATTTTGAATGCTTCTTAAATCAGCTGCCACAACCTTGCACAAAGCCTTCTCTTCAACCAACTCTTCGAGAGCGAGGAGAGACACAAAATGCTGGAGTAACTCAGTGGGACAGTCAGCATCTCTGGAGAGAAGGAATGGCAGATGTTTTGGGTCGAGATCCTTTTTCAGAGGAGGGAGATAGATAGATAAGGATGTGTGAAGGTGTGAAAACAGGGCAAAGGGAATGGAGATCAAGGAAAATGTAGAATAGATCATTGTGAGTTGGGAGTAGGTAACAACAAAGCAAACAGAGATAAAGGAAAATGTAGACTGACACAGTAAAACTGGTTGGAGAACCGGGAAGGGGAAGGGATGGAGAGAGGGAAAGCAAGGGTTACTTGATGACTTTGTTCTCTCTGGAATGGCTGATGAGACCACCTTAGGAATCCACTGTCGGGGAAGGTGCAAGAACAATTAGTGAGCTGGTGCACTCCTTCCACCATTCATCATTCACCGCTCATCATGTGTTCCAAATGGATAGTGGTTTATCAATGCCATCCCCAAATACTCCCTCAAAAACTGTGAGAATTAAATGCAAAAGGAAGCTATGCTTTCCTGCTACTCTCACTAAATCCTTGACTTCTCACGTGTAAGAGTCAAGAGTGTTTTGTGGTAATTAGTCCCGGAACAGGGCAATGAAATTCTCACTTGCAGACGCACACAGATATGTAAACATCGACGACGAGGCATAGGAGCCTGCAGCATGGAGGCTTTGGGCTGTAGTTGAGCTGAGAACTCAGTCTGAAGAAGGGTCCCGACCTGAAACATCACCCATCCTTTTTCTCCAGAGTTGCTGCCTGACTCACTGAGTTACTCCAGCACTTTGTGCTTATCTTCGGTATATGCCAGCATCTGCAGTTCTTTTCTCCACAGAGATGTGAACATGGTACTCTATAAACACCAAAACACCATAATAAATAACAAAAAATAATATTATGTGAGTATATATTATGTGTGTGTGTATATAGTGAGGTTATCAGTACCATCACTAGATTAATGATTAATGGAACAATAATTCCCCCTAGAACAATAATTAATAATAATGCAAAGACAAAAATAATGACACCAAATCTATGTAGTTCAGAGCTCATTTGAAGGTTGTAGCATTTCATAGCCTGATGGTTGTGGGGAAGAAGCTGCTTGAGAACCTGTTCATTACAGTGTTCAGGCTCCTACACTGTGTTCCTGATGGTGGGAGTGAAAGAAGAGTGTGGTCAGTCTGGTGTGGGTCTCTGATGATGCGGGCTGCCTTTTTGAATAAGCAACTCTTGTAGATTCCTTTGAAGGTGGGAAGTCAGTAAACGTGATGGACTGCAATCCATTGTAAAAAGTATAAACTGTGTTTACAATCTGTACCATGCGTCTCATTAACAGAACCATATCATTGCCCTGTACAGTATAACTGGCAAACCTCAATATTCAATAAAAGACCGGCTTATGCCCTGCGGCAGAGTAATCTGACCAGTGGGGATAATTAGATTGTGATTTGCAATTTGATGGGATTGCTGTTCAATACTTTATAACCTGGCTTGGATCTAGAGTCCCTTTTGTGATTGTATTGTGGTAGTTAAGCCGCCAGGGACCATGGCAAATGTATAAATGACCTGAAGAAATATATGATATTTAAGTATTCAAACCGCGACAAAAATTATTTGAGGGCCCAACGTGTTAAAGGCAGCTGGTGATTAAAATGATCATAAATTATCAGAGAAGTTAACACCAGCAGGGATACATAAACCACCTCTGTATCATAGAGTAACATGGTATGGAAACTGACTCCTCAGCCCACCATGTCTGTGCCAAAGATGACACTATATGACAAATGTACCATAAAATATTACATTTTTCTACCCGCATTCCCATCAATATCCCCCAGGACGGCTCGAATGGAATCACGTATTGTCTTCCCGCTGACTGGTTAGCACGTCTCTCTACTTCTGTGCACTTGGCAATAAACTAGACTCAAACTAAACTCAAAATTCCACCTCTCTCCAGCACATTGGGCTAAGTTTAAGTGACCAATGAACCCATCGGCCTGCACATATTTGGGATGTGGGAGGAAATGGGAGCACCCTGAGGAAACCCACAGAGAGAACATGCAAACTCCACACAGACAGCACCAGAGCATTAGGACTGAACCTGGATGGCTCGAGCGGTGAGGTGGCAACTCTACTGCTTGTACCATTTTGCTGTGCTAGCCTATTAAAGAGACACTTGGACATTAAAATAACAATCTTTACATTCTCTCAATGATAGGTTTACAGTCTTGATTCTAGTTATCAGTGGTATCATGTCTAAAGTGCATATTTATATCACAGCTTGAATAGTAATAATGATCTCTCAAACTGCATCTCTTTAGCTCTAAGGTATAATTAGAGAATCTTGCTTCTACTCAAAAACACGTGCAAATCTTTAAAATTAGAAAGCTGTAAGGGAAATTGATTCTGAATACATTAGCACTGCTAAAATAAAAGATCTGAAGAATTTCAGGAGTTCAGAGCATCTTTCTAGCATTCAAATTTATCCCAGACAAGTGCATTAAAAATATCTTTAGTCTGAGGGCGTTAATGATGTTAATTTTTTCTATGCTCGCAGCAAATAAAATGCTGCATCTTGCCACTTCTTATGATAAATGACAGAATTAAATCGCCTTTTAGAACAGTCAATCCTCCTCTGAACTGCACTTTTGTTTACAATGCACTAAATCAAATGGTCAATAGGAGAGGGTATAAGGGCTAGGGGAGTAACGATCATTAGTTACTGATCTAAAATTATATTAATCTCAATTAGGGGTGACACGGTGGCTCAGTGCTGGAGTTGCTGCCTTACAGCGCCCGGTTCGATCCTGACCACGGGTGCTTGTCTGTACGGAGTTTTACATTCTCCCTGTGACCACATGGGTTTTCCCTGGGTGCTCCGGTTTCCTCCCACACTCCAAGGACGTGCAGGTTTGTCAGTTGATTGGCTTGGGTATAATTGTAAATTGCCCCTAGTGCGTGTATTGTAGAGTTAATGTATGGGGATCGCTGGTTGGCACGGACTCGGTGGGCCAAGCAGGTTTTATCCGCGCTGTATCTCTAAACTAAACTAAACGAATTTGTTCTTGTGCAGGAACTTGCTGGTTTACCAAGGAAAGACACAAAATACCGGAGTAACTCAACGGGTCAGGCAGCATCCCTGGTGTACACGGATAGGTGATGTTTTGGGTTGTAGTTTTAGGTTGTAGGATAGTGCTGATGTAGGGGTGTTTGCTGATCGGCACGGACTCGATGGGCCAAAGGGCGTGTTTCCACACTGTATCTTGGTAGTCTAAAGTCTAAATATAGGCAGCAGTCAGACCTGACTAATCTCCTCAAAGTTGCACTACAGAGAGAGATAGTATGGTTCTGGAAAGTAACGCTAAATTTGATGAAGTGATCATTAACGTACCAGGACTCTATTATTACAATCTCAAAAAAATTGCTTCATCTCTCAAACTGAAACTGGAACAGCAAGAGTGTAATGTGAACAGATAGCCACCTCTGTATCATAATGTCACCTTTGTATTAATCTCAGCAAAGAAAATTTGAATCTGTCATCTCAGACCAGAACACATCAAATACTGAGAATCGTAACCATCGTGTTCACATTGAACAACCTGCTGAAATTACCTGTTAACGTTGCCATATCTATTGTTTGAGCGTTTCATGAATGGGGAATGAGTAGATGTTCCCGGCAGATACCCTTGGCAGAGCATACCTGCCAGAAATTAATGCCTGTGATTTTACATGTGTGCTTGAAGAAATCAGTCACTGCAAATCACTTCCAGTCACAGCATTGTACCAGTCATAACTCTATCTAGCTGCAGCGGGTGACCTACTTCCGAAGCAACGCCATGTAATCCCTCAGGAAGACTGACCTGGGTTCAAATCAGAATTTCCTGGATGTCTTCATGGTTGCTTTGACAGTGGAGAGATTAACTCACTGTTGAGGTAAAAAGGTATTGAAAGGTCAGCAAGTCACAATGTCAGCTACATTATGTCGGGAATTAGTGTCGGTAGCACTTTCAGTGTTCATTAGTGTGGCTGTGTGGTGTCTGGAGAGTGTGGCATACTCTACCACATAGTGTCAAGATGGCTTAACCAATACAGGACAGAATGCAATCCCTGTTTGATACATTGTACTTCTCCAGCCAGGAACTATAACTACAGCTCAAGACTGTAGTTGGTATAGCTTCATGCCAACTTTGTTGAGCTGTACAACTATAGCTTGGAGTCACAGTCAAAGAATCATACGGGTGGCATGTAGAGCTGTTGCCTTAAAGTGCCAGGATCCCTTGTTCAATCCAGACCTTAGGTGCTGTTTGTGTGGAGTTTATACGTTTTTCCTGTGATCGATGGGTTTCATCTAGGTGCTCAGGTTTCCTCCCGTGTCATAAAGAAGTGTGGGTTTGTAAGTTTTAAATTTGTAGGTTTGCAAATTTCCCCTAGTGTGTACGGAGTGAATGTGAAAACGGAATAACATAGAACTATTGTGAAGAGGTGATCAGTGGTTGGTGTGGACATGGTGGGCTAATGGGCTTAGCTCCATGCCGTATCTTTCAATCAATCAATCAATCATACAGTATTGAAACAAGCCCTTTGGTCCACTGTGCTGAATATTAAGTACCCAGTAACATGAATCCTATGCTGATCCCATTTTTTATTATTTAGTTTAGTTTAGTTTAGTTTAGTTTAGAGACACAGCACGGGGACAGGCCCTTCGGCCCACCTGACCGTGTGGGTTTTCTCCGAGATCCTTGATTTCCTCTCACACTCCAAAGACATCAGGTTTGTAGGTTAATTGGCTGGGTATAAATGTCCCTAGTGTGTGTAGGATAGTGTTAATGGTTGGGGATTGCTGGTCAGTGCAGACTCAATGGGCTGAAGTACCTGTTTCCGCGTTGTATCGCTAAACTAAACTAACATTGCTGGTGGTACTATCCACAACAGACCATTGGTAATAATGGTTGAGAACTTCGAGCTCCAAAGAATTGAAGCACTCAACTATTTCTACTGCTGCACTATTGATGCCGATTGAGGCATGTACTCCACTATGCCTTCTGAAATCGATAACTAGCTCCTTTGTCTTGCAGACATTGAGGGAGCGGTTAATGTCCAGACATCATGTCATTATGTCCCTATCTCATTCCTGTACTCCATTCCATCACTGTTCATGGTTCGGCCCACCACAGCAGTGTTATCTGCAAACCTGGAGATGGGGTTAGAACTGAATTTGGCCATACAGTCATGCATGTATAATAGGGGACTGAGAATGCATCTTGCAGGGGCAAGAGCATTGAGAATTATCATGTAGGTATCCTTCAATGTAGGTTCCTTTTTATATCACAAAGACAGGATGAGATCCTGTAAATTGCCTCAATCTAGATGACAGGAAAGTCAAGTTGGAGGATTTTGTAGGAGAAATGGTTTACAGGGACATAAGTGGGAGAATAGGGCTGATGGGAATGTTCAGGGAACTGGCCTAGACTAGATGGGCCAAATGGTCTTGTTCTATTTGGTAAGATAATATGAGAAAAAATAAATATGGTTCCAAACAGAGCATGCTACAAAATGAGCTCACATGTATTAGACAATAAAAATGAAACTAATTCAACACTCATAGCTCCCAAAAATCTTTCAGATTGGATTTTTGATCTATGATGTTACCAAATCATTAAATAATCTGATTTGAACACTAATTCATCAGGCAACTAAATATGAGCAGATTGACAGGAGTTAGAAAGTTAAAATTAGACTGTTATGCACTTCCATGTCTCAATGTTGTAAATTCAAGTTCTTTTTTTCTGTTTTGATAGGATACGTGTTATTTTACCTTGCAAAATTAGCACCCTAACTCCAGTCTTGGGGCAGGTATAACCATTCAAGTAATCGTCAAGCTAATTTAGTTATCTCCAGGTTCATTATTTTCAGCAAATGAAAGAAAGTTTTAACGAATGTATAGATTTTTTTTTTTAAAGTGATGTTTCCACAAGGCTGGTGCGACTTAAATTGAAGAACCTATTTTAGGAAGAGATAGTTTGCAAGTTTAGAAGCAAATTGCTCTATAAATCATTGTGATGGAGATGCTGGATTATAAACCCGCCGAGCTGGAAATATGCTGCAATTAATTGAAGCTATTAAAATCTGTCAGATTCTCATCTCCATGTCCCAACACCATCAGCAACTCCACAACAACAACTAGTAGTCTAGTTATTCCAATGACTTCTTCATTTATTATCTGCCATGGTTCAATCCTTCCTCTCTACTCCTTCTAACAAAATATTGAATGCACATCTCAGAAATGGAAATTATTAGGATTTATCCTATCAATTGTGCCTGGCTAACTTTATAAGTGCATTTTGTAGATGGCACCCATTGCAGCAACAGTGGGAGGGGGGATAAACATCTTGGGTGGTGGGTTAGCTGACAATAAAATCGATTGCTTTTTGCAGGAGCTTGTTTTATTGGGCATGTGTTCAGACAGTTATCTGGATGAGCTGTAAATTCAACGTTAATTTCAAAAAAGTACATTATATAATACTTGAAAAAGAGATTCCAGAGACTGATAAAAATTATGGAACTAATTGGCACATCTTTTGACTTGCTTGCACAAGCCAGATGAGCCGAATGGCGTCATCCTCTGTCATAAAGTTCCCTGGATTTATTATTTTTAGAAAATACTGCAGAGTTGAAAAGAAAAGTGAATAACATTGTAATCTTGTATTGGGTTTTTCATATCAAGCTACTGTATATCTGATCTTATTAAACATTTTAGACATAACAAGCGAAATGGCTCTGAAAATAAATAATCTTGATCTTTCAGTGAGAACTGCAATAGACACAAGTTACTGTACTTGATCAATGACAGTTCTAGGAGCTAGGCCTTTCCCAGTACAGGTGCTCCTTAACTTACGATGGGGTTACGTTCCAATAAAGCCAATAAATATCATGTCGAAAATGCATTTAATACACTGAACCTACCAAACATGCTGCTGATGGCCTGGAGTATTATCCAAGATCAGAAGAATTTTGAATGGGATGTTGGCTTGCCTACAATATTCTCTTGCCTGCGGAATAAAACAGTTTGGAAACTAGTCTTCAAACAATGCTAATTTCGTCGAGGTTTTCGTGTTATGGCGATAATAAACGAGAAGCATATGCTTGCTCACATTCTTCAATGCTCCAGGGTTCTCCAAGTGGTAGATTAGTAAAGGCTTTAATTAGAACTTTGCAACATTTCCACCCAAAAGCAGCGTTACACGGTCTTTGCATGCCTTGAATCCTGGACTCTTGATGAATGTATGTACGCTCCGGATTTTGAATCAAAATCCAAAATTCGAAGTACGGTTTCTACTGAATGTGTATCGCTTTGGCACCATCGTAAAGTCGAAATATTGTAAGTCGAAGCATCGTAAGTCGAGGAGCATCTGCACAAAGATAATTTGGTACTTTGTTACTTTGTCTGCACCCAACACGTGGCGACATTGTGTGCTGCCCAAAGATACCAGAGGAGCTCCTCTAGTATCTTTGGTGCTGCCTAGGTTGTCTGCAAAACAATGCATTTCATTGTACCGAGGTACCCTAAGAACATCAGACAATAAAGTATCATTCATGTTCATTGATGTTCTGATATTTCAGATGTAGATAAGGAACTGCAGGTGCTCGTTTGCAAAAAAAGAAACAACTTCCTGGGGTAAATGGACAGCTTCTCTGGAAAACATGGATTGGTGATGTTTTGGGACGGGGCCTTTCTTCAGGCTGATTATGGTGGAGGGAGGGAGGAGATAAAACTGGAAGAGAGGAGGGGCAGGATAAAAGCCTGGAGAGTCACGGGTGGATATAGATGGGGGGGGGGGGGGGGGGGGGGGGGGGTGGACGGAGGGAGGGAGGGTTGGTTTAATAGGCAGATGATTGGACACTGGCTAGGGATGACAGGACAGAAGGTATGAGACAAGGATAGAGGAGGTTGGAATTGTGAAGTCAGAAGAAGGAATATAGTTGAGATGCGTGAGGAAAGGGGAGAAATGGGTACGTGTCCAGGCGGGGCACAGGGAAGGGGGGGGGGGGGGGGGGGGGGGGGGGGGGGGGGGGGGGGGTTTAGTTAGTAGCAGTAGCCTCATACCATTGGGTTGTAAGATACTCAATCGGAAAATGGGGTTCTATTTCTCAAGTGTGTGGATTCCCTACTGTGTTAATGAAGGGGGCTGTTGTCAGGAAGTTTGTGTTTAGCAGGCAAATCTCCTGGAGGTTAACAAACCAGGTAGTTAATGAGGGGACCCCATTTAACGAGTAGAATCTTGAATAGGCTGAGAATAGTTTGTTTCTTCTCACCTCTGAAGAGCAAGTCTGTCCCCAAAGCAGAACCTTCAGCAGCAGCAACTGGTGTCAGTACAGCTTCGTTAAAGTGTCAAATGGAATATGAGCACACAACAGCTGATACCGAAACCCCAAAAGCATGTATTAGGAAGGATGGCCAAAAGCTTAGTCAAAGAGGTAGGTTTTAAGCAGCCTATTAGTAAATGAAGCAGAGAGGATAAGACAGGGAGGAATTATTATAATTGGGGGAAGTAGAAAGCTAGAACTTGAGACAAGAGATCTTGTGAACTTGAAAGTTTAGAATTGATTTAACAGCCCCATACTTCATGCAGGATCTAGTTAGTCATAAACTAATCTTCATTGAGGCTTTTGTTTTTTTCCCCGTTTGAAATCATGAAGACGGCAAACTGTACAGGTCTGTCTGGATGATAAATTATGTAGAAAAAATAAAAAGCTTTGTGTTAAATGATATGAAGGTAATTAAGAAGGCATCTTGGGAAGAACAGGTCACCGAACGATTTGAGTGAGGCATGCACAGTGATAGATCTTGTGTTCATTAGCATTTGTTGAGAAGGCTTCAATTCAATAGGTCATTAAACAATGCAGTAAACCATTTTATACGAGACATTTCCATTATTTTAACTGTGGATGACGTGAAATCTTTCGACCATTTCAGATAGAATTTGTAACATATTTTATAGCTTTTGTTGCCTCATGTGTACATGATTTCTCATATGAAATAAATCTGCCACAGATCAATCTCTGGAAATCATTTGATTGTCAATAACAGTAAAAAATTGTTCTGCAGTATGATTGTATAAATGTCATATAACTATCAGTCCGCACCACAAATGTCATAAATCGCCGTCGAAAAATTCATTATTTTTTCACTCATGGATTAAATTTAATTTGCATTAAGTTTTCAGGAGGAAATGGCAAAAGATTGTAGTTTAAACTCATGATGCAATACCTGCCATCAGCAAATGCTGGTCAGACTTAGACAATGCTAACTGTGTCTTATTCATGTCAACATCATTTCATTATTAAATCTAGGCATGTTAATCAAAGAGTAATTATCTCGCAATACAATCTGAAGTGACCATTACAGATGGACCTGACTCAACCATGTTCACTGCCTGTATTTATTAAATTGAAATGGTAAAAAAGTAATCAATTAATTTACATGGGTATTTAGAATCATGGTTTTCCTTCTAGTTTGGTAATACATGGAACATGATTACTAATACAGAGAAACTAACAATTGGAAATTTAAGACTACAGCTCAGGCAGCATCTCTGGAGAAAAGGAATACGTGACCTTTGGGTCGAGACCCTTCTTCAGACTTGACCAGAAACATCATCTATTCCTTTTTTCCAGAGATGCTGCCTGACCTGCTGAGTTAGTCGAGCATTTTGTATCCATCTTCAGTGTAAACCAGCATCTACAGTTCCTTCCTACACAGATGGACATTTAAAATCAGTTAAATAAATAAATATTAAATAAAATGGTGACAATGAACAAACTAAGTTGTCATAAAATCATATCCACTTCACTCTTTATGCGTAAAGCCGCTGTCCCACTTAAACGACCTAATTCACGACCCCTGCCGTGTTTGCTCTTGGTTCAGATTCGCAGCATAGTCGCCACAAGGTCGTAGATAGGTCGTGGGTAGGTCGTAGCAGGTTGTGATGCTAGCCGTAGGTACTCCTGGCATCAAGTAGGTCGCAGCGTTTTTTCTAGCCTGATAATAAAATGTCCACGAGTTAAAAAAAAGGTCGGCATGGAAAAATCGATACTTTTTACTCGTAGGTAGGTCGTAAGGTAGGTCGTAGTAGGTCGTGTTGCTAGTCGTAGGTAATCGTAGGTAATCGTAGGTGGTCGGAGGCAGTCGAAGGTAATAGCTCCGGGGTGAAAAAAACGTCAGTAGAAAAAAAAGGTTATTTAAACAGCAGACGTCACCTCTGTCACTCCAAGGCATGTTCATTCATAGCTGGAGAGTTTTTTGGAGAGGAGACTTGTGTTTTAGAGATGGCACCAAAAAGGCAGCAGCGCAGGGGGAGGGCAAAACCCTAAAAAAAAAAAAGCCATGCAGGTGTTGCCCACCCAGGAGGAGGAATGGCAGGAGGTGATGCCACAGGGGGTGATAGTGCAGGAGGAGGTAGCCCTGCATGAGAGACCCCTGGAGGAGGAGACCAGGGAGGTAGTATATAGCCCCACACCACCCCATCCTTCACTGCCTCATTTGAAGGCAGCAAAGCAGCCTTTTCTCCTGTGTCTGACACAGCATCAGAGGCAGATGCCCCATTGGTGGTGAGGGAGGACTGGAGAAAGGTTATGCCCAACACCTTCACCACGCAGCAAGAGGGGGGCCTTGAGGAATGGTTCCAGCAGAATGCCATCCTGTACGAAAAGGAAAATGAGGGGTACAGGGACAGGGACAAGAATGGCATGCTTGTCATCCACTGTCCCATATGTGTGCCTAAAGTTCCATCTTTTGTCAAAGCCCAGCGCCACTCTCTTCCAATCATCTGGTGTACTGGGACAGTCCATCACATCATCTCCATTCACCCATTGAGACCTCTTCTTGTGCTCCCTCTTCACCCTTGCTCTTCCACTTCTACCTTTCTTAAAAGGCTGCTGAAGCAAAAGGGCTACTGCAAACAGCAGTAAAACATACATGGTCAAAGCCAGTCTTCAACATAGTCGTAGGAGGTCGTACACATAGTCGTGGAAGGTCGTAGGAGGTCGTCGGGTACCATGACCTTGATTTTGTTTTAGGTTGTTTAAGGTCGTCAGAGGTCGTAGACATAGTCGTGGTAAAAGATCCTCTACCTGCCATTCCAAATAAGGAGCTTTTTTAAAATTGAGTTGTTATGACAATGGCCTTGGATGTCTAAGCATCATCTTCCTTTGACCCTGCAGCTTTCAAACCAAATACAATGGCTTTCGTGTATCACACCTGTCTATCACCTGCCTGCAATCAAAATGTTACAAAAAAAGTGTTTTCACTTTCACTTCACTTTCACTCGGTACAAGTGACAATAATAACTTAATATCAATACCAATACCTATAAAAGTTTAGTTTAGAGATACAGCATGGATGCAAGCCCTTCGATCCACGGAGTCGACACCCACCATCGAACTCACGTTCACACCAGTTTCATTTAATCCCACTTTCTCATTCACTCCCTACACACTAGGGGCAATTTGCAAAGGCCAGTTAACCTACAAACCTGCATAACGTTGGGATGTGGCAGGAAACCGGAGCACCCGAAGGAAACTAACATGGCCAAAGGGAGAATGTGCAAACTCCACAGACAACACCCAAATTCAGAATCAAACCCGGGTCTCTGACGCTGTGAGTCAGCAGCTCTACCAGCTGTCCCACTGTGCTCTCAAAAATCTTCAGGTTAGATTGAGGGTTACCGAATACCCAGAGGACTTGATGATTAATAATTTAACGTTTCTTTAGTCCAGCTTTCTCCTAGATGCCTGACCTTGACGCTGTATACTTCTGTAGGCACTAGCCGTTAGTGGCGCCAGAGTTCTGGCATCTGTGCAGCAATCAATGCATACCAATTAACAATAGGATTTCTGCAATGGCTTTTGAATATTAAGAGCAGAATTTCAGAGATTGATTATGCCGAGCTGTGACGATTAGTAAGATGGAAAGGACTAAACAAGAGAAGATCAATGTCCTTCTGGTTCACCTCTTCATTCTCTTAATTGTAATGGTAATGGAGATATGTGCTGTAGCAGCAGCTATTCTATTATGTCTCGATCAGCCAGATGAGCTTATTACATGCATAACATTTTTAACCACAAAAACCCGTTCTCTGCAGGGTCCTGTAAACCCTCTGCTGACGACACAAGAAGAATAATATTTGATCTTTACCTTCAGTCTTACAGTTTTATATCAGTGCCTGATGGGATGGAGTATATGGATAATACAACTAAATACTTGTAGTTGAGTGAGGAGGCAAAAATCTTTCAAAAGGTGGCTCGTGTTAGAGAAAGGGTGCCTTTGTCCAGTCTAGCAGGATCTTATTTTAAAGGTAAGAGATACCACAAATTTCACTGTACCAATCGGTGCATGTAACAATAAATGTCTCTTGTCTCTTGAGGCTACCAAACTCTGAGATGTAGAGGAATCAAAGGTTGCTAATGAATGTTACACAAAGAGTACAGGTAACAGAAAAATGATGAGGACAGCTATGGAATGTTATTGTTTATATTTGAGGAACTGAGAGGCATAGATAGGGTAGATAGTCAGAATATTTTTTCCCAGGATGGAAATGTCAAAGACTAGCGGGCAGGTGGCTGGAGAGAATTTTAAAGGAGATGTGCGTGGGTACCCAAAAAAACCCAACATACCCATGCCAACCATATTCCTCTAAACCTTTCCTATCCATGTACCTATCCATACCTTTTAAATGTTTAGTTTAGATTCATTCACCTTAGAGATGCAGCGTGGAAACAGGTCCTTCGGCCCACCATGTCCGCGCCAACCAGCGATCCCCACACATTAACACTATCCTGCACACTAGGGACAATTTACATTTATACCAATCCAATTAACTTACAAACCTGTATGTCTTTGGAGTGTTGGAGGAAACGAAAGATCTCGGAGAAAACCCACGCTGTCACAAACTCCATACAGACAGCTCCCATAGCCAGGATCAAACCCAGGTCTCTGGCACAGTAAGGCAGCAACTCTACCGATGTGTTATAGTACCTATGTTATAGTACCTGACTCAAGTACCTCCGCTGGCAGCTTGTTCCATATACCCGCCAACCTGTGTGTGAAAAGGTTGCCCCTCAAATCCGTATTAAATCTTTCTCCTCTCACTTTAAACTTATGTCCCCTGGTTCTTGATTAAAACACTGTGCATAAAACATTGTGCATTCACCTTATCTATTCCCCTCATAATTTATAAACCTCTATAAAATCACCCGTCATCCTCATGCACTCCAAGTAATAAAGTCGTACCCTGCCCAACCTCTAACTCTAACTCTGGCCATCGAGTCCTAGCTTCCTTGTAAATCTTCTCTGCACTCTTTTCAGCTTTTCAGCTTAACAACATCCTTCCTACATCAGGGTGACAAAAACGATGCACATTACTCCAAAAACTCACGCGTGTCTTGTACAAACATAACAGTACAAGCTGCGTTGTCAGTCTGAAAGAGGGTCCCAACCCAAAACGTCACCCATTCCTTCTCTCCAGAGATACTGCCCGTCCCGCTGAGTTACTCCAGCATTTTGTGTCTATCAGCAGTTCCTTCTTACACCTAGACCTTTCTGCTCTACACCATTCCCCAGGAACCCACTTAGACTTTGAATAGGAGTTATCATCTTCAAGCTCTTTCCTCAGTCAGAATAATGGACTTTTCACATTTAATTTCACTAATAATTTCCCATTGTTATTGTTTCCGAAAAGAAAGTTAGGGTGTAGGGAAGATACGAGAAATATTTCAGGGTGTTTTTTGTACATGGAAATCAAGCAGTAACGACAGCTTAGCAATTAGGACATAAAAGCATGATAACATTTTAGGAAAGAAATACAGTATAAACCTATTTGCTGAGAGTGATGACAGCAACTACATAACTTCATGAAACAAAAATCATGGCCGACAATTTTATCAAATCATGTGACCAACTCAGCTGAAGATGGTAAAATTCCGTCCCTTAATTTTTAGATTATGTTAAGCTGGCTGTGTTGTAAGAGTAATGAAGCTAGTGTGAAAGATTCTACATGAATCAAGATGGTGCAGACTGGATAGTAGACTAACTAAACAACAGAAAGGAAGGGCCAATGATCAATGATAGCAATTATATGTAGACAGCTGCGATCAAAACAGTGAAAACATAAATAAAGAATAAATCAACATAAAGTCTTCCAAGCTACTTATTAATCTTATGGTGCTAATAGTTTTAACCATCACACTGTTTTCCTGGTAATAATCAGAGGGTCAAGAAAAAAAAGTCATTTTCTGAAATAATGCTGGAGTAACTCAATGGGACAGGCAGCATCTCTGGATAGAAGGAATGGGTAACGTTTCGGGTCGAGACCCTTCTTCGGACATTTTCTGATCCTTCCAACTGGGTAATCATAAAAAAACTATATTTTAATCAGTGTGGACCCCATAAGATCTTCACTGGTCTCCTTTAAGTGACGTAATAGATTTTCTTCATCTAGATGGTGAAAGAGACCAAATCCTCTCTCTAAGGAAAATGAGGCTTTGAGATCATCTTTGTGTTAACAATGGTGGACTAACATGTGAGTGGTAATCATATTGAGTCTGAAGAAGTGTCTCGATCTGAAACATCATCCATTCCTTCTGTCCAGAGATGCTGCTGTCCCACTGAGCTACTCCAGCATTTTGTGTCTATCTTCAGTTTAAACCAGCATCTGCAGTTCCTTCCTACACATGTGAGTGTTGAAGGCAAGGCAAGAGTTTTGGAACAGAAGGTGCAGTGAAAAGGGTCGCTCGGGAGATTAAAGGCCAGAGAGGGAACTCACCATCATTCACAATGTGTACAGGGCAGGCATCACATGAAGCTGGGCTTGCTGCTCGATAGTGTGCCAGAGATTCTGATGAAGGGTCAACAGATGTTTTGCTTCCCCCAGATGTTGCCTGACCTACCGAGTATTTTCAGCACTTTCTGTTTTTAGTTCAAAATTCTAGCGCTTGTAGTTTATTTGATTTTTCATCCATGTCCTTGGAGTGTTTCTTTAGAAAACCAAGCAGCCATCAATGGAAATGGAAGTCATAATGCTCTATGCCACAGTGATACATTATTTTATTGTGATGCCTTCCTCTTTCAATATAACAATAATTAATGATTGACTGGAACACATGTTACCCTAGAAACTGTGTACTAATTGGATAAAACATTGACTGTAACTAAGACTTTAGAGATACAAGGCAGAAACATGCCCCTCAGGCCACGAGACTGCACCAACCAGCGATCACCCCTTAAACTCGCACTATCCTATACACCGGGGACAATTTATAATTTTTTATGGAAGCCAATTAACCTGTAAACCTGTACGTCTTTGGAGCCTGGGAGGATACCGGCACACCCAGAGAAAACCTACGTGATCACAAGGAGAATGTACAAACTCCATACAGACTGCACCCATAGTTAGGATCAAATCTGGGTCTCTGGCGCTGTAAGATGGCATCTCTACCGCTGAGTTGCCCCTCTGGCACTCTATGTTTATAGAGCCGTATCATGACTTCCTGACTTGGATGCTGAACCCTGACCAATGAAGGCAAGCATGTCATACACCTTCTATCTACTTGTGTTGCCACTTCCAAGGAGTTGTAGACTTGGACCCCAAGATCCTTCTATAGATTGATGCTGTTTAGGGTCTTGCCATTAACTGTAAACTTTCCCCTAGTATACCAACTCCCAAAGTTCAACAGGCCACACTTGCCAAGAGGTTGTACTTTTATTTAATGTCATTTTCTTACGGAGCCCACATCACAAGATTAGAAATTGTTCAGCCAGAGCTGAACACACTTCTCGGCATCTGCAGACAATGGTGCCTTGCGCTTCTTGTGCTTCTTGTGCATAGTGGTGGAAAGATTGGTGGAAACAGGGCCGCGATGTGAACGCCCTTTCCTTGACCCCATTTAACATGATAACTACACAGAACGCAGCAGAATCTTAAACTGCACGGACGAGCTATGTGGAAGGTGTATTATGAAGGGAGAAGATCAAACAAACATTCTGAAGAAATCGAGGGAACAAATTTGCAGGAAAACATTGTGAACAATGCAGTTATACGTTACCTTGAAAATAAGAGTTCAATCAGTGAGAGGTGATTGCGTAGGTGATAGAAAAAGCTACTACAAGATTAAAAAAACCTTTCCTTTATAAAGTCATATGTAGGCCAAGATTAACTACATGGATTAGTTTTGATCACCGACTTAAAAAGGCTGGAAACTGATACCTTTAACAGAACAGTTAAAATAGACAAGATTAGGATTGCGGGAAGATAAAATCCAATGTCAAAGGTTTTGATCAATATATTCAACACAAAGAAGACGTCAATAAAAGCCAAAAGGATTTCAAAGAATTCATTATATCAAGCAACCACAGAATGGAAAGTATTCTAAATGAGTTTGTTGTGTTGTGGTCACTAATAAAACTTGAGGTATTTTTCTCAAAGATGAATTTCTACTGTATGAATTCCAAGGAATGGAAATAGAACTGATAATCTACAAAGGCCATAATCCTGTAATGCCAGGGCAGATTGCCTATATATTCTATGCATTTTATGTTGGTTTATTTTGTGTTAGAATGATGTAGGATTACAAAAGGTTTAATAATACCATCAAGTAAAGAGTTATTATGCTGGATGGGAATGAAGCAATGTTATGATATTAAAGGCATAGTGACATTGGTGGTAGAACCACTGCCTTACCCTGCCAAAGACATAGGTTCACACCTAAGCTCGGGTGCAGTCTGTGTGGAGTTTGTATGTTCTCCCGTGGTCACCTGGGTTTCATCGGATACCCCATTTTCCTCCCATAACCCAAAGATAAGTTCATGTCCATACGTTCTAGGAGCAGAATTAGGCCATTTGGCCCATCTAGTCTACCCCACCATTCGGTCAAGGCTGACCTAACTTTCCCTCTCAACCCCATTCCATGTCAAGTCAAGTCAAGAGTGTTCTATTGTCATATGTCCCGGATGGGACAATGAAATTCTTACTTGCTGCAGCACAACAGAATATGTGAATATGTAAACATTGTATATAACGGGGAAAAAAAGAAAAAGTTCAATAAATAACAAATATAGTGCGAATAACAAATAATAATATAATCTTTGGCAGTTCAGAGCTCATAGCTTATTCGTTGTGTTTAATAGTGTGATGGCTGTGGGGAAGTAGCTGTTCCTGAACCTGGATGTTACAATCTTCAGACTACATTCCATGTAGCAAATGCTCCCCAAATGTAGCATTTAGTAGGTTAAATGGGCTACCGTAAATGTATCCTCTGTGCAGGTAAGTGGTAGAATCTGTGAGGAAATTGATGATAATGTGGAATGAATAAAATAGAATTAATGTAGCAAAACACAAAGTGCTCTAGAACCAGTCAGAACGAGTCAGGCAGCATCGGTAGAGGGAATGGACAGGTTGGGACCCTTCTTCAGATTGGATTAATGTAGTGGAAATGGGTAGCGCAGTTATGGGTTGATGATGCTATTTCTGTTCTGGAGACGCAAGAAACTGCAGATACTGGAATCTTGAGCAAAATACAAAGTCCTGGACATCAGCAGGTCGGGCAGCATCTGTGAAGGACATGGAGAGTTTTGTATCAGGATCCTTCCTCAGACTGTTTCTTTGCTGTTTGTCTCAATGACTCAATAACTTTAGTCTTTAGGACAAGAGGATGACATTCTGGCCCTTCTAAACTGCAAGGGTGCAGAAGCCATGGTGCAGCTTTACAAAGCCTGGTTAAACTTGATCAAGAGCACTATGAGCAGTTCTGAGCACAATATCTTAGGAAAGATATCGGAGAAAATGCAGGGTGGTTTGTTTGGAATAATGGAGACACAAGAGAGGCTGTAGATACTGGAATCTTGAGCAAGAATCAAAATTCAGGAGAAACTCAGCAGACCAGGTAGCATTTGTGGAAGGCAATGGAACATTTTTTCAGACTCATGAAGTAGCGGGGAAATAAACGGTAGAAAGACGATGTGGTAAGAGATACGTGGATCCATGCAAGAAGCCAAACCTACTTCCCTCGATCTGCCAATGAACTGTCCAGTCTTACCCCACCCATTCCCTCACTTCATGCCACCAGGAATCTCCCCTCGCCTTCATCATTCTGAAGAACAATCGCAACCCGAAACATTGTCTGTTCATGTCCCTCCACAGATACTCCCAGGCCCGCTGGGTTCCACCAGCACTTTGTTTATTAGAACAGTGCTTGCTTTCAAAAATTGAATTGCACAAAGAGATATTTACACCTTGGCTTATTTTGAACATAACAACAGAAGTTACAGTTTAAAAATATTCTGGTGCCGAAAAAGCATGTCGGAATATTCGAACTTCATGAAAGCTGCTAGGATCAAAGTCGAAGGATCAAATCCAAATTATTTTTCCTACATTATGTGTGGGGAGTCAATGCAGCTTAACATTGTACCTGCATTCTTCAGACTGCACAGACAATGCAAGCTTATTAATTGTTATTAATTAGCACCTTATGGTGTGACTTTATGTTGTGGGAATCCCTAACCAGAGTATTTCAATATTTGCTCAATTGAACTCAATTGTGAAATATTGCATGAGTAAAAACAATTGACAACCATTCCCTCTATTTAGAAAGGTCAATATAAATGAGGTCAATGTAGCTGTGGGGATCAATGGGTTTGTAGTCGATGGCATTCAATGGTCTGTCCCTCATGAGAAACTACGGATGCTGGAATTTTGAGTAAAACACAAAATGCTGGAGGAACTCAATGGGTCAGGCAGCATCTATGGCGAGAAGGAACTGGCGATGTTTCAGGGGGAGACCCTTCTTCTGACTCAACCCGAAACGTTGCCAATTCCTTCTCTCCATAAGATGGTGCCTCGCCCGCTGAGTTTCTCCAGTGTTTTGAGTCTACCTTTGATTTTGTCAGCAACTGCAGTTCTTTCTTAAACACAACATTTCAGGTTGGGAATCTTCAAAATAATGGAGAGGGGGAGGGGGGGATAGAGAAAGCTGGAAAATAGAGGTGGGGATGAGGCAACATCGGGTAAGTAATGGATAGATGCAGATGAGGGGGTGATTTGCAAAAGGGTGATGAAGAGTCGTGAAATATAAAATGGGAGGGAGAGATGTGGGTAGAAGAAGACTGAATGGAGTGAAAAGAGAAAGGATAAAGGGGACGGTGATAGGAGATGAGTGTGTGGAGAAGGGGGAAGGAGCAGGTTGATGGGGTGGCTGGTGCACTGGGGTGGGGTAGGACACTGGAAAGAGAGGAGGGGTCATAGGAATATTACTTTAATTTGGAGAATTCAGGGTTCACACCACTGGGTTGAAGACTACCCAGGCGGAATATGTGGTGCTCTTCTTCCAGTTTGCGTGAGGCCTCACTCTGGCACTTGAGGAGGCCCAGGGCAGAAAGGGCAGTATGGGAATGGGAAGGAGAGTTAAAATGGTTAGCAACTGGGAGATCCAGCAGTCACTAAGCAGTCCGAGCGAAAATGTTCTCCCAGTCTACGCTTGGTCTTGCTGATGTAAAGGAGGCCACATCTGGAGTTCCAAATGCAGTAAATAAGGTTAGTGAGGGTTGCACGTGAACTTCTGTCTCGTCTGGAAGGACTGCTAGGGTCCCTTGAAGGAAGTGAGTGAGGACGTGTAGGAATAGGTGTCATATCTCCTGCAGTTGCTGGAAAAAATACCCGGGGATGGGACGGGTTGAGTGGAAGAGATGAGCCAAACAATGAGTTATGGTCTCAAATGGAAAGCGGAAAATAGTGGGGGTTGGAAAATGCGACTGGTGGTGGGATTGTGTTGGAGGATGATGCATCAGATGTGGGAGCTGATGGGGTAAAAGATGAGGACCAGGGGAACTGTATCTTTGTTTCATCTGCGTGAAAGGAGAGTGAGAACAGAACTACAGAGAAGATACGGATGATGGCTCCAACCACAACTGCACGGGGGATCCCACAGATGTCAATCTTGGATGTGCTAGACTGGAAAGCTTCACCTTGGGCGGGGACGAAGAAATTAAACTTGGGAGGGAATTCCTGGCCAGAGAAATAGGCCTGGAGCCAGAGGTAACAGAAGAAGAGCTCAACATAATGACGAGCTCAGAACTTGTAGAGGTATGGGTGCAGAGGTACAAAGTTAACGCCTCTGCTGAGAGATTCCAACTAATTTTGGTTCACTGCTAAGTGACTTCCAACAAACTCCAAGGTTCTTTAAAAGTGAATAATTAGGATAACATATATAAAAAATTGAAAGTAAGTATCACGAAGAATTTGAATCTGTCAAATGATGTGAGGCTGAAAATGAGTGTTTCCAGTTTTAGCAGATGGCTAGCACATATTTCTGATATTTCTTTCCTCATTTTAAAAATAGGCCCATTAGTTTTTACAAAATATGTGGTTTAGCACTTTTGCTAAAAGAGGTGACTGTTACAGTCATTATTGTGCTATGTTTAACACAGATTATTTTGGATGCATAAAGAAATATTTCAGGCAACTATTGTTCAGCTTGTGTCTTTGTGATTGGTGATGACTTGTACTTGTGTACAATGCATGTGGAAAATTCTGTTCACTTGCAGGTTAGTTGTCTCATTGGAGACATGTCCCAGAATGGAAGTTAAGATAGATAATTACATTTATTGTACAAAGCGACAACCATTAAAGATTGAAGGTTTTGTGATCGACTTTACTTCTGTCAATTGTAAATTGTCCCTAGTGTGTAGGATAGTGCTGGTCTATTGTGTGATCGCTGGTCGGCGCAAACCGGGTGGGCCGAAGGGCCTGCTTCGATGCTTTTGTCTTCAGGGATACAGCGTGAAAACAGGCTCTTCAGCCCAAGTCCGCTTCGACTAGCGATCACCCCATACACTAGCACTATCCTATGCCCTAGGGACAATTTACAGAAGCCAATTAACCTACAACCCTGTATGTCTTTGGAGTGTGGGAGGAAACTATAGCACTCGAAGAAAACCCGCGCGATCACAGGCAAAACATACAAACTCCGTATAGACAGCACCCGTGGTCAGGATCAATACCGGGTCTCTGGCACGATAAGGCAGCAACTCTACCGCTGTGCAGCTTTGGCTCCTCAGACGCTTGTTCCTTTTTATCCTAAAACATTCCTTGAAGGACAATACTACATACATGTGTAAGACATTACAAATAAAGACAGGGGTGAGCAGAAGTCCCTTAACAAGGTTGACAAAAGTGCTGGAGAAACTCAGTAGGTGCAGCAGCATCTATGGAGCGAAGGAAATAGGCAATGTTTTGGGCTGAAACCCTTCTTCAGACTGATGGGTTGAAGAAGGTCTGAAGAAGGGTTTCGGCCCGAAACGTTGCCTATTTCCTTCGCTCCATAGATGCTGCTGCACCCGCTGAGTTTCTCCAGCATTTTTGTGTACATATAATCAAACTTTATCGGCTTTATCTTGCACTAAATGTTATTCACGTAATTCCTACTATCATGTATCAGTACACTGTGGATGGCTCGATTGCTAGCATGTATTGTCTTTTCACTGTCTGGTTAGCACGCAACAAAAGCTTTGCACTGTACCTCAGTACATGTGACAATAAGCTAACGTCTGCCCAGCCTGCCTTTTCCTCCACTGTCTTTTCAACAGAGACTTGGCAAAGAATGATAACAATGTGTGATATAGATCTCATGTCCCCTGTTGCATAACTCTGAAACAATGCAGCTTTTAACATTATGGAATATATCTATAATTATAATATGACATTCTGAAAAAAATTAATAATTTTAGATGGCAGCGTGTAAATGATAAGGTTTACTCCAGAGGTTCATATGACATCATTAACCATTAGAGTGCATATTTGGCAAATGCATTCTCAATCATGGGGCCAAACTGTAGTATTCTATTCATCGCCTATCATCGATAATTTCTATCCTATCCACTCACTGACATGAAAATAGTTCTAATAATAAATATGAACAATGACTTGCAGCCAAATGAGCAATTTAGCATTTGAGGCTAAACTTTGGGACAAGCTGCTGATCAGCAAGGAATCTCATCAGCTCACACCACCAACTCTCAGATGAGCAGTTGAAATAATGTTTCTTCGTGTTTGAATAAATAACCAGAAAAATAATTCTTAGTTGTTACCTGGTATAGATGTGGAAAAGTACCAACAATGGCCTCTCCATGTTCAAGTCTGAAGAAGGGTCCTGACCCAAAACACCACCCATCCCTTTTCTCCAGAGATGATGCCTGACCTGCTCAGTTACTCCAGCACTTTGTGTCTATCATCAAGTAACCAATGTTACATCATTTATCTCATTGTATTATGTTTGGATACAAAGTGGTTGAGATATTTGCTGAAATCATTTAAAAGATGTGATAATTAAAGTATTTTGTCGACCATGAAAGTTCCGGGATATCCTCTGTCATGAAAGATGCTATATAGATGCAGGTTCTTTTTTTTCTTATTTTAAACCATCACATCAAAATTTGAATCTTGTAGAAACAAGGAACTGTGGATGCTGGTTTAGAAATGTTGGAGTAACTCAACAGGTCAGGCAGCATCTCTGCAGAAAAATTATGAATGATGTTTCGGGTCGGGACCCTTCTTCAGAATTGAATTGGATAAATGTTCTTTAAAGAATTAAAGGACATTTTTTTGGGGGAAGGAAATGAGGAGAAATGTATTTAGTCGGAGGGTGGTGAATCTGTGGAATTCTTTGCCCCAGAAGGCTGTGGAGGCCAAGTCAGTGGATATTTTTAAGGCATAGATAGATTCTTGATTAGTACAGGTGTCAGAGGTTATAGGGAGAAGACAGGAGAATGGGGTTAGGAGGGAGAGATAGATCAGCCGTGATTGAATAGCGGAGTAGGCTTGATGGGCCAAATGGCCTAATTCTACTCCTATCACTTATGACCTTATGACCTTATGAACTTATGACTTATGACTTAACACATTACAGTCCTAAAGTGGACTGATGGGATCTTACTTTAATATATCTAGGAAGATGTTTCCTCATACAGTGTTGAACACTTGCACTTGATTGAAGTGTGGTGTTAAAGCTGGCAGTAAATATTGAACGTCTGAGCTGCTATTAGAGGTTGCCAGGGCAAAACCAGCATCACAACACCAGGCAAATACTAATACACAAGCAAGTACATTACAAAATGGAGAATAGTCACTGACCTTGTAACAAAATGGATAACTCACTGCTCTCCATTTTTGCTGGTATTGCAGACAGAGTTGACTAGTTGGATCTCTTCTTATCAGCACTGAGGCAGAGCAAGCTGGATACACAAGGTCACTGAATACTAAGGGCATTTTTCTGGCTCAGAAACAGTGAATCCTGTGTCTGGTGATCATCATGGAATGACTCAACTTGTTTACTTGCGAGATACAGTGCGGAAACAGGCCCATTGGCCCATCAAGTCTGTGCTGACCAGTGATCACCCCGTACACTAATATTATCCTATACATTAGGGTCAATTTACAACTTCATCAAAGCCAATTAACCTACAAACCTGCATGTCCTTGAAATGTGGTAGTAACCCGGAGCACCCGGAGAAAACCCACGAGGTCACAAGGAGAACATGCTAACTCCAAACAGACAGCACCCATAGTCAGGATCGCACCCAGGTCTCTGGAGCTGTAAGGCAACAACTCTACCACTGCGCTACCGTGCTGCCCTTATCTATGATCTGCCTTTATGATGGTTAAATTCTCTCCTCATGCTTATTAGACACCTGGTTGGATAAGCATGTATTATATGCAAAATCAAATGTTAATGGTCTGCAGCCAGGGATGATGAGGAAAGGTATAAAAAAAGATTTTTTCTTATATTTGTACAGAAGTTGTCTGTAGCACACAAAACCTCTCTCCAGCAGTGATAAACAATAAACCTTTGGTGCTTGCACTGGGTCTGGGTCTGGAGTGATTCTTCAATCATTTAATTTTCCGACAGCATTTGCCAACTGAGAGATGACTGCATTATAACCAAGCCATGGGGGTACATGGACACATCTTGAGCAGCAGAGAGCATTAGTGGCTGATGGATAAGACTCCATTGGCTATTAGCATTAGGAAATTGGCCTCTGAAGCCTTCCTGCTTTGGAATAAAATGATGTGACTGGAAATCGGCAAGAAATCAAAAAAATCCATAATGTTTTTATGAAGTTCTTCTTTCTGATACTTTAAAAAGAACCTCAGTGCAGTCACATCCTTGTCAGACCAGCTGACATTCACTATTCAGTCATCCTGCATTTACTACCACTAGATCCACATTCCTTCTTCCTTAAACTAATAGCATATACAGTATAGTATTCATCAGAACTGCACATGCGGTCACAGGTTCCCTTCGTACTTTACCCGCTTTATCTTACACTAAATATTATTCATGTTATTCTCTTGATCATTTATCTGTACACTGTGGATGACTTGATTGTAATCATGTATTGTCTTTCCACTGACCGTTAGCATGTAACAAAAGCTTTTCACTGTACCTCAGTACACGTGACAATAAACTAAACTCAAACATTCTTCATTCTAGCATAGTCAAGTCGACTTGAGTTCATTGTCATAGGCACAAATACGGTGAAGTGCAGGTACCATGAAAATCTTGTTTGCAGCAGGATCACAGGCGCATAGATCCAAATATATATACATCGATTCTACGTATCTGGTAAATAACTTCTACAAAACATTTGTCCCAGATAGAACAATTAAATTCTTACTTGCCGTGCAATTAAAAAATCTTTAATGCAAGAAATTTACCATTAAAAACAAGTTCATGATTGTGCAAAAGGTTAGTATTGGTATGACTGTATGGCAAATCAAATTCCTCGTATGTTGCAAAACATACTTGGCTAATAAATTAGGATTGTGATTATGATTAGTTGTAGGAAAGTAGTTGTTCCTGAACCTGGAGGTGTGGGACTGGGCTTCTGTACCTGCCCAATGGTAGCAGTGAGAAGGAAGCATAGCCCAGATGGTGGGGATCCTTGATGCTAGATGCCGCCTTTTTGAGGCAGCGCCACATGTAGATGCTTTCAATGCTAGGGAAGATTTAGGCCATTATGGATGAAGCATAGTCCTCACTTGGTCAATTATTTTCTTGTAAATCCTTTATCATTCACATTAGTTTCTATCATATTCAAGACTTGTAGTTTAGGACCCGGTTATGTTGAATAAATCTCCTAGGTGGTCATTTTGTTTTGATATTGGAGCAGAATTATGAATCAGCTTAAGGAGGTGTGTATTAGTTGCATAAAGAGATGTAGTAAGGAACTGCAGATGCTGCTTTACACCAAAGATAGACACAAAATGCTGGAGTAACTCAGCGGGACAGGCAGCATCTCGGGATAGAAAGAATGGGTGTGTTTTTGGGTCGAGACCCGGACTTCAGTTGTGAGGCTCAAAGAACTGCATTGACAGTTTTCCTTATGGTCAGCGGTGCTGTACTTGCCACATGTAGAACTGCACAGAGAAATTATTTTTGTTTATTCACGCATGCAGGCGCTGCCATGTTTTGGCACCATTTCAAAAGTCCAAAGTCCAGTCCACCCGTGCACTCAGTCTACAGGAGCAGTTCATGGTCCTGGTAAACCTCTGGCTTCCCAGATAATGTAACATCACAAGAATGTGACATTTTGTAATCACAATAAAACTGCCCAGCATTTTGTTGCTCTTAGCAGGTTTAATCTTCACCGACTGCTCTCCAAAGTCCAAATCACAAACAAGAAGCATTCTTTCAGCCACAGTGAAATTTTGCGACCAATTTAATGGGGAATGGGAAGGGAGTGGGGATGAGCCTGCAGAGACTGGAGGCATAGACTGAAGAAGTACATTCTTTGTGCAGGGACTATAGAGATCCTCTACAACCTTATCCAGGTCCTCCTGATTTGAGCTTCCTTAAAGATCCTCTTGAAAACATGATGGTTTATGAAGTCCTGCACTTGGAAACGGCAAAAAACAAAGCAAATGTTACCATCTATCATAAGTACTTGAATTCTCCCCACGGTGAGCATGGACTTTGGATAACCTTCTAGTTTAGTTTAATTTAGTTTAGAGACATAGCACGGAAACAGGCCCTTTGGCCCACTGAGTCCACGCTGAGCACTGATCCCTGTACATTAACACTACATTGCACATGCTAGGGACAATTATTTTACATTTCAACATTTATACCAAGCCAATTTACCTACAAACCTGTCCACCTTTGGAGTGTGGGAAGAAACCACAGATCTCTGAAAAAACGGGGAGAACGTACAAACTCCGTACAGACAAGCACCAAGCACTCGTAGTCAGGATCAAACCTGGGTCTCTGGGTCTGTAAGGCATTACCTCTGCCGGTACACCACCGTGCTTCCATAACCTCTTTGATTATTAAACTGCGCAACTTGCAATAGATTGACAGTTGATGTAAAAATACTGACATTTTTAAGAAAGATGAGACATTTGTAGTATGTTTAATCCATACTGGGGAAGCATAAAGGGAAAAGAGGCTAACATAGTGAAGGGAATTTAAGGATGTTGGGAGAGGCATTAAATAAATTTACAATGTGTTTAGATTCCAAAACATAGCTAGCTAAAGTTAAAATAAACACGGGGGTTGTAAATCAGGCTGAGAGCAATAAAACTGATCAGCAAATGGCGTATTTTATTATGACCATTTGTTAGACAAATGGGGGAATGGTTTTTGAAAATAACAGAGAACAGAAGGTTAAAGATGGGGAAAAACAAGATGAAAACCACAGAATCATTGATCAATGATGAATTATTTCAAAAATGTAAATTCACATGTGACTATTATGAGAATATAAAATGCTGTAGATGTTGGGGATCTTTCAAACACTTTGGATTCTCTCTAGAGTGTTTCCGAGTGTGTACTGTTAAGACCTTGAATAAAACAACATGTTTGAGAAAGTGACCATTATTCTGTGAGATATTCTTTGCAATTGTTCGTATCTAAAACATAACTAGAGGCTAACTGGGTCCCATGTGAAATCCAGATTCTGGGTACAGGTTATATTTAGTAGTGTTCCCAAAAGCCATAATTATACCTGGCACACTTGCAAATCATGTAACCCTCTGGTGTGATATCCCGTTCCTCATTTGAGAGGTGTCTCCACCATATCTGCCTCCCAATCTGCAGCAGCGGAAGGACCCTAAACTGTGGTCCTCCCCGACAGAGACTTGGCGTCGGCTATACCAAGCTTAAGAGCGTTCCACCGCACCTACTCCTGCAGTCTGTAGCGAGCCATTCATCAACATTCCCCGACTTAAAAAAAAAATTCAAAATAGACTTTATTCAGGTAATAAATATATACAATATATGTGCAAAAAAAATATTCCGACATTCATGGAGGCTATACATACATTCAATACATTTTTACCCAAATCACAATTTAGCCCATCATCTCTTGTGGGATACTGGCGTGAAATCCCTTCCCTTATTTTGAGGGCCATCTCTCTCCCCCCCCCCCCCCCCCCCCCCCCATGTCCTGTAGCGGAAGAACAATAGACTGTGGTCCTCTCCCACAGAGCCTTGGCGATGGCTGCACCGAGCTTCAGTGCATCCCTCAAGGGCCTATCCCACTTGGAGCGTCATTTGTGTGTCATTTGCGCAACTTTATTTACGTGTCACGATGCATGAAGCACGAGTTGTGACGCACATGCGATTCACGCATGGCGTGCATTACGCCTGCATGGTGCGTGGTGACGTAGGCAGTGACGCCTGCGTGACGCGCAAATGACGCCCGTGAGACAGGCACTTTAGCATGTACTCCCCGCAGTCTGCAGCGGGCCAGTCGGCAACATTCCCTGACAGACATCTCGCCTGCAAATCAACATTCCCTGACGGAAAACACAAAATTCCCTCCAACAGCAGTGGTAGGAAATGTCCCTGCGTCTGAGTAGCTGGGAATAATCACAATCCTATCCACTTTAGGCAACACAGTCACAACTCACACAAGATTGAAGGACGTTAGGATAAGTCTGTGAGCACAAAAAGTGCAATGTGACTTTAAATAGCAGTTCTCTGGAAACATAAGCAGTGAAAGTCGGATAATCTGTGCACAGACAAATACTACTGCGTACAGACCAGTGTGGATAAGAATCTCACTTTAGATCAATTATATTTGGTGTACAACTGTTGTTGTTATTTGATTGCAATTTATGTTGGGAAAATTGTGGAGAAGATTAAGACTCCTATCATAAAGTGAATCTCAGTAGGTGCTGATGCAAAAAATCATGTGTTCTGAGGCTGGAAGTCTGACTCTCTGGAGCATGATGGCTTGGATTCTATGCACAGCAAAGTGCGTTGTTTGTCAAATATGCAACTGCGCAGTGAAATTATTTTGACATATATTACACATGCAGGCACCGCCATTTAGGGGGCAGTTATTCAAAGTCCAAAGTCTGGTCGGCCCGCCCGCGCGCTCGATGTACTGGAGAGATTCCTGCACACTGACGTCCCTCTCCTCTCCTCTCCTCGCCATCTTTGTGTCCCAGGGAATCTTCCTGCAGTCAACCTTTAAGATGCTGGAGGCATTTGCCCGTATCACCCCCCTACCGGCCTACGTTCCTCACATCGACGTCTCCAGCTCCCTCCCCGTTGTGCCGTCCAGCGAGCCTTTGGGTGGGTTCCTGGTCCTGCCGACTGATAAACATTACAATGCGAGGCTGAGTCAGAGGACATTCACTGGCTTCAGTGCACTGTTGTTTAACAAGCTTTTTGGGCTGCAAGACAATAGACAATAGACAATAGGTGCAGGCGTAGGCCATTTGGCCCTTCGATCCAGCACCACCGTTCAATGTGATCATGGCTGATCATCCCCAATCAGTACCCCGTTCCTGCCTTCTCCCCATATCCTCTGACTACGCTATTTTTAAGAGCCCTATCTAGCTCTCTCTTGAAAGCATCCAGAGAACCTGCCTCCACCGCCCTCTGAGGCAGAGAACTCCACAGACTCACCACTCTCTGTTGGAAAAAGTGTTTCCTCATCTCCGTTCTAAATGGCTTACTTCTTATTCTTAAACTGTGGCCCCTGGTTCTGGACTCCCCCAACATCAGGAACATGTTTCCTGCCTCTAGCGTGTCCAAACCCTTAACAATCTTATATGTTTCAATGAGATATCCTCTCATCCTTCTAAACTCCAGTGTACAAGCCCAGCTGCTCCATTCTCTCTGCATTTGACAGTCCCGCCATCCCGGGAATTAACCTTGTAAACCTACGCTCCCTCAATAGCAAGACAGTTTCTAAACCATCACCTTTCTTTATTATTTCTAATGTTATTGCATTTCTCCTGCACTTCGTCTTTCTCAAGAGAATGTGGCCTGTTTACAAACATGGTTTGATGTAACCGAGGAAAAGTAGAAGAATCATTTACAAGAATACAAACTTGAGAAACATGTTGACTATTGAATTCCAATTATAATTTTAGAGCAGAGATTAAAAATGCAATATTTTAATGAACATGCTATTTTTTTCAGAGACACGGATTGAATTATTACTGGGACAACGTATAAATGGGTTCATTTTCTCTGCTCAGTTGGACTATTACAGGGGTCACCAAATGGTGATAAAAAACATTTGAGTCAAGCTCTCCTGGAAATGACACAAAGTAAGGATATTACTCAGGACCCAAAGTGCTGGAGTAAATCAGCAGTCAGGCAGTATCTCTGGAAAACATCGATAGGTTTGGGACCCTTCCTCAAACTGGTTCTTCAGGCCCCTTCATCAATCTGAAGAAGGATCCCAATCCAAAATGTCACCGATCCATGTTCTCCAGCTGCCTGACCCACTGAGTGACTCCAGCAATTTGTGTCTTTTTTTTGTAATGAGCATCTGCAGTTCCTTGTATATAAGTATATAATCCAATTTGCTCACGAAAGGCTCTGAAATATTTTACAATAATCAGCAAAGGTAGCTGTATTTGCAGTACACGCATGGAGGAGGGCTGGTTGAGGTGGGGTGAAGATGACACATTGATTAATCTCTTTTCCAATTCCTTGCTTCTCCGTCCTCTCAGGCAGAAACAACCTGTTTAGAACCTTCAAACCCTGTCAGCCAAGGGCTTCAACTTTGTTCTGCCTTCCCTTTTTGTGCAAGGATTTCCTATTTTCTCCTCACTCGGGTCACAAGTAGTTATCCTTTCTTACTTTATCCTGAAACTATTTGCTTAACCTCTGGTGGCGGCACGGCGGCGCAGCGGTAGAATTGCTGCCTTACAGCACCACAGACCCGGGTTCGATCCTGACTATGGGTGCTGTCTGTACAGCGTTTGTACGCTCTTCTCATGACCTGCGTTCTTCTTGGTTCTTGGTTCTTGGGTCCTCCAAAATATTCCAACTGGAATTTAAACTGGAGGTGGTGAAGGGAGGGATTAAGCCAGAAAGGGTATAAAGAACACACACTATAGAATTTAACATAAAACATCCCCACACAGCAGAATCAAAGTTTCCCACTGTGTGGGAAGGCACCAAAGTCAGTTTTCTCCAGGAGCTCCAGTTTCCTCGCATACTCCAAAGATGTACAGGTTGGCTTGGTAAAGACTGCAAATTGGCCCTTGTGTGTAGGATAGTATTAGTGTGTGGGGATCAGTGGTCGGCGTGGACTCGGTGGGTCGAAGTGCCTGTTTCCGCGCTGTATCTCTAAACTAAAAAAATTAAAAAACCCAAATAAAAAAAGCCAGATTCCTGGAACAAACATCCAAATGGGTAAAGGCACTGCATGTGGCAAATACCCAGTATCCAAATTCTAGTTGAAGCTTTATCTTTTATTTATCATGCTTAGGCCTGTTTAAATTTTCTTATTGATGACATTAAAAGGAATTTACATAAAATAACAGCACTAATTACCTTAACAAAATTTGTGCCGATAGATTTGTAATACAATTGCGCTTAGAATGCCTAGGCTGTAGGGATGATTAATGATATAAAGCCTCCCAGGTATTGCTGAGGCAAATTTAGTGTAATTTCTATTCAAAACAGCCCACGTTTCTGCTTTTCTTTCATGGTTTCCATAATATGCATTCTGTCGTGTTCACCGCAAGCACAGTTTGTTCATACAGTACTTGGCACGGAAGTAGGCAGACTGTGTGGGACCAGATGCAGGTGAGCCATTTATCTTATTTCCTTGTTGTGTATCCAAAGTGGATGCATCTGTGCATCATACAGTTGATTTATATATATTGTGTCTGCTTTCTAAGCTGCCTGTGTAATTGCCGCAGCCAAGTAGATAAACTGTACAACTGATACAGAAGGTCACAAGCAAAAGCTGCTGGAATTATGCTGGTGATACATAGAGTATTAAAATTCACCTCCTACAAGGGCAGCAGACCATGTTGATGCTGGAGGAACTTTTCTTTTAACACTCTGGGTGGAAAAATGTGATGACAGCGATACCAACAAAAATATTAATTCTAACCAATAATTGTAGGGATTTCATATTCATTATTTATTTCTCTAAATGTGTGTTTCACACTAAAATTCCCATTAAAACATTGCAACAATACCTTGCATGTATATAGCAACACAATTCCCAAGGTGTTTCAGGGTGGTGAAATGAGACACTGAGCTAACAAAGGAGATATTATAAAGCTCCATGCTTGGTCAGATTAATATAGAGATCGTTTTTAATTGATCAAGCAAAGATACATAATCGTGAAATTTTCAAAGTCTCGGGTTGGGGAGGAGTTAGAGTCATGCAGGTGGGTAACAGGAGGAATATAAACAAAAAAGATAAAATTGGAGGAACAGATTTTTCTTTAAAGTAGGGGATCAGGAGATACAGATGATGAGGGGAAATCACAGAGGATTTAAACATGGATCACAAAAAGTTAACAGGCACACGGAAAAATTGGTTAAGAGGATTTTGATTAGTGGTCGGTGTGGGCAAGTTGGGCCGAAGGGCCTGTTTCCACATTGTGTGACTGGGACAAACAGCATTGTTGACTTTTTCTGGAAAGTTACGAGAGTTCAAGAATAAAGGGCCTGTCCTACTTTCCCGAGTCCTCCGCCGAATTGAAAGGACCTTAAAAAAAAAAAAAGATTTTTGTCATCTACGAACTCCTCCCGACTATCTTTTTACTCGTGGACTTTTTTGTACTGCTGGAATAAACGTCCCAACTTACCTGATAACCCGAGTACCTACAGCTGGCATAACAAGCCACTACGATCTCTCTACGGCCTCCTACGGACTCGCTACAGACTCCTACGGACTCGCTATGGACATTCTCCGAGTTTGAATCAAGGGGAAAACTCGGGAGAACTCGTGAGTAACTCGGGAAAGTGGGACAGGCCCTTAAGGAGGCTTTGGTAAATTTGTATTGGATGTTGGTGAGACCAGACCTGGAATACTGCAAGCAGTTTGGTTCCCTTACCTAAAAATGGTTGTAGTTGCATTGTAAGTTATGTAATGAATCACTGGCATTACACCTAGGATGAAAGGTTTGACCTATCAAGAACGACTACTCAGTTAGAGTCTGAATTATTTGGAGTTTAGAAGAATGAGCCTTATTAAAACATATCAAATCCTTTGCAGAGTAGGTGTTGAGATTTTATCAATCTGGGAGAATCACCAACAAGAAAAAATAACAGCAAAAATAAGGGAAAAGCTAGTTCGTCTCTCAGAGTGTAGCTAATCTTTGAAATTCTCCACCCCAGGTGGTGGAGACCAGATTATTAGATATATAAAATATTTGAAAGATCAAGGAAATTAGGGTCATGGGGAACAGAGCAAAAGAGGAGATGCAGCCAGTTTAGATCAGCCAACAATATATAGAATGACAGGTCAAGATGAGGGGCAGTGATGCCCGTTCTTGTTCCTATTCTCTTGTGTTCTTGTGACAGAAAATTGCCAAGCATATCTTTTTGGCATTACAGATCTTTTAAGTGTGTTGCACAGCAGTAGTATATCAAACTAACCCTGGACATTAGCTTGAACATCATACAAGGAATTGCAGATGACGGTTCACAAAATATCAATTAGGTAATTAAATAGAATTTAGAAATACAGCATAGAAACAGGCCCTTGGACCCACAGAGTTCATGCTGACTGTTAATCACCCGTTCACACTCCTTCTATGTCATCCCACTTTCCCATCCTCCCCCCTCCACACTCAGGGCAATTTACAGAAGCCAATTAACCTACAAATCCACATGCCTTTGGAGTATGGGAGGAAACTGGAGTACCCGGAGGAAACGCACGTGGTCACAGGGAGAATGTGCAAACTCCACAGAGACAGCACCCAAGATTAGGATCGAACCGAGGTCTCTGGTGCTGCGCAGGAGCAAGTCTACCAGCTGAACTTGAACTCCAGTATCTCAGCAGTAAAAACCAACAATGTTGTTTGCCTTCTTAACTAATTATGTAAAAACAGTGGTTAAAATCAAAGAAAGCATACGGTCAACTAATGTTTATTTTCCAGCTTGACATTTCTCCTCTTACAATACAACGTCAACCAACGTGCTTTTTACTAGATACTTTTAACATTGTAAAATATCCCAGCATGGTAATTCCACTTCCTCTTTCTATGACACAGCTAACTTGCTGATTATTTTCACAAGTTGGTGGATGTTTTTAAAATTACTAATATTGGTGGTAGTTTGTTTTGTGGCTTTCGTCTGTGCTGGATGAATTTTGTGATCACAATCCCTCAGTTGATGGAAGATGTAATTAGAAATCTAATGCCTCACATTAAAAAGCACAGGCTGAGTCATTCTTGGACTGAGCCCAGTTAGGCCATAGACTATAGACATATTTTAGACTTTAGAGATACAGCGCGGAAACAGGCCCTTTGCCCCACTGAGTCCGTGCCGACCAACAATGTCCCCATACATTAACACTATCCTACACAATTTTTAACCAAAGTAAATTAATCTACAAAACTGTACCTCTTTTGGAATGTGGGAGGAAATCCGGAGCACCCTGGGAAAACCCATGCGGTCACAGGGAGAAAATACAAACTCCGTACAGACAGCAACCATAGTCATGATTAAACCTGGGTCTCTGGCACTGAAGGGGACCAACTCTCCGGCTGCGCCACTGTGCTGCGCTAGTTGGCTGGTTACAACAATGTTTCTGTGCAGTAGCATAAGTTATCATCACTTGGTCTGTGACAATCCACTTTAAAGATAAGGGGGACCCCCTTTAAAACCTTGCCCCCCCCCCCCCCCTTTTCACCACCCCCCCCCCCCCCCCTCCCCCCGCAGAGGGTAGTCCTCCCCCCCCTCACCTCCCTATATTTAAGATTCCCTTTACAACTGAACCTTTCAAAATTAAGGGGATCATCAACTTGAAGAATTTACTTTGCCTTTTCCATTTGAACGATTAGTGTGGAAGTGAAGGGTAGCTCGTGACATATTGCAAATAAATAGTCTTGCTTTGGTGGACAGGAGACAGTGAAGTAGGTAGGCTTCCTGCAAATCATGCAGAGGTACAATTGTGTGCACCTCACCTAGACAGCTCGAACTACCTAATGCTGGTTAAATGCGTTTGAACACCCTCGACACTCAACAATGTTGTCACATATTCTTCACACGGCCCTCATTCATCTGGAATGGCTTTGATTCTGAACTTGAAGGAAACAGGCTACAGACAGGGCTAAGAGTATGAACATGAAACACTGCCATTTACCATGCAGATCTATTACTCCATGAAGCCATCAATCATGTGCCTTCCATCAGCTTGTCAGGAACTTGACAGGTAGATAAAAAACATGATTCCAACAAAAGGGAGTCTGAAGAAGGGAGGCAAACAAGCTGGAAATAATTAAAAGGCAGAACAATCCTTGAAATCTAGCTATCAACACATCACCCGTGCTTGATCCAAAGGCACCATCATACAGCAAAGACAGTTTATTTATTCAGTAGGTTTTAATTGTTCTGATGGTTAGTTAAGTTATTTTTACCCTTTTTTTGTTTTTAGTTTAATTTAGAGATACTGCGGCTCACCGAGTCGCACCGACCAGCGATTCCCGCACGTTAACACTTCCCTACACACACTAGGAACAATTTTACATTTATACTAAGTCAATAAACCAACAAACCGGTACTTCTTTGGAGTGTGGGATGTAAACGAGACCTTGGAGAAAACCCATGGGGAGAACGTACAAACTCCAAGTACCCGCAGTGAGGATTAAACCCGGTTCCCTGGGGCCTTATGCCAACATGCCACCTGTCAAAATTTTCATTGAGGAAAACACTCATTATGATGCATGATCCCCTGTGAAGATATTCATATGACCAACATCAACTAACCAAAACTTGAAAATAAGACACAAAGTACTGGAGTAACTCTACGGGTCAGGCAGCATCTCTGGAGAACATGGATTGGTGACGTTTTGGGTTGGGAATTTCTTCAGACTGATTGTGGGAAAGAAAAAAAAGCTGGAAGGAGCAGGACAAAGCATGGCAGGTAATAGGTGAACACAGGTGAGTTGGGTTTTAGAGGTGGGCAGGTGCTTGGAGAAAGGAAAGAGATGGAAAAAAAAGGTGTGAGGCAAAAAGATTGAAGTGGCTAGGAAGGAACCGCAGATGCTGGTTTAAACCGAAGATAGACATAAAAGTCTGGAGTAACTCAATGGGACAGGCAGCATCACTGGAGAGAAGGAATGGGTGACGTTTCGACGAAGAAGGGTCTCGATCCGAAACGTCACCCATTCTTTCTCTCCAGAGATGCTACCTGTCCCACTGAGCTACCCCAGATTTTGTGTCTATTTTAGGATTGAAATGGGGAAACCTGAATCATATTCTCCACTTACCCAGTGGTGGTGATATTAGCCAATATGTGTTTTATAATGTTGCAAGTGAGAATTCAACTTGCATGTATATCATCTTCAGGGTATGTATAGGCCAAATATGACAGGTAAATCAGGTGGTCTTTATAAAAATTCAGTGTTTCTTGTTCTTATTCTCTTCTCTTATTAAGTCGATTCACATGCAAACATGTCACTGAGTGCTTTTGATAATGGTTAAATTGTGGTTTTGAAGATGCTTGATTGCAAATAAATCCATTGGGGAGAGCCAAGAGTCATGATCACTGGCCACATGTAGGCCAGACATAGGTCGATGTCAGGAGATATTTATTTCCGCAGAGAACACTGGGTTTGGTAGTGTTGCTGCTGCTGCCCCTTCTGATTCTCAAGCATCTTTCGAGAAAGAACTGGATATTTCTGCCTGGGGCAGGGTTCAGCTCATATTAATCAGAACCAGAGAAGGCTCGGTTTCATTGCCTCATGGAATTGTTCAACATTTTAGCTCCTATTTGTTATGATTTGATGTGATCTTTCACCTCCACTGACTGTAAGATGGAGTGTGGTAGGTATGCATTGCGGTGTTCAAAGAACTGCCCTGATATGAAACCAATATATCTTAGCCTTTTCAACATTGTTGCGTGACACTAGTGCTAGGGAGCAGACTATAGAGGTGAATAATATATTATGGAGGTGAGAATACAGAGTCTCCCTACAAAATCAGGTTCTTGTTACTTAATTTCGTCATTGACCTCCATTTCATGTGGTGATTTAACAGGTTAATTTGGTTCATGAGGGATGTGGATATTCTGGGCAACAACAATTCCTGCTCCAACTGAGTAGATACTTCAACACAGGCTGAGTAAATAAAGTAGCGATGTGCCGTAATTTCACTCTGGACAATACATGGCTCAAGAAGGCCAGATTACAACTAGGACATCTCAGTCAACGTTCATCTCAAGTCTGTGAAGAACATGAATAATTCTCTTCTTTCTGGAGAAACAAGCAACTGCAGATGCTGGTTTACAAAGAAAGAAATAAAGTGCTGGAGTAACTCAACGGATCAGGCAGCAACCCCGGAGAACTTGGATAGTTGGTGTTTCGGGTCGGGACCCTTCTTCACATCGATCTTCTTTCTGGACATGCTCACAAGGACCTGGCTTTTCAATAGATATGGAAATGATCCAAAGATTTTAATTTTGTTAAGATTTTAAGGTCATAAAATGTACTATAAACAATTAAATATTTACGCACAACTATATGTCAGACTAATTGACCTAATTAAAAAGCCAAACAAAATCCCCTGTGTGTCATTCAGTACATTAGCAGGTTGGCTAGTCTGCATGCTTGCTTAAATTTTGTAATTATGCAGCTAATAAGGTATTTCAAGATGTTTTGCGAAGATGAATGATATAATCATGTCAAAGCATTTGAAAGCAAATCACCATTGATCAATTTAATATTTCTCATCCATTTCACTTATACTAAAATTTGTCAAAATGTTGAACACTGCTTTATCAGATTTATTCAAATCTCATTTTTTTGGGGAGTTCCTGATGAAGATTGGATGGGTATAAAAGTCAGGATGTAATGTTGCAGTTGTGTGTAACTATCATTTGTTCACATTGTGAATATTGTGTGCAGTTTTGGTCGTTACACTCCAGGAAGGATTTTGGAGAGGGTGTAGAAGAGGCTCTTGGATCAGGATTTTCCTGGATTAAAGAGTTTTAACTATGGGGAAAGTTTGGACAAATGTTGACTGTTTTTCTTCTGTATGGGTGGAGGCCAAGAGGTGACCTGATAAAAGTATATAAAGTTATGAGAGGCATAGATAGAGGAGAGTCTTCATTCCAGTGTGTAAATGTCAACACTAAAAGGCATAGCTTGAAGCTGAGAGGGAGAAGGCAAGCAAGGCAAGCATTTTTTTACACAGATTGTGGTAAGTGCCTGGAACACACTGCCGGGGAGGTTGTGGAATCAGTAACATTTAAGACCTATTTAGAGAGACAAATAATTAGATAGGGAATATAAGAATATGGACCATGGGCAGTTAGATGGATATCGTTAGTTTTGCATCATGGTTGGAGGAGATGTTGGACTGAAGGGCCTGTTCCTCTACTGTACTGTGCCTGAAGGTTTTATCAATATTAAGAATCATAATTTGGGCTCTTGCAGCAACAAGGAATTGCAGAAGCTGGATAATACACAAAAGGACAAAAAGTGTTGGAGTAACTCAGCAGGTCAAGCAGTCTGAAGAAAGGCCTTGACCCAAAACATCACCTAACCATGTTCTGCAGAGATGCTGCCTGGCCTGCTGAGTTAACAACAACAACAACAATCAGTTTTATTCGTCACATTGCACATAAAGTGCAAGTGAAATGAATTTGAATGAGTTACTCCAGCACCTTGTGTTCTTTTGGCTCTCTTTGACTTCTTCCCATGTTCAAAACATAACATGAGTAAAGTTGAGTAAAGTTCCAATATTGAGGAGCAATGAATGGAACCAATAGGCTTTACCTATTAATTCCAATTGCTTTCGAGATTTAGCTCACAGTTTTTGCGCAAGCCCCTAAGCTTGATATTGCTTCTTCAATTGAGCAAATTTAATGAATGGGACAGCGATGAGGACTTTTCCTACTCAAGCTTACAATAAACAAATCCAATGTGCCTGAGACAAGCTTTACAAGTTGGTGAAGCATCTGCCTAAGCAGGCAGATAAACAGTGCACTTTGTTTTAGAAGGCCATTAAATCATAAACTCTGGATGTATTTCTGACAATTTTGGGGGTATTTTCACAGACAACAGCTGAACATCTTTGTGGATTCATTTATTTGCAATTTCTATGCAGCCTTTAACCCATCGATTTCAAGGCAATTTAATATCATAACCAGAGTAACAGTGGTGTTGCACAAACTATATTACTCTTCAAAATTGGTGGACCATGAAGCTCATAATTCATCTAAGCACGCCTGCTGGTAAAAGAGGGCTAAAGCTGAAATAAGATTAACGATTCTTGAAAACAGCACTAGCGTAAATGTGGAAAGAAGGATAAATAATTGTTTACAGCTTGAGAACCATTTTTTCATTGCCGCAACATTAATTTAAATGCATTCGCAACACATGGGCACTGCTGCCAAAACTGACACACAGCGTCAATCCTATATCGTCCTCCAGAAGTCAGTGGCTTTCTACATATGAAACTATGAATTCCTTGCAAATTCTTTGTATGCGAACATACTTGGCCAATAAATGTATTCATTCATATATAACCTTATTAATTAATTCATTCATTCACTTGTTTGTAATGGTGGGTTCATTTGTTGTTGTGCAGCCAGTTCAATGGCTTTGACCCAGGGCTAGTGAAGGCAGTAAAATAAATCCCTACCAGGATAGTGCATGACGTTGAGGGAAACTTGCAACTAGTACTACTTCTTCCCAACCATCATCAGGCTATTGAACACCTTGAACTCCAACTAAACTATGAACTAGAAACTGAATCTGTGGAATTCTCTGCCACAGAAGGCAATGGAGGCCAATTCACTGGATGTTTTTAAGAAATAGTTAGATTTAGCTCTTAGGTCTGAGGGATATGGGGAAAAAAGCAGGAATGGGATACTGATTGTGGATGATCAGCCATGATCATATTGAATGGTGGTGGTGGGTTGAAGGGCTGAATAGCCTACTCCTGCACTTATGTTCTATGTTTCTATGCCTTGGTTGCACTAAGGATTTAAGGTTTGGTTTTGTTTTTACAGTTTTTTTTTGCTGTTGTAACTTTTGAACATTTATTTGCTTGTCTATTATGTTATCTATAGAGTACTTGGTTTACAAACCTGGTGTGCTGCTGCAAGTAAGAATTTCATCGTTTTGGTACATATGACTTTTGAAAATCTGGAAAATGTTATCATAGAATGTACAACTTGGAAACTAATTTTCAAAAGTCTAGTAGGTAATACTCCAAATCACAGTTATAAAATGCCAAATTCATTATTCTGGGTCTTTGCAGTTGACAAGAATATATTTCACATTCCAGAGACACTGGCAGCAGACAGGGGGACTGAATTCATTACAGCTATCATAGGCAAAGAGACAAAACTAGAACAAAGAATACCAATATAGACAAATCAAACCTTTCACAATGTGTTCATGCTCAAGGATTTAGAAGAACGAATTGAAGAAATTGCAAATGTTTCACCTGCAATCTTTCACAACTCTCTTGATTCATAAGTAATTTCTGGTGTTTGGAAGTTTACAAAGTTAACTTCACTATTTAACGAAGCTGAAAAATGGAGAGCAGTTGTAAAATCTATTGGCATTGTATTGTTGGAGCCAAGTTGCTCAAAGTTATATTCAAGAACGAATCATCATTCAAGGGGGAAAGTTTGGAGCTCATTTGAAGCCAACCTATTCAATGTCAAAACATAGTGCTGGAGAAACTCAGCATTCAGGCAGCATCAGTGGAAGGAATAGATGAGCGATTTGTTTGGTTCGGGACCCTTCTTCACACTCATGTTAAAAGAATATCATTAATTTATTTTTGAGACAACAGCTAAAATCGTAAACAGGATAAAGATTATATGATCTATTAAGGGCCCGTCCCACTTAGGAGACCTAAACAGCAACCTCTGGTGACCTTGCCCGCCACCCAAAAAAAAATCACGGTTGAGGTGACCTGTAACCTCCTACCACCTCCCACGCATATGTTGAAAACCTTCCTCGACTATGAAGAAAACCGGCTTTGACTAGACCTGCGACTAAAAAATTATCGATTTTTAAAACGGCAACCTATTTTTGGCCGGTTTTAATCATGATGAAAAAGTAGCATCAACCTAGAAGAAGCATCGACCATGCGGAAACCACTTTCGACCATTAGGGAGAGTGACCAAAACCTCCTGTGACCTCATGGAAACCTTGGGTGGTTGGCAAGGTCACCAGTGGTTGCTGTTTAGGTCTCCTAAGTGGGACAGGCCCTTAACTTGCTATGTCAGAAAACACACAAAAGGCTCCAAATAATTTAGGTAAAATATAATTGAAGACATATTATTAAGCTTGTTAGTAGACTGATTGGCCGATCAAAGAGAGAGAAGGGATAATGGAAATTAATTGGAGAACCATGTTGCATGATATCCCAAATGGCTATCCATTTGGGATATCATGCAACATGGTTCTCCAATGAATAAATCCATGGTTCTCCAATGAATAAATATTCACCATATTTATCAATGACAGAAAAAAAAATATATAGAGTGATGCATCTGAATTGTTGGATGGCACGAACATTGAGTTCCCGTGTTCATTTAAGGGATGTAAGCATTACTGCCATTACTGCTCATCCCTCAAAAACCTTGCACTGAAATGTTGACTGTACTCACAAAGAATTGACCACACAAAGGAAGTATTGATAAGGAAAGCAGGCGGGCTTTTACACAATTGAGTGATTTCACATTCCCCATTTCTGGAAAAAAAATCCAAATATTTAATTAATTGATTCAATTCCATGTAAAATTATATAAATATGTAGATTGATTAATAGAGATAAGGAACTACAGATGATCGGCATGGAGGACTGAAGGGCCTGTTTTCATGCTATACCTTTAAAACTAAAAGTAATTAACAGCTTAAATTTGGTGGTAAAAATAAACCGGAGGTGAGGAAGGACCTGAACAAATCAGGGCTGGCAACAGATGACCTCAGGATGGGTGGTCAGGTACAGCACATAATGAAAGAGGTTAACTCAATATATCCAAATTACTGAAGAAGTCTGAAAAAGGGTCTCGATCCGAAGCGTCACCAATTCCTTGTCTCATGAGATGCTTCCTGTCCCACTGAGTTACTACAGCATTTTGCGTCCATCTTCGGTTTAAACCAGCATCTGCAGTTTCTTCATACACATATCCAAAGTACAAGCATGACAAGGAAAATAATTGCTTTAGAATGCCCTGTTTGCACTATATCTGGAGCACTGCACCTCAGAAAGGATATTTTGGTTTTGGATGGAGCTCACAAATCTATAATCATGGCTCCATATGTTACATTCAGATGAGAGATTATATAAACTAGGGATAGGAATAGAAAATGCTGAAAGTGTTTCAAGAGAGAAAAAAATGTTAATCCTTCTAGCTAATGAACTTTTATCTGGAGTTGTATAAGTTAAACACATTTTTGGAAGCAAAGTAAGAAAAAGAATGAGGCAGCACAGTGGTAGAGTTGTTGACTTACAGCGCCAGAGACCTGGGTTTAATCCTGTTACGGGTGCTGTCTGTACAGAGTTTGTACTTCCCCCTGTGATGGCGTAGTGTTTCTTCGGGTGCTCCAGATTCCTCCCTCACTCCTAAGAATGAAAGGTTTGTAGGTTCATTGGTTTTAGTAAAATTGTAAATTGCCCCTAGTGTGTAGGATAGTGGTCGGTGGGGACTCGTTGGGTCAAAGGGCCTGTTTCAGCGCTGTAAAAAAGAGCAAAATGGAGGTTGCTGATCGTGAAATGAGAATTGGTGGTGGTGTGAAGGGGTATCAAAACAACAAAGAAATTAAAAATAATCAAGGCGGCAATAAGAATAGCAAGATGAATATCTCAAATTGTTGAACTCAATCTTGAGTTCAAAAACCTATACCATACTGGTTGAACGATAAGATTCTGTTCCTCAGCTAGCACTGAGTTTCATTGGAACAGGATTGGACTTGCAGACTATAAGAGTGAGAGAGGGGTGAAAAATTGAAGGCACGTGCAAACTCCATCTCACACTTAAGTTAATTTGTGTTTATTGTTGTTATTATTGTATCATTGTATGTATGACTGCAGGCACAAAATTTCGTTCAGACCGTAAGGTCTGAATGACAATAAAGGAAATTCAATTCAATTCAAATGGACAGCACAGAGCACTCAACATAACGAAGCTGCATTTGGCCTTCCTAATGTAGAGGAGGACATACTGTGGGACTGTACTCAATTTTACTTATGTTTATTTTTAGTTTTAGAGATACAGCGTGGAAACAGGCCCAACAAGTTCCCGGTCGACCAATTGCATTAGTTCTGTCCTACACACTAGGGACAATTTACGGAAGCCAAATAACCCACAACCCTGCACATCTGTGGAGAGAAAGGGGTTGGTAAGAAAGGAAGGAATAGGGGAATTGGCTCTCTTGTGATTGCATAGAGAGATGCTTTGGATAGAGGAGATAGAGGAGATGCATCAATGGTCATGGAGAAGCAAATGAGTTTGTCCTGGAATGTATGTTCCCTTCACAGTGCTGAAAAGAGAGAAGTTTAATTGAGGCATCACAGTGGAAGTGTGAGAGAGATGGCCAAGAATGATTGACCTAACTTTTATTTCTGAGATACAGAACGATAAGTAATGATTAATAAAAATTTGGAACTTCAAAAATAAATTGAAGTAGTGTAGTTTAGTCCAGTTTTGTTTATAGATAGTTAAGAAGGGTAGTTTAGAGGGTGATATTTTTTACCATGGCTGACAAAATTTAGGAAAAGGGAACATGACAGCCCAGAGTCTGAAGAAGGGTCCCGACTTGAAACGTCACCCATCCCTTTTCCTCCAGTGATGCTACCTGACTCATTGAGTTCCTCCAGCACTTTGTGTCTATCTTCACGACAAAGCCAGAGGCATTCCATCGTAGAAAGAAAGTAGCAAGTGGAACTTCACACATGGAGTGATAGTACTGTCAACTCTCTCCAACAAAGAAATAGGTGCTTGCTCAATTGATGGCTTTGAACCAATATTAATAGATATTAATAGAGTTTTACTGTGTATTAATGTGCATGAAACCAGCTGAGTTGATAGAATACCCATCAGTTGTTTTCTCGTAAATCAGCTAAACAGTTTTAAAACATTGAATGGCTTTTTTCTGTTACTAATAGACTGTTAAAAATGTCACATGTTTCCTGAGCATACACTTGAAATTATTACCCCATGAGATTTTATAAGCTTTCAGTGATTCATCTCCGTTGCTGCAACTGCATCACAAAACTTTATTGTGGTTGTGCATATAATTGAATTGAAGGCACTGGAAACAAGTTAAATTTTGCAGAGTAATAGATCAAGTAAATAACAACTACATTATAGTGGCTCAGCGATCGTTCCGCTGAATTCCTCCACTCACTCCCCCTAAACCTACCCAATCTCCCAGTTGCTAGACATTTTAACTCCCCCTCCCATTCCCACACTGACCTTTCTATCATTGGTCTCCTCCATTGTCAGAGTGAGACCCAGTGCAAATTGGAGGAGCAATACATCATATTTCGCTTGGGCAGCAGTATAAATATTGACTTCTCTAACTTCAACTAACCCTTGCTTTCCCTCTCTCTCTATCCCTCTCCCTTCCTAGTTCTCCAACCCGTCTAACTGTCCCTGATTACATTTTATCTCTGTTTGCTTTGTTGTTACCTTCTAGTTAACAATCATTTATTCTACATTTTCCTTGATCTCCACCCCCTTTGATGTCTTGTTCTCACACCATAGACTTCCTTATCTCTATATCTTCCCCTCCCCTGACTCTCAGTCTGAAGAAGGGTCTTGACCTGAAACGTCACCCATTCCTTCTCTCCAGAGATGATGCCTGTCCCGCTGAGTTACTCCAGCATTTTGTGTCCATCTTTGATTTAAACCAGGATCTGCACTTCCTTCCTAGACTATAGTGTATTCTTACCTGCACTCTACACAGTAAACCAATGATCTGGAATGATTTTGGTGGTGCTGGTCTAACAGATTTTCTGAACTAAATGATGTTATTTTTTTATTAATTGGCTATTTGTATGCTCATAAATACAAGGTATCTAAAATGTAAATTGTGAAAGGGAACTACAAACACTGGATTACAAAAAAAAGCATAAAGTGCTGGAATAACTCAGTGGGCCAGGGAACATCTCTGGAGAACAAGAATAGGTGATGTCACCTATCCATGTTCTCCAGCGATGATGCCTGACCTGCCGTGTTACTCCAGCACTTTCAGTCTTTTTGTTAAGTTTAAATGTAGGGCAGGAACTGGGGACCTGCTTAGGTAGGGAAGCATAGGAACTAGGTCCCTTATGAGTAGGAAGACAGTCCTGTTGAGTGGAATGGAGCAAATAAACTTGGTTTCTGGTGCGTGTGAAAAACACATGGCGGTCAGGGTCTCAGCGAGTGGGGAGGGAACTTAGTAACCTTTACCTGGTCAGCCAGATGTTGAGCGATTGGGTTTTCTAAATCATAGTCATAAAGTCATAAAGTCATAGTCATACAGCGTGGAAATGGCCACTTTGACCCAACTTGCCAATGCCAACCAAGATGACTCATTTACTCTAGTCCCACATGCCCACATTTTACCCATATCCCTCTAAACCGTTCCTAACAATGTACCTGTCCAAATATTTTAAAATGTTTTATGGGTACTTGCCTCAACTATTTTCTCTGCAAGCTCGTTCTATATATACATCACCCTCTATATGAAAGTTGCCCCTTAGATCATCAGATTGTGGATTGTCGGAGTATTACTGTAGTTGAAAGGAGAAGTGTCAACATTGCAATTGCTTTCTTATCCTTCTTAGTAATGTTAGCATTATTAAGTTGTAGGATTTCAGAAATTAATCTTGCAGATTGAGAGCTAGACACAAAATACTGACAGCTGAGAGCTAGACATAGTCTGAAGAAGGGTTCCAACCCGAAATGTCCACCTATTCATTTTCCCCAGAGATGCTGCGTTATTCCAGCATTTTGTGTCTATCTTCGGTATAAACCAGCATCTGCAGTTCCTTCCTATACAAGTTTGAGAGCTAAATTAAGGAACAATTCACTGCTCAAAGGCGGGGACGTCAGCATTCCAGCTTAATTGTGAGGAGTTTGATGCTGGTGAGCTCCTGCATCATCCCTACCAACTGATAAAAGCTTCTTAAGAATTATAAAGCCATTAACACACGTCCACAGATTTTGGATTGACAATTTGGTGTGTTTTTGCAATTCATCAGAAAATTAGCTTGCCCATTCAGAAGCCATTTATGTTTCACTTCCTCCTTCTACCCACTTTGTAATCATACACTGATTGCAGCACAAACGATGATTGACTAATAAATGATGAATGTGATGTGGGCACACCTGTACATACTTTGCATCTGTAATTTGTACATCTGGAAGTCAACTGAGTGTGAAGGTTGTGCAAGCACTGTTTAGAACATAGAAAAGTACAGCAAAGGGCTCTTTGGCCCACAATGTCTGTGCCGAACCTATCTGCCTGCATGTGATCCATATCCCTTTTTATGGATGTGTAGCAGTGGCCGAGGGTGTTTTGGCCCCAGCATATCCATGTGGCTCTCTAAAAGCTTCTTAAACACCACCATCATATCTGCCTGCACCACCACCCCTGGCAGCGCATTCCAGGCACCCATCACTCATAGTGTAAATGAATTTACGAAATTTGATGATTTTACAAACAGAAAAACAGGAGAGTAAAACATGGGATTGACATAGAATAGATGTGGTTAAGTGGAGGCTCAGTGGGCTGAAGGGCTTGTTTCCATGCTGTATGTCTCCATTAACTACAAACTCTCTTGGTTGCACTAAAGAGTATGGGATTTTCACAATAATATTGTTTTTTCTTTTATTGATAGTATTTTTTGCTTAATATCCTATCCATGAGTACTGTGTTTACAAGCGTATTGTGCAGCGGCAAATAAGAAGTTAATTGTTCTGTTTTCGGTGCATATGACAATGAAACACTTACTCTGTGATAATGGGAAGTGATCTGCACCGCACCAAATAGGAGTAGATTAAGTGTTTGCTGTGGAATGCTGTTCCTCTAATTTACATTTGACCTCACTCTGACAACGGAGGAGGCCTAGGACAGAAAGGTCAGTGTAGGAACGGGTAGGGGGGAATTAATGTGTTTAACAACCAGGAGATCAGGTTGGTCCAGGCGGACTGAGCGAAGGTGTTCAGCGAAACGATCGCCTAGTCTACGTTTTGGTCTCACCGATATATAAGAGTCTACATCTAGAACAATGTTTACAGTAGATGAGGTTGGACGAGGTGCAAGTAAACCTTTGCCCAACCTGAAAGGACTGTCGGGGTCCCCGGACAGAATCGAGGAAGGAAGTATAGGAGCAGGTGTTGCATCCTCAGCGGTTGCAGGAGAATGGAACTGGGGAGGAAGTAGTTGTGGTGGGAAGGGATGAGTTAACCAGGGAGTTGTGAAGGGAACAGTCACTGCAGAAGGTGGAAAGGGGTGAAGATGGGAAGATGTGACTAGTGGTGGGATTCCGTTGGAGGTGGCGAAAATGTCAGAGGATTATGTGTTGTATGCAACGGCTGATGGAGTGAAAGGTAAGGGTATGCCCCTGTTGCGACTAGGGGGAGGGGGAGCAAGGGCGGAACTGTGGGTTACCGAGAAGACACGTGCGAGGGCCTCATCTATGATGGAAGAGGAGAACTCCCGTTCCCAAAAGATTGAGGACATTTTCCAACTGACTGGAAAGAGCAAGGGATCTTTCATAGAACATGAAGCTTTCCAACTCCTTTTGATATGCATGAGCACTTACATTTAATATTTAAGTCAATTTAAATACATTTAAATAAGACACACTACAATTTCTATCTCTTTGGCACTTTGAGTCTGTGCACTCTGCAAACCCTCTCCCAGAGGAACTGTGAAGGACTACTTGATGTGCAATTTGCCTCCGATGGGGAAAATATGCTTCATGTTATTCTCATCATACTTACGATAGCATTGGGAATTTTCAGCATTATATTTAATGCAGTACGCTGATATTTTTGTGTTTATGAAGCCAAACCGCACATCACGGAGGGATTGTGTTCCTTGAATACGATCAATATCCCAATGTTACATCACGAGAACAACCTCTGCGCATGCGTCAAGAAATGCAAGTTATAAAATGTAAGTTTGGTGTTTTATTTCTTTGCTGCAGTGGATCGAGGTGAACTGCAGAGGATCAAGGTTGCATGGTAGGCTGGATTGAATGTGTTCCATGACCAGCCTCTCAAAGCCACTGGTCGGTATTCATAACGACATGACCTAAGGCATGATTAATTGCCCATTAATTTTTCAGAGATTTGAATGCAAACTTCATGCATCTTGTTAATAGCTCTGTCGTGGGGACCAAGTTGTTCATGACCAATTGTCTGCCCCTTGCGGATGCACACTGCTTGCATTAAATAAATAGGACTTGATCTTTCCATGCTACAGCAGCTTCTGTCAGTCCAACCCTCACAAGTATTCCAAGGTTGAAGTAATTCAACATGTAGATTCAGGCTTCTGCTGCAGTAACTGTCCATTATAGTCTCTGCATCTTGTTCAAAGCATCGCACTTATGTATAATTGATAAAGGAGATGCCATGAAAAATATATAGATGAAATAAACTTATCTGAATGAGAAATTACTTGGTTTATATGTAAAAATATTTGGCAGATTTATTGAGCAGCTATTCCATCCACAGCTACTTCCCAACAACCATCAGGCTATTGAACACAATGAACTCCAACTAAACTCTGAACCACAAACTGCCTGGGCCACATTAAAAACTTTAGACTTTGTAGAGAAAGGAACTGCAAATATTGGTTTACACTGAAGATAGACACAAATTGCTGGAGGAACTCAGTGGGTCAGGCAGCATCTCTGGAGAAAGGGAATGGGTGATGTTTCGGGTTGAAACCCTTCTTTGTTTGCTTTTGCACTATATTGGTATTTTTTATCTATTGAACTTTTTTTGTTTAAACACAAAGTGTTGGCATAACTCAGTAGGTCAGACAGCATCTCTTGAGAAAAAGGATGTGTGACGTTTTGGGTCAGAACCCGCCTGAAGAAGGGTCTCGACACGAAATGTCACCCATTCTTTTTCTTCAGATATGCCAGCTGACCCGTCGAGTCATGCCAGCACTTTGTGTCTATCGTTGGTTCCACTTTTTTTTGCATCTGCAGTTCTTTGTTTCTACTTTTTGTTGCTTGTTTATTATATTATCTATTTAGTGCTTTCTTTAAAAACCTGTTATGCTGCTGCTGCAAATAAGCTTTTCATTTTGCTATTTCGGGACATATGGCAATAAAACACTCTCGACTCGTGATTCATTAATGCATTTCAACTGGTGCTTTCCATCAAGTTAATGCCAAAAGGATGAAGCACACATCTCAGAACCTTTACGAGTAAAGTTTCGACTCGGCGTGTAACTAAACCGCACAAATCAAAATGATCCCGTTGGTTTTCCAGTCGCCCCTCTCACCTGAATCCACCTATCACTTGCCAGGTTTTGTCCTGCCCCCACCTCTTTTCCAGCTTTCTCCCCCCTATTGCAATCAGTCTGAAGGAGAGTCCTAACCGCTTATCCATGTTAACCTTGATGATGCCTGACCATTGAGTTACCCTAGAACTTTGTGTCTAATTATGCAGCTATGTTCATGGTAACTAAAGATAGACATAAAAGGCTGGAGTAACTTAGTGGGACAAGCCGCATCACTGGAGAATAGTAATGGCTGACGTTTTGGTTCGAGGCCCTTCTTCAGACCATATCTTCATTGTAACTAATTTGACTTGAAAGCTTTTTCATTTTCCCCTTGTGGTCAAGGATTAGGGAGGGAATTTCGTACACAAGATTTAATATCTTTGTTCAATTAAGTGAATGGGAACATCCTTGGTGTCAAATACAATGCTCTCAATGAAATTTAGATTGACACTTCATCAGCCTATATGAAGAATGGCTGCTTGGATAAGTGTCATTGTATATGGGTCAGCAGTGAGGAACGGATGCTGTCCGTACGGAGTTTGTATGTTCTCTCCATAATCATATGGGTTTTCTCCGGGTGCTCTGGCATCTTCCCATACTCCGAAGACAAACAAGTAAGTTTGTAGATTAATTGGCTTCCCTAGTGTGTAGGATTGTGCTAGTGTATGAGGTGATCGTTGGTTTGCGTGTACCTGGTGGGCCGAAGGACATGTTACCCAACTGTATCACTAAAGTCTTAAGTCTAAAGTATAAAATTGAGGAGCTTTAGTGATGTACGACCAAGGGAATATGAAACCATGCATTGGTTCAAATCATCTGCACCAATCAAGCTTCTTGAGATTCTTCTTGTTGTTACTGAGATTGTAGCAGATTAGTGAGTTGACCATTGCATTCACATGAAGTCATTTCTATCATCATATGTCCAGAAGCAAGCACCAGAACTTGATACTGGAGCAGACAATCAGCAGAATCTGCCCATTCCACGCTGCTTCCATTGAAGATGATAGAGTTCAATATCAGGAATGGTCTGAACAGTGGCGCATCTGGTAGAGCTGTTGCCTGATAGCGCCACAGACCCGGGTTCGATCCTGACCTCGGGTGCTGTCTATGTGGAGTTCACACATTCTCCATGTGACCGTATGGGTTTCGTCCGGGTGCTCCAGTTTCCCCCTACATACCAAAGACAGGCAGGTCTGTAGGTTAATTGGCCTCTGAAAATCACATAGAATATGGTAGAATAACAAATAACTTGTGTGAATGGGTGATCGATGGTCAGTATGGACTTCGTGGGCAGTTGGACCTGTTTCCATGTTAGTCTCTCTAAACTAAACTTCAACGTGTGTGAACGGGAGCAAATTTATTATCCTTGCTGCTGTTTAATGCACTACAGACACTGATCCCCAATAAATCATTCATATTCAAATAAATTATTGGTAAGTAGTATATAATAAGTGACAAGAATCAGTCGCTCAATTTACATGTCATGAAAAAAAGACTGGGCTGAGTGAATAATAGGCTGTAATGTATTAGCATGTGTTTTGTGCTCTTGACCATTACTATTTTGAGTGATTGCAATATTATGCGGGGACATTTCTTGTGGAGATGATTTAAAAGTGAGAGAAGTAAATACTTGCACCTTTCATGACCTCAGGATGTCCCAAAATATTTTATAGCAAACTAATTAATTTGAAAGTGCTGTCACTGGTGAAATGTGGATGTATATGCTTATGAATATAGATATACAGAGTCTCCTGCCCAGAGTAGGGGAATCAAGAACCAGAGGACATAGGTTTAAGGTGAGGGGGGAAAGATTTAATAGGAATCTGAGGGGTGACTTTTTCACAGATATGGTGGTAGGTGTATGGAATGAGGTGCCGGAGGATGTAATTGAGGTGGGTACATTTAAGAAACAATTACACAGGTACATTTATAATATAGATAGAGGGATGTGGGCCAAGCACAAGCATGTGGGACTAATGTAGATGGGGCATGTTGGCCGGTGTGGACAAGTTGGGCTGAAGGGCCTGTTTCCACGCTGTAAGACTCTATGAGTATGACTCTGTAATAGCAAGCCTGACAATAGGAATGAGACAAGCAGACATGGTGAAGGACAAATAGAGCACAAAATTGAAAGTACTTCAAGCATTGTTGGAGTTTTAACTTCCACCTGTAAGAGCAGATAGAGTCTAGTTTAACATTTCATCTTACAGAGGTAGAGTTTGTACCTCACAGAGCCAGAGATCTGGGTTAGATCCTGACTATGGATGCTGTCTGTACGGAATTTGCACGTTCTTCCTGTGGATGCTACGGTTTCTTCTCTAAAAGACGTGCGGGTTTGTAGGTTAATTGCCTTCTGTAAATTGTCCCCTAGTGTGTAGGATAGAACTGATGGTCACTGGTCGGCACTGAGTCGGTGGGCAGAAGGGCCTGTTTACACATTGTATCTCTAAACTAAAACTAAACTGAATAGTGCACCTTTAGTTTAGTTTAGTTTAGAGATACAGCACGGAAACAGGGCCTTCAGCCCGCTAAGTCCGTACTGAACAGCGATCCCCGCACATTAACACTATCCCACACACACTAGGGACAATTTTAAATTCATACAATTTCACCAAGCCAATTAATCTACAAACTGTAGCAATGTTACAAAATTTTGAGATTTTAAAAATCAAGCCTGCAATTTATCCCATCAGATAAAGCATAAAAAGAAGTTTAATTTGACACCTAATTCACTTTCATTTCTTCAGTATTAAAGAAGTTATGGCCATTTTCATAATCGGAAATTAGCATATTGTTCCCTATTGTATTTTCATTGACTTAACTCAAAAGCTGTGATCAAGGACAGTCAAAAGCCCATAACCTTCTTAAAAATTAAGAGAACTGAATGACATTTTCAGTTATTATAGATTGAAGCATTCTGAAACAAATATGAAACAATCTTACTTGGATGACCTGAAATTAAAGCATATAATTAGTTAGTTACCTAATTGTAGCTAATTACAAAATTAAATTACTAGATCTAAACATCTATCAATTTCTTAAGAAAAGGTTAACATTTTTAAATAGCCTAAGTGTCCTAATAACATTCACACAAGAATTCACAATATAAAAAGATTTTTAAATCTCATTGTCATTAATTTATAGGCCAAATGGAAGGAATTTAGTGTTTAATTCCCATAAATTAATGGCCATTTAAATCATCTTGCGAGTGGGTTTTTGTGGAACGCGATCGTTTGGAACGTTGCGGTTGCAGTGAATTTGAACCCCATATCGGCAGGAAAAATACTGCCAGTTGGGATGGGTCCCAAGTCACCTTCTCGCAACGTAAAATTTTGATTAAAGGCATCTTAAGAAGCACTTTTTAATGTAAAAATAAACAGCCTATCTTGCCTTGTCCCCTACGTGAGATCCGTCCCGTTGTCGGCGTTCACGGCTTTAGGTGATTTTTAATTTACTCTAGCAATTAAATTATCCAGCGCAGTTTAAAAATAACTCCAGAGAACGAATGTCGGAGCGATTTTTCTTGAGCAATTAAACAGACTGACGAATATCGATTTGAACAGCCTGGAGAAAACGGCATTTTAAACCCGCTCCCCTCTCAAAGGCACCAAAGTCGCGCACACGGGCAGTGGCTGAACTGCAACGCCACTGAAGGTAAGTTTTGTAATGTATCTACAAACCTGTTCATCTTTGGCGCATGGGAGATAACCGAAGATCTCGGAGAGAACCCACGCAGTCACGGCGAGAACGTACAAACTCCTTACAGACAGCACCCACAGTCAGGATTGAAACTGGGTGTCTGGCGCTGCAAGGCAGTAGCTTTATTGCTGCACCACCGTGCCACCTGTGAGGTATCAATCCGCATGAGATACAGTGGTTTCGCAAATGGGTCTGGATCCTCAGGTCTGAATCCTGCTGCTGCTGGTTAATAAAAATTCAAAAAGGAAAATAAATTGCTAGAATTTACATAGCGCCTCTCAGAATGCTTTACAACCAGAAGTAGTTAGTCAGTGTTATTTATGCAGTTGTTCCCAGTACTTCATTAAATTACACTACTCTAACATTTTCTATTCCTTCTCTCCCAGGATAGGGATATCTCTGGCATTTATGGTCCACAACTTTACTGCCCCTGAACTCAGCAGGCAGTTAATGTTGGTGATTCTGCTGTTGAATGTAGGTTAGGCAGGTTTATTTCCCTATGGAACTTATAATGATTCAAAGAGTGGAAGGCGGTTTACTATAAACAAGAATTATTTTATTTGGCTCTGTAGATTTAATTAATCGTTTGAATTTAAATTCTCCTGCAGCGAAGTGGGATTTGAACTCATCAGAAAATAGGAGCAGGGTAAGGCCACTCAGCCCCTCAAGCCTGCCCCACTAGAGGTCGAGATCATAGCCTCAGAATTAAAGGATGTTCCTTTAGGAAGAAGATGAGAAGGAATATCTTTAGTCAGAGGATGGTGAATCTGTGGAATTATTTGCCACAGATGGCTGTGGAGGCCAAGTCAATGGATATTTTAAAGGCAGAGTTAGATGGATTCTTGATTAGTATGGGTGTCAAGGGTTATGGGGAGAAGGCAGGAGAATGGGATTAGGAGGGAGAGATAGATTAGCCATGATTGAATAGACTTGATGGGCTGATGGCCTAATCCTGCTCCTAATACTTATGACCTTGTGACCACCTTTCTTGCTGATCTGTCCCAGGCCCCTGAGTCATAATCATAAAGCTGTACAGCACTGAAAAGGGCCCTTCAGCCCACCACACCATACTAACCTTTTTGCCCATCTAATCCCAATTGTTCACGTTTGGTCTGTAACCTTCTATGTCTTGCGTCTACAAGAGCCGGTCTAAATGCCTTTTGTAAAGACAGAGACTGTATCTCATTACAACTCCTCCACTGGCAGTGTGTTCCAGATATCAATAACTAATCTGTTCATAAAAAAACCATCCTCATTTGACTCCCACCAAATCTCCTCCCTATCATGTGAGTCGATATGCAATTGTTGGGGAAAATATTCTTATTCTGCACCCTATTCATACCTCTCATGATTTTTATACCTCTGTCAGGTCAATCCTCAACCCCTTCCCCAGCAAGGAAACCAAGCCCAACCTGTCCAAACTCTCCCCATAACTGAAGCCCTCCAATCCATGCTATGTCCCAATGAATCTCCTCTGTGCTCTCTTCGAGGCAACCACATCTTTCCTATAATATGGTGATCAGAACTGCACATAATACTCCAAATATGGCCTAGCGTCTTGTAAAGTTGCAAAATAATGTACCAACTTTTATATTCTCTGCCGTAGTCTACAAGTGTGCTGTATGCTTTCTTCACTATTCATAGAAACATGGGAACATAGAAAATAGGTGCAGGAGTAGGCTATTCGGCCCTTCGTGCCAGCACCGCCATTCAATATGATCATGGCTGATCATCCAGAATCAGTACCCTGTTCCTGCTTTCTCTCCATATCCCTTGATTCCATTAGCCCTAAGAGCTAAATCTCCCTTGAATATGTTCTATCGAGATGCACTGCTACATCAAAGGGCACAGTCATATCAGATGGAACATGGTGGAAAGGTATGAAGTAGTCCATGTAGGTCCATATAGGTTCAGCAAGTGATGAGGAAGGTAAATGGTATGAGCAAGGAGCATTTAACTACAAGAGTAGAGGCATATGGCTCCAATCATGCAGGGGTTCCGTGTGAGAAAGTGGCATTGAGTTATATTGAATGGTGGAACCTAAGTCGCCGATCAACTAGACACTGACAACTTGCATTCTTCTTCCAGACGCTCTTTCTTTACTTGTGTACAGGGGCGGCAGCACAGTCCCAGTTACCGCACTACTCTGAAATTCCACTCACAACGGTCAAACCTTTACACAAATTCTGATCCGTGAAATTGTGCGTACTTTCTAATTTCTTATCATCCATAACGATATGTTCTCCAACCACTAATACAAATGCAAGAACACTAATACAAGTAAAACTACATGCTGTTTAACCGTTTATTTTATTTTCAGTAAGGATGACCATCAAGAACCTTGTAGTGTGCATCAAGCAATACCTAACAGGACCATTGTGGAGGGCTTCAAGGGATGCCTAAGGGTCATTATGCTGTACAGCTATCTTACCCTGTCATACTGCACAGTTTCCACAGACTACAAGCAAGAATGCGCACATAAGCCTCTACTTCCTCAGTAGGCTAAGTAAATTCAATATATCTCCAATGACTCTTATTAACTTCTGCAGAGGCACCGGAGAAAGCATCCCATCTGGATGCATTATGACTTAGTTTGGCAACTGCTCCACCCAAGACTGCCAAAAATTGCAGTGTTGTGAATGCATTGCAGACCATCACGCAAACAAGCCTCACCTCCACCCCCACACCCCGACCCCAACTCAACTCAACTAACTGAAGGAGTGAGTTGGGAGAATCATAGGACAATCTTTCTGAAGCAAGGAAGACTTGTGCATAACCAAAAATCAACAATATGCTGGGCACAAGCCTTCATTCCATCTGACCCAACAAGAGGGAGGGAGAGAGTTAGGTTTCCTTGCAATTGTTGTTGTTCCAGAGAAGTTGTCTCTATCCCCATGCCTTATCACGGCGAGTATTGCACAACAGTGAATGGATTCAGTCGGTATTCAGCAACACTGCAGCAACATGAACATTCCCTCCTTGGGCGGCACGGTGGCACAGCGGTAGTGTTGCTGCCTTACAGCGCCAGCGACCCGGCTTTTATCCTGACCGTGGGTGCTGTCTGCACGGAGTTTGCACCCGTGACCTGCGTGGGTTTTCTCCAAGATCTTTGGTTTCCTCCTCAACTCCAAAGACGTACAGGTTTGTATGATACTTGGTTTGGTATAAAATGTAATGTGATAATGTGCGGGGATCGCTGGCCGTTGCGGACTCGGTGAGCCAAAGAGCTTGTTTCTGCGTTGTATTTCTAAAATAAACTACACTATCCATGCTTCAAAATATGGCTGTGCTGTGGGAGGGGGTTTGAAATGGTGACTGAAACAACACCCACACCCAGGCACATGGATGTGGACAAAGATCAAATGATCAAAGTGCTATTCTTTCCTTGCTGGAGAGTCTGGACATGTTTGAAACCTGCAGCTTATGATTCAAGAGGTGGGAAAAATATTCGACAAATATTTGCTTTTTCTGAATCGCTGACTCACTCTGTGTCGCCCATTATTTAAAAAAAAAACAGGATAACTGGCCTCACTTGTGCACTAAATATTGTTTATTCCTTGCAACCAATATGCAGCTTTCAGCTCACACTTGTGTTAACTCCTCTGGTCTATTTTGTTACATTTGGGTTTCATGTTTATATGTACAGTGCAAATATTGCCTGGAGCTGAAGCATACAGCAGTGAGTAATGATTCCCTAAACAGCAGCCCACTATTCAACTACGCTTGAAGCCTTCAATTTGGTTGAGAGCCCTGAGTTTTCACAGCTCTCATGAGATACCACAGGTTTTTTTTTAGTTGAATGTAAAGCTACAGTGTGCAAACAGGCCCTTTGGCCCACTGAATCCATGCCGCCCATCGATCACCTGCTCACATTAGTTCGATGTTATCATCCTCTATGTATCTCATCCTCTTCCTACATATTAGAGGCCATTTACTGAGGCTGATTAACCCGTACACTTTTGTGATGTGGGAGAAAATCCCGTCACAGGGAGAATGTGCAAATTCCACACAGACAAAGTACAAAGGATAAAAGACAAAGGACATCTATTGTCACATACACCAATTGGTGTAGTGAAATTTGAGTTGCCATTGCAGCACACCAATAAAATAAACACAACCTTATAGTATTTAACATTAAATATAAAAAATATCTCCCCACAGCGGGATCAACGTTTCCCACTGTGAGGGAAGGCAGCAAAGTTCAGTCCACTTCCTCCATGTTCACCCATGGTCGGGACTTATTTGAGGCGACCGCAGTCGCCGCCACGGCGGCGCAATGTTTCAAGCCCTCTCGCCGAAATGATGGAACTCCGGCGTCGGAAGAACACTCTCTGCGACTTGGAGTTTCGAAACGGCTGCTTGCTACCGGAGACCGCGGCTCCCAAAGTCCACAGGCCGCGCTGGTCGGAGCTCCAACACTGGCGATCTCGGCGAGCGATCCTCGGCTCTGCGAGACAGCACCCAAGGTCAGGATCGACCTTGGGTCTCTGGCACTGTGAGGCAGCACAACTACCCTTCGTGAGCTGCTTAATGAGATAAGAAAATCTGTGAGTAATTCTAAACTATGCGGATCGTTAAGGAAAGTGGGGAAATCATAATGGCAGGGCGCCATTCAAAAAAATATTTCAAATTTTGAAGATACATGACACAAGATGCTGGAATCTTGAGTAACACACAAAGTGCCAAAGTAACTCAGTGGTAGACTGAAGAAGGGTCTAGACCCGAAACCTCACCCATTCCTTTGCTCCATGGATGCTGCCTCACCCGCTGAGTTTCTCCAGCATTTTTGTCTACCGTCGATAGTTCTAGCATCTGCAGTTCCTTCTTAAACAAAAGTAACTCAGTGGGTCAGGCCACATCTGTGGAAGACAAGATAGGCATTGTTTAGGAATCCTTCTTCTAATACTTCCTGTATAAGGGCCCAAGTTCAAAACATTCCCTATCCGTGTCCTCCAGCGATGCTGTCTGAGCCATTGAGTTACTCTGGAACTTTGTGTTTTATTTAGATTTTGAAGTTCAATTCTTAATCAGGATATATGCATGGTGTGGGAGTACATTTTAACCACAGCATCAGACTTCCATGGACACCTATTGGATGGAAGAGAATGTCACATAATTTAGGCTATGAGTCAGATGTGGGTAAATGGGACCAACATTGTTAATTACAATGGTCAGCATGGACATGGTGGGTTTAAGAACCCGTTCTGCACTGTTCCATACAATCATGTGACTCATGTCTCACAACTTCTGGGTTGAGTGAGAGAAATACGGAGAATGTGAGGAATTCCTTGCTGCCAAATCCTTGATATATCCTCACAGAGTCCCTGTCACCATCCCAGGAATTCTTATAGAGTCACAGAGACATATAGCACCGAAATAGGCCCATTGGCCCAACTTGTCTATGTCAAGCAAGATGTCCCATCTACACTAGTCCTACCTGCATGCATTCGACCCACATTCCTCTAAACCTTTCCTATCCATGTACCGGGATCATTCTAGTAAACCTCCTCCAGACCCTCTCTGATACCAACACAACCCTCCTTAGATATGGGGTCCAAAACTACTCACAATACTCTAAATGTGGTCTGGCCAGTGCCTTACAAAGCCTCAGTATGACATCACTATTTTTAAAATATTCTCGTCCTCTCGAAATAAATGCTAATATTGCATTTGGCTACTTTACTACTGATTTAACTATAAAATTAACCTTTTTGGAATCCTACATCCTTAGCACCTCCGACCTTTATTCCTACTACCAAAGGGCATGACCGCACAATTTGTAACACTGTGTTCCATCTGTTACTTCTTTGCCCACTCTCCCAACCTGTCCAAGTCCTTCTGCAGACTCCCTGCTTCCTCGACACTACCTGTCCCTCCACCTGTGACCACATGGATTTTCCCCAGGTGCTCCATTTTCCTCTCACTCATCAAAGATGTCCAGGTTTGTAGGTTAATTGGCTTGGTACAAATTGTAAATTGTCCCTAGCGTGTAGGATAGTGCTAGTGTGTGGGGTCATCATTAGTCCACACAGATGCGGTAGGCTCAAGAGCCCTGTTTCCACGCTGCATCTCTAAACTAAACTAAACTACACCAGCAGAGAGAATTATTTCACAGTTTTGACGTATTCTTACAGATATGGAAAAATCTTTAGCAATCAGGTGAGCCATTAAATACAGATTACTCTGCCTCTGAACTATTGTTTCGCTGAACACCTCTGCTCAGTCTGTCTAGGCCTCGTGATCTCCCGGTTGCTAAACACTTTAACTCCCCCACCCATTCCCATGCTGACCTTTCTGTCCTGGGTCTCTGCTACTGTCATTGTGAGGCCCAACACAAATTGGAGGAACAACTCCTCATATTTCGCTTGGGCAGTTTACAACACAACAATATGACAATTGATTTCTCTAACTTTAAGTAACCCTTGTTCTCTCTCCCTCTGTTCCTCTCCATCCTTGTTCTCCGATTAGTTCCACTGTCCTCCTGATTAAATATTACTGATTGTATGACATGTGGTCACCCTCCCCTCAGCTAACAATGCACCATTCTACATTTCCTTGATCATCGTCCCCTTTGATCTGTGTTTTCACACCTTACCCTTCCATATCTCTCTGTCTTCCTCTCCCCTGACTCTCAGTCTGAAGAAGGTCTCGACCCGAAACGCCACCCGTTCCTTCTCTTCAGAGATGCTGCCTGTCCCGTTATGTTAATCCAACATTTTGTGACTTCTGGCATTTAGTTCAGTTTTATATCAAATTACTAATAACATTGAAGGTGATGTCAATGGGGGATTTAGTGAGAAAACTCCATTTAAATCCAAAGAAAGGTGGTTCAATTCCTTTTTGGACATTTGTGTGGCAAAGTGTCAAATGCCACATTTTCCTGGTTATTCAGGTCAACCTCAGAATGTACTTATTTGATGCAAATCATTCATATTCATCATATATCATGAGGTCTTTGCTGTAGCCTTTGATGCTTTTAGCACCCATTCATTTCTGATAAAATGCTTTCAGGTACCCGTGTGTAGCACAGTGTTAATGATAACAAGTCCTATTTATAGAAGCCACGTCAATGCTCTTGGCTTTATGTGCAATAGCACATAAGTGCCTTTGTAGCCTGCACTTAGTGTCACTGTCTCCTACATTTCTATATGTCTCCACTCTGTTCCACAACAGGAACAGTAATCAGATGCAGGCTACAACAGAGTGGCATAGGACTTGGAGAGTCACGGTGGGGCAGCCGTACAGTTGCTGCCTTACAGCGCCAGACACCCGGGTTCGATCCTGACCGAGGCTGCTGTCTGTACGGAGTTTGTACGTTCTCCCAGTGACTTGCATGGTTTTCTCCGGATGCTCCAATTTCCTCCCACACTCCAAAGATGCACAGATTTGTAGGTTAATTGGCTTCGGTAAAAAAGTTAAATTGTCCCTAGTATGTGTAGGATAGTGTTAGTGGGACCGCTTGTCAGTGTGGGCCGAAGGGCCTGTTTCCGCACTGAATCGCTAAACTACACCAAAATAAATGTCCTTTATTCCCTCTGAGTGGACACATTCTGAGCAAGACAGTATGTGATTATTTCTTGCATAATAACAAAGGCTATTTTGTGAACCAAAGTAGCAAAGAGATTTCAATATGTTCACCTTTGGAATTAACATATTTATGGAACCAACAAACTAGTAAGCCATGAGGTCAAGGTGATAAAGGCATAAATTATAGGTTAAGGAAGGACTGCATTGTCAAAGATCTTATTTCAAATGGGAAGGTAAACCATGGGCTCATAGGCGGTTACTATTTTGGTGATGTAACTTGAGTGCTGTAACTTTTAATTTCCTCACAATTAATCCAAAGAAAAGATGCAAGTTGCAGACACAGAGTCAGAGAGTTATGCAACACGGAAACCGCCCTTGTGGTCCAACCTAGAACATGGAACATATTACAGAACAGCACAAGAATAGGCTCTTTGGCCTACAATGTCTATGTCGAACAAGATGCCTAGACCATCTCTTACCTAATTGAGCATAATATATATATATATATATATATCCACCCATTCTCCACATATCCATATGTTTATCCAAAAACCTCTTAAATCCTATTACAATATTTGACTCAACCACTAGCCTTGGCAGTACATTCCTTGCACTCACCATCCTCGGTGTAATAAAAGTTGCCCCCCTCATCTTCTTTAATTTATGTCTCTCTGACTTTAAAGCTGTGTCGTCTAGTATTTGACTTTTTCTATCCCGGAAAAAAAGATTCTGACTGTCTACCCCATCTATGCCTCTCATAATTTTATCTCCTTCTAACAGGTGGTCTTCCGGCTGCTATTTGCGTTCCAAAGAAAACTTGTCCATGCTGAACAGGATGCCCATCTAAGCGAGTCTCATTTGCCCATCTTGGCCCATCTTTAAAGTTGCTGCTTGTCTGTGTAATGTTGCTGCAATTCACTCTAATTCATGAGAAACATTGCCAAGGGATGCGATCTAATGCTGTAGAGATACAACCATTTTATTTCCATGTTGTGCCTCGCTGTGCTTGAGCAAATGAGAGTAAGCTCAACTTGACTCGGCTCAAATCAACTATATGGAAATTGCAGATATTTTGAAATATAAACAGATTTCTATTTCCATTGCATCTATTTCTTCTTGCATGGTAGTTAGAAGAAAACTGAAAATACCTGTCTGATCCAGATCTGTACTGTGCATATTGATACCAATCAGTAATAAGAAATCTTAGCTGATACTCTCAACTAGAGATTGTTAGTCAATGGATTGAGAGTCATCCAATGTCCACTAATGAAAGATGCAGGTTGAATAAGGATAAAGGGCCTGTCCCACTTAGCAGACTGCTGGCGAATGTCATAGTTGTAGCCGTTTGCCGAAAAACGACCCTCCTTCAACATAAAATTTGAAATAAAATCATTACTTTAACAACAACAAAAAAACAACAACCTATGTTAATCTGGCGACAACCTATGTTAACCTGGCAACAACTATGACAGCACCTATGTCAGGAGAAGTCAAGCTATGCTCATTGGCGTCAAACCCACTGTCGCCAACTGTCTCCGAAAATTTTTCAACATGTTGAAAATCCAGCGGCGACCAGAAAGACACTATGATCCTTCGGGCAACTGAGGAGACTATTCACGACCGTACAGGCGACACCCCGGTGACCATGTGGCGACAGCCTAGTCGCCTGTAGTCAACCAAAAAATTGCCTAAGTGGGACATGCCCTTAAGATGTTAGTATTACTCTTCTTCAAAGAGAATGAGTGTCCACATGTAAATAATCTCCCATGGTAATGCAATTAGTTTAGTTTAGTTTAGTTTAGAGATACACAGCAGAAACAGGCCCTTCGGTCCCTCTAGTCCGCACCGACCAGTGATCCCCGCCAATTAACACTATCCGATACACTAAGGCCAATTTACATTTATACCAAGCCAATTAACCTACAAACTTGTAATTCTTTGTAGTGTGGGAGGAAATCGAAGAACTCGGAGAAAATTCACACAGGTCACGTGGGAGAGAAAGGAGAGAAAGTACAAAACCCGTACAGACAGCACCGGTAGTCAGGATCAAACCCGGGTCTCTGGCACTAAAAAAAGCAGCAACTCTACCATTGTGCCATCGTGCCGCCCTTATGAAAAACTATCAGGAACAATCCTGAACCACAATTGGTTTTCTCATCTTCTGCATAGAAAAGGAATTGGACAGAATTTGAAGGTGTAAGGCCAGGAGAGATGATTATAAATAAACTAATAGCATATGGAAAACAACCAGAATCTTGAGAATTAAACCGGTAAAGTACCTTCCTGAATATTTTAACAAGCTGTACTGAATTATTTAGTAGCCAGCAAATGAAATATATGAAACAGTAAAGAAAAAAATAATCATCCTCTTGGTTAATGCTAATAAACTGACAGCTTCATGGATGTTGCATTCCCTTGACATCAATTCTGCACAGACTGCCTTTCCTCAGTTATTACAGATTACAGTGCTGGTAAATTATTGGACTGAAGTACACTGCCTACAGGCAGCGATTGTGAATGGGTAGAATGATTAATACAGTGTGGAAACAGGCCCTTCAGCCCAACTTGCCCACATCGGCCAACATGTTTCAGCTACACCTGTCCCACCTGCCTGCGTTTGGTCCATATCCGTCCAAACCAGTCCTATCCATGTACCTGTCTATTTTTTTCTTAAACGTTGCGATAATAGTAAGATTAAACGAGAACTTACCAGTTCGAAGTTTGATCTGTATTTTATGAGGAGTTACGATGAGGGATTACGTGAAGAACCCGTCCAGCACGCATGCGCGACATACTTCAAAGCAGCGGGAGCGCATGTACGCCCGTTCGTTGCTGTTGCATTGCGTGAACGCTCATGTCGCGCATGCGTGCTGGACGGGTTCTTCATGTAGTCACTCATGTGACTCCGAAGTAAAATCCCAGCCTCAACCACCTCCTCTGGCAGCTTGTTCCATACACCCACCACTCTTTGTGTGAGAAAGTTACCCCTCAGAGGAGGGAGCAGGGTGAGAGAGAGGGAGAGGGGGAGAGGGAGAGGGAGAGGGGGAGAGAGGGAGAGAGGGAGAGAGAGAGAGAGAGAGAGAGAGAGAGAGAGAGAGAGAGAGAGAGAGAGAGAGAGAGAGAGACAGAGAGGAGAGAGAGACACAGAGAGAGAGAGAGAGACAGAGACAGAGACAGAGACAGAGACAGAGACAGAGACAGAGACAGAGACAGAGACAGAGAGCAAGTGGGAGAGAGGGAGAGAGAGAGAAAGAGAGAGAGAGTGAAAAGCCATTGGGTTTTAGTGATTGGAATGGAATGTATTGGATTTCTATAAGCTGAGCATTTCTGAAAAGCCTGGTATATTTATTAGCCATCCCATAATCTTCCTAAATCATTGGCTTTCATATAGTGCTTATACTAAGGCCCTCGCAGCCTGTGATGCTCTTTGGCTTCTCAAGGAAGAGCTGACCAACTTCAGCTGCTCCACCTCAATTCATGGGGTGAATTGATATTAGCGCATCAAGGCAGTTGTGGAGCAACAATGCTAGGGTAATCATTGACATGTGAGGAATAACAGATTCCCCTGGTGGCCAAGAGGGTAGATTGGCTCAGAATGAAATACTTCATTACACTTTCTCCATTATGTCTGCTTGCTTCATGTTCTGGTGTTGTTGATGGAAAACTCAGGTAAATTGTAGCTGAAGGAATCAAGCCCAGCCTTTGCTGACTTTACAGGTCCAGCTGGAATAGAGATGGGATAGAGAAGAGTTCACTTGTGAGGCTGGAAGCAAATGGAATCACTAGACACATGTGGCGTGATCTGGCAATGTCCTTCATATGACATCTCTCACACAGGATACTTGATCAATGTTAACAGGAGTTCAAGGCATGATGCAAAAAATAACCCTACAATGAACATTCACTTTATCATCACACTATCTTCTGCATTGAAGATCAACTCTGCTAAAGTGGATTAACATCCTTGTTGAAAGAAGGAACTGCAGACTCTGGTTTATAAAAGAACGCACAAAGTCTGAGGAAAGATACCGACCCAAAACTCCACCTATCTATGTTCTCCAGGGATGCTGTCTGACCGGCTGAGTTACTCCAGCATTTTGTGAATTTCTTTGACATCTTTGTGGTTTTGACATCTTCATTTATGCTCTGACTCACTGGCTCTCTATTTTTTTCACTTGAAATGAGTGGATGAAACAATAATGATTCCCACCAACAATTTTTCCTCGTTATAATTCCAGCTCTTATACTCGTGGATTCAGCTTGAAGATATCTTTCTGATTTCTCGTTATCCAGTGGCAGCTTGGAGGCTCTCTTCCACTCTTGTGATCCCCAAAGAAAACTTTAATGAGCATTATTCTGCCCTGCGTATTGATCTTGCTAACGTCTGCAAACGTCCTTTGAGATTTTCTAGTGGAATTTCCATTAAATTATAGTGACCACATAGAACATCATTGTCTGCAAGTCCTTGTGCCTCCTTAACTCATCAGACTGAAGTATTCCGAATCAAGAAGCATTTAATGCAACGTCAAATCAAGGAAAACATCCAATGAAGGAAAATAGAGAATAGATTTAAAAGAAAATAAGGTTTCATAGAAACATAGAACATATGAGCAGCAATAGGCCATTCGGCTCTTCGAGATGACCATGGCTGATTATCCCAAATCAATACCCTGTTCCTGCTTTCTCCACATATCCCTTGTTAGCCCTAAGAGCTGTCCTTTTTAAATTGCAAACAATATATAAATATATTTTTTTAAAACATGACGACAATCTTAGCCTATAAAAATACACTTGTACGAATGTGCAAATGTTTAATATTCTCTAATGTAATTAGTGAGTATTGATCAATTAAGCAGCATGATATCCAGCAATTTCATATATTTAATGTGTAGAAGGGAACTGCAGATGCTGGTTTAATCCGAAGATAAACTTAAAAGGCTGGAGTAACCCAGCGTGACAGGCAGCATCTCGGGAGAGAAGGAATGGGTGACGTTTCAGGTCGAGACCCTTCTTCAGACTTGGAGAAGTGTCTCGACCTGAAACGTCACCCATTCCTTTTCATGTATTTAATGTTGTGTTTCTTGAACAAATGTTCCTATAGCATAGAAACAAAGAATCGCAGGTGCTGGTTTATAGCAAAGATAGACACAAAGTGCTGGAGTAAGCCAGCAGGTCAGGCAGCATCTGTGAAGAGGACGGAGGTCTGAAGAAGGGTCACGAACTGAAACACCACCTATCCTTCATCCCCGGAGTTGCTGCCTCATCCATTGAGTTACTCCAGCACTTTGTGTCTCTCCCTATAGTGTGGTTTCTGAAAATTGATCAGTAACTTGGATACACAAGCCAATGAAGATTTTGGATTCTTAAGCAAAACATAGTGCTGGAGTAATTCAGTGAATAGAGTCATAGTGTGGAAACATGCCCTTCAGCTCAACTTGCTCACACCAGCCAACATGTCCCAGCTACACTAGCCCCACCTGCCTGCGCTTGGTCCATATCCCCCCAAATCTGTCCATCCATGTACCCGTCTAACTGTTTCTTAATCTGGAAAAGAAAGGTTGAAGGTGAAGGGGAAAAGATCTAATAGGAATCTGAGGGGGTTACTTTTATCACACAAAGGGTGGTGGGTGTATGGAACAAGCTGCCAGACAAAGGCCTGTTTCCACACTGTATGACTAAAGTTGGGGGTTGGACAAAGTCTGGCAAGTGATAGGCGGATACAGGTGAGGAGGATTTTGAATGGCAGATGGGTGGAGTAGGTGAAAAAGGCTAAACAGTGAAAAGGAAAAAAAAGGTAGTGAGATAAGGAGTGAATTGTAACCTGATTTCCACATTTGCAAATGCATAAGGAGGTGCTATAGCATTTACATTTTAATTGAAGTGGATATGCAGAGTGCCACTGTTATCTGTTATCTCAGCTGGAAAATCTTGATCAGTTCAATAGAAAGTGGTCACCAATTGCCTGATAATTCTCTTACCTGACTTTCATTTCAGACACATGGCCACATAATGCAAGACTATCAGATTAGCTCTCAATGATCAACAAGAAACTCATTTCACCCCGAAGAAGGGTTTCGGCCCGAAACGTTGCCTATTTCCTTCGCTCCATAGATGCGCTGCACCCGCTGAGTTTCTCCAGCTTTTTTGTGTAACTCAATTCACCCTCCGCCTTCTGATGAGCAGCACACATGCTCGTGATTTCGATCAATAATAATTTTCTATAAATTATAATATATCCAGAAATACAATAGTTGCTGTGATTACAGTAAGCACAGGACTCTGGCATACCATTTCAAATAAAGACAAATTACGGCAATATAATTAAAATAAATCAGAAAAAATACAATGTTCTTCCTCCTAAACAGACAGGACCTCATAACTACCTTAGTTGGATTTAGAGATACACCGCAGAACAGTCCATGCTGACCATTGATCACCCTTTCACACTAGTTCTCTGTTATCCCACTTCTCCATCCACTCTCCACACTCCAGCGGCTATTTTACAGATGCCAATTAACCTACAAACACACAGGTCTATGGGATAAAGGAGGAAGCCAGAGTACATGTAAAAAATCCACACAATCACAGTGAAAGAGTGCAAACTGCACATAGCCCAGGTCAGGATCGAACCTGGTTCTCTAGATTCAAGATTCAAGATTCAAGAGAGTTTGTTGTCATGTGTCCCTGATAGGACAATTAAATTCTTACTTTGCTTCAGCACAACAGAATATTGTAGGCATAAATAAATACAGAATAGATCAGTGTGTCCATATACCATTGAATATATATATACACAAATAAATAAGCATATAAAGTGCAATACGCTATTAAAGTTCAGATTTTTGTTTGAGTTGAGTTTAATATTCTGATGGCTGTGGGGATGAAACTGTTCCTGAACCTGGATGTTGCAGATTTCAGGCTCCTGCACCTTCTACCTGAAGGCAGCAGAGAGATGAGTATGTGGCCAGGATGGTGTGGGTCCTTGATGATGCTGCCAGCCTTTTTGAGGCAGCGACTGTGGCAGATCCCCTCGATGGTAGAGAGGTCAAGAGATGATGGACTGGCCAGTGTTTACAACTTTTTGCAGTCTTTTCTGCTCCTGGGCGCACAAGTTGCCGAACCAAGCCACAATGCAACCGGTCAACATGCTCTCTACTGTGAACCTGTAGAAGTTCGAGAGAGTCCACCTCGACATACCGACTCTCCGTAGTCTTCTCAGGAAGTAGAGGCGCCGATGTGCTTTCTTTATAATTACATCAGTGTTCCGGGACCAGGAGAGATCTTTGGAAATATGCACGCCCAGGAATTTGAAGCTCTTGACCATTTGATATAAACGGGATTGTGGGTCCCCATCCTAGACCTTCCAAAGTCCACAATCAGTTCCTTGGTTATGCTGGTGTTGAGAGCCAGGTTATTGTGCTGGCACCATTTGGTCAGTCAGTCGATCTCTCTTCTATACTCCGACTCATCTCTAGCGGTGTGAGACAGCAACTCTACTAGCTGCGCCTCTGTGCTGCCCTGAAAACAAATTAATATTTAGGGATCTTTTCATAAAATGTGTTAATGCGCTATATAAATGCAAGCATTTCTTTTAAAATCAATAAGACAGCATTGTTTGCTTGCATTCACTTTACCTCCTCCATTCATTATTTTAATTAAAAAATTGCCCTTGGTCTTTTCTCTGAAGATGAATGTAAGCTCCCTTTGTGAGCCCACCATAATGGACCAACATAAATCTCTCTTGCTGTCCTTTGGATTATTCTACTGCATCATTGTCAATGGACAATCTCAATGATAAAAAGCTGAAAGCATTACGCCAAGGAAAATCTCATTAATTAGTTTTTAAAAACATGATAGGTGGAAAGGAAAGGAAGATTGTCATTTATATTTCTGACCACTAATATAAAATGAAAGCTTTTAAATTTGCTGTTTTATTAGTGACAGACAATCAGAAGTAATATAGGCTGAGGGAAATTATGGAAGTGACTAGTGCCAATGGAATTGTCTGTATAATGTCAAACAGATTTAATCCTTTAATGTCTTTCCAATTGGCTGTGATAAAACTCTCACAACTTAAGTTAGTTGTGGAAATGAACTGCTTTGCTGCATCATAGTCATAGAGCTACACTGCATGGAAACAGGCCTTTAGCCCAACACGTCCATGCCAACCAAATTTCCCAACCAAGCCAGTCCCTCTTTCCTGCCTCTGGCTCATTTCCCTTTCCTTATAGAGGTAAGCTAACGCACATTATCAATCACCATTCTGAAAATCTGCCCTATATGACAAGGTTCCTTATGGTAAAATGGAGGCAAAACTTAGCGGTTGCGTTTCCGAGTGACTGATTAAACATAAAGGTGCCTCTCTGGTTTGAGTTTGTAACCCCACAAGAATACAACCACAATCCACGTTGCAGTACTAGAAGTCTTGATTAGTATGGGTGTCAGGGGTTATGGGGAGAAGGCAGGGGAATGGGGTATGAGAGGGAATGAGAGATCTGCCCTGATTGAATGGCGGAGTAGACTTGATGGGCTGAATGGCTTAATTCTGCTCCTATAACTTATGAATTAATGAAATTATAAGTCAATGATATTTCTGTAATGCCATTGATTACTTAGATTTATCATCAATAGATCAGGGACTTTGTTTATATCCAAGCGCAGGCTCGGCGATCATTTCACTGAACACCTTTGCTTAGTCCGTCTTAACCTACCTGATCTCCTGGTGGCTCAGAACTTCAACCCCCCCCCACCCATTCCACACTGTCCTTTCTGTCCTGGGCCTTCTCCATGGTCAGAGTGAGGCCCAGCGCAAATTGGAGGAACAGCACCTTATATTTTGCTTGTGTAGCTTACACCCCAGTGGTATGAACATTGACTTCTCTAACTTCAAATAGCCCTTGATTTCCCTCTCTATCCATCCCCTCCCTCTTTCCAGTTCTCCCTCTAGTCTTACTGTCTCAGACTACATTCTATCTCTGTCTCACCCACTCCCCTGACCCCAAGCAGGGTCTCGACCCGAAACATCACCCATTTCTTCTCTCCAGAGATGCTGCTTGTCCCGCTGAGTTACTCCAGCATTTTGGGTCTATATGCAGTTCTTTCCTCCACTGGTTTGGCGTCTCCTGTGCTCAGTGTTACATTGAAGACCACTTACCTTTCTTGCAAGATGCTGGCAGTTTACCCTGGTGAGGGACAAACAAAGATCAGATCATTTTTATTGAAAAGGGTGACAAAATAATGACATTGTATTAATTATGACCAAGCCCGCTGATAGAATCACAGGAATAACTGCACATAAATGTATGTTTGAGTGAATTACGCAGCAGTATGGTCTGGGGATCCTCCACTTCCTCTTGAACAGAGGCCCACCTAGTCTTTTCCACTGTCACACTCATTTACCTCATCGCCTTTTAGCCCAAGACATGCGTTAAACATTTTGAGTATACACAACATTGTATTGTTTTCTCTCATACAGCCATCTTTCAATACAGTCATAAAAGAAGGCTGACTTGGTGGCTGGATTCCCTGCAAAGTTCAGTTCAGTTCAGTTTAATTTAGAGATGCAGCACAGAAACAGGCCTTTCGGCCCACCAAGTCCCCGGCGACCAGCGATCCCCGTACAATGGGGACTATCCTGTACACACTAGGGACAATTGACAATTTTACCAAGCCAGTTAGCCTACTAACCTGAACATCTTTGGGAGGAAATCAGAGCACCCGGAGAAAACCCACGCAGGTCATGGGGAGAATGTACAAACTCCGTACAGACAGCACCTGTAGTCAGGATCAAACCCAGGTCTCAGGTGTTGTAAGGCAGCAACTCTACTGCTGCTCCACCGCGCTGCCCCCTAGTTTTGAATATACAGGGGCATTCTTAACAGTTGAGAATTGCTCCCATTATAAGTAATTAATTCTTTGCAGCAACCTGCCTACACAATGTAATTGTAAATATAAGCTTTACCTTGACTCCTAGAGAATAATGCATTAAAGTTCTTTGAGGTCAATGAGATGCTTTCAAGAATTTATTCTAGAATGCCTCCGTGTTTTGCCAAATAAAGACCTTTTATATCTGAAGCGCAGCTCTTCTTGGAGCTAATTCAAAGTCTCAGCAGAAGGGAAGAAGCTGTGTTAATCTGTAGATTTACGCTCAGCTGTTTAAAATCCTGGTAACCATGAACAACAATGTTTATCTGTTCAATAATGTTAATAGCTCACACTATGAAACAGAGTGGCAAATCAGAAAAATAATAGGGGCTGTAGTGTGCAAAGCTGGTCGATCGCACTGATGGAAAATGCATGGGTCACTTAATGATTGGGATTTGGCAAAATGGTTCTCTTTCTGCTTTGGCCAAAGGCAGCTTCCCCCAGTATGTTTCCCCCAGATGAGTAATAGAGGACAGGATGTGACAGAGTTTGCAGAGGAAGCATAGAGATTGGAGCTGCATGAGGGAATTTGAATACGAGGATCTAAAACCAAGACAAAGAGCAGACCAGTGTAATCGGTTCCACATTTTGCAGCACTGTATCCCTCTTGAGATCACACCTTCTCCAGCCAACAATTGGCCCACCAGGTTAACACCACACCTGAGGTCATGTGCTGCCCGTCCTGGCTTGTCATGGTCTTTTCTTGCCTCAGATCTCCCCCACCTCCCCTCTACTTTCACTCTGAAGAAGGGTCCTGAAACAAATTGTCCCCTATCTGTTGCCAGCCCAGATTTGTCCTGGTCTTTTCCCGCCTCCAGTGCTCCACCCCCATCCCCCACTCTATTTACCATTTGATGAAGAGTCCTGACCTGAAACATCACCTGTCCTTTTCCCCTGAGATGCTGCCTGACCCATTGAATTACTCCAACACTTTATGTCTATCTTCTACAGAGAGTGTTTGATAATTGGTGGATCTAGGTACAATCACTATGTTTAAGAGATATTTGTTATAGCACCTGACCAGGCCAGGCATAGATGGAACAGGACCTGGTGCAGGCAAATGGGATTAGTGTTGATAGCTAAAATGGTGAACATGCATGTGGTGGGCCAAAGGGCCCTTTTTAATGCTATACAACTCTCTGGCTCTCTGACTCTCCAAACATTCACAAGGTTAAATTGCATGTCACTTGCTACCTCCTAATACTTGGCTAGCCACTGCTCTGAGTTTAATCATTACAAAATCAGCATATACACAGCGTAATCCCATAAAGGGAACAAGTGCCTCAGATAATGTTGTATTTCTACAATGACAATTTTCTAATTGATATCCGCTTCAGGTATGCCCCCTGCTCGCAGTACAAGGTTATTGACTTTATCTTACCTTCTTCTGAGTTTTTGACCTTGCGTTAATATTACTCAAACCTGTAATAATGGTGGATCACCATGTTGGGTAATTGAAAGCAAAAGTACCAATGATTCATTGTGAGTTTGTGTTATTATCTGCATAGCATAATGACCAAGGTTGGCAATGAATTACCTAGATGCTCTCAATGTGTTTTGGGTGACTGGTGAATTGAATATTTATTGTGCAGTGAAACTCACTGTATACATTAAATCATTCATTACCTTGCATTTTACTTTGTGTTTTGTTGATGTGTTGTTATGAATATCTTCCAGGTAATTTGATGTCTTGTCTGACAATAAGCCTTTGACTCATCGGTAATTGCTCCCAGATGACAAATTCCATCTCAAACTGAATTGTAAAATCCAAACAAATCCCTGCTTCACCACTTTGTTTTTGCCCTAAAGTGACTTGTCATCGGGTAAGTGCTTTGCAGCTAAGGGATTTCAAGTCCCAATGCGGATAATGGTACCACTGAGGATGTCGTTGGGTTTGGGAGTTACATTCCTCCTGGTGGAATAGTCTCAGTTTATACACTTACATGTTCTGAGTGAGTAGTTTAGTTTAGTTTAGAGATACAGCATGGAAACAGGCCCTCCGGCCCACCAAGTCCACACCAACCATTGATCGCCCATTTACACCAGTTCTGTGTATTTCCCACTTTCCCACTCGCTACACACCAGGAACAATTTACAGAGACCAGTTAATCTACAAACGCTCATGTCTTTGGGATGTGGGAGGAAACCGGAGCGCCTGGAGTAGACCAACATGGTCACAGGGAGAACGTACAAATTCCTCATAGACAGCACCCAAGGTCAGGACCAAACCCAGTTGGTTCTCTGGCACTGAGAAGAAGCAACTCTACCAACTGCACCACCGTGCTGCCCTTTCAGGTTTGGTTTCCTAATACTCGAATGCTTGTGAGCAGTCAATGTATTCAGAATGGGTAGACATTTAAAAAATAGAACTGCCAATAAAACATCTCTCATGAGAATTCATTTTGCATTCATTTCAGGTGAAGCTTTGTGTTTCAGATCAGGTACCAGGAAGGGAGCGAGACAAGAAATAAACCTGCAGGAGCAAAGCCTCACCAGTTGTGAGGTGACATTGAAAGGTTAATGCTTTCACATCTCTCTGGCTGCCTATTGAATAAACCTTATCTTTTCTGCTTTCCCCTGCCCTGACATTAATTTTGAAAATTGTAAAGCTCTGCTGGTAACTGCCTAAATTATTCACAGATGCAAGGATTGAATTATTATGTGAGAAGATTTAAGCGCTGCAGTCTATATTTTTATATATCAATGATAATCCACTGAGCATCCTCAAGAAGAACTGAAGCAGAGATCAGAATGCTCGCTGCAACTTATCACACAAAAGGGAAAACATTTCCACAGCTATCTTCAAAAGGTTAATGGTCATCTCTATGCGGTGGCAACTCATTTCAAGCCATCTGTGTAGTCCGAGCACTCACAGAACCAATTCTTGATGGGAATGAAATCTTTTACCTATAATTAAAAATAAGTTCATGATGGATAGAGATAGTTTGCAAGAGATGGAGGTTTAAAACTAATCCCACGGGTTTAGCTGCATGGTTTGTGGGTGAGTTGAATTAATTTAGTTCAAGTTGATTTATCTTGTGTTATAATATCGCAGAGTGCTATCTGGTGGAAGATAGAGGGAATGAATCTGCATACCAGAGAAAAGAGACGCATTGCAAATTGGATTTCACAACTTTGTTTTGGTGTTCTGAACACGTACTGCACATCGCTGGAATGCTCAACTGAGCCATCATCAAAGGTGGACAAAATAGGTTAGGAAGGGTACAATTGTGGTTTACATCAAGAATCAAGCTTTAAAATAGGACCTGAACAGAAGACGTCTTTGCTTCACTGATCATTTGAAAGGGCATCAACCCTTTGGAAAATACTTTTCCTGCATAAAAAGGTGTCATAGAGGTGAGTGAAAATGTGATGGAAGGGGGCGAGGGGGACAGGAAATGCTTGTGTGTGTGTGTGCGCACATGTGTATATGTGTGTGTGTGTATGTTCGTGCATGTGGTGTGATGTGTGTGTGTGTGCATGTGTATAAGTTGGTGTGTGTGTGGTATGTGTGCGTGTATGTATTGTGATGTAAAGACCAACTCCATATGTTGCCATGTTTAAGCCCTTTATTGCTTGAGGTCAGTAAGTTGGAAAGCATGCAGAAGAGATTTTCCAGGATGTTACGAGGACTTGCAGGCTTGAGTTATAGGGAGAGGCTGGATAGGGAAAGGTGGGACCTTTTGGTTTGGAGTTTTGGTGGCTGAGAGGCCCCTTGTGAAGGGGTCCAAGATCATGAGATGCATGGATAATGTCAGCTCTCATGATCTTCCCACTCAAACTAGAGGACACAGGCTTAAGGTGAGATGAGAGCAATTTAAGGGGATCTCAGGGTAACATTTTCACTCAGAGGATAGTCCATATCTGGAACGAGTTGCAGAAGAAGCGATAGAATCAGATATGATTACAACTTTCAAGATATTTGGACAGGTGTGGAAAGGAAGGATTTAAATGAATACTAGACCAAGTGCAGACCCGTTGGGTCTTCTCCCTCATTGCAAGATTCCACCACTCACCCGTTCCCCCAACGCACGCCGTTCCCCCAATGCAATATTGCACCACTCATGCATAGCCCCCAACTGCGAAGAGTTTTAGTATTATAGAGATAGATGGGCCAAAGGGACTAACCCCATGTGCCAACATGGTCGGCAAGGACAAGTTGGGCTGAAGAGCCTGTTTCCCTGCTGTCAAGCTCTATGATTATGTGCTGACCAAGTTGGAACTCTGGGCTAGTCCCATTTGTAAATTGACATATTTTTCAGGCTCCCCTGTTTGAGGAACTATTCCATGTTCCCTCTAGAAAGGTATTTTACTCTGATTTAACACTGAGTAACTAACAATCTAGATTTTCTATCTTGAAGAATGTAGAGACAAGATCTCAGACCGGATATATGAATACATGGATAGGAAAGGTTTTTCAGAGATATGATATCAGGCACAGGCAAGTGGAACTACTTCAGCTTTACAATTTGGTCAGCATTGATAAGTTGGGCTGAAGGGCCTGTTTCTCTGCTGTATAGCTCTATGACAATGATCTAAGCCACAAAAACAAGTTTTCAGTTATCTGGTTTAGAGGAGGTGAACAGAGCCACTGCCCCGGATTTTACTGGGACCTGCAAGTTCAGGAAAACTGAAACAAAAACAAAAAATGCATGAAGCACTCAGCAGATCAGGCAGAATCAATGGAGAGGCAAGATATTGGGTCATAAACTCTTCAGTAGAACTGGGAAAGTCTAGGTACAAGGAACTGCAGATGCTGGTTTACAAAAACAAAAAAAAACAAAGTACAAATATATTTATAATATATATAAATGTGAGGTTATCCACTTTGGCGGCAAAAACAAGGGGGCAGATTATTATCTCAATAGGGTTAGGTTAAGTAAGGGGGAGGTACAGTGAGACCTGGGTGTCCTTGTACACCGGTCACTGAAAGTTGGCATGTACGTACAGCAGGCAGTGAAGAAAGCTAATGGAATGTTGGCCTTCATAACAAGAGTATTTCAGTACAGGAGTAGAGATATTCTTCTGCAGTTGTATGGGGCTCTGGTGAGACCACATCTGGAGTATTGTGTACTGTTAATGTCTCCTAATTTGAGGAAGGACATCCTTTTGTGATTGAGGCAGTACAGCGTAGGTTCACGAGATTGATCCCTGGGATGGCAGGACTGTCATTGGAGGAAAGATTGAAAAGACTAGGCTTGTATTCACTGGAGTTTAGATGGATGAGGGGGGATCTTATAGAAACATATAAAATTGTAAATGGACTGGACAAGCTAGATGCAGGAAAAATGTTCCCTATGTTGGGCGAGTCCAGAACCAGGGGCCAAAGCCTTAGAATAAAGGGGAGGTCATTTAAGACTGAGGTGAGAAAAAACGTTTTCTCCCAGAGAGTAGTGAATTTATGGAATTCCCTGCCACTGTGGGCAGTGGAGGCCAAATCACTGGATGGATTTAAGAGAGAATTAGATAGAGCTCTAGGGGCTAGTGGAGTCAAGGGATATGGGGAGAAGGCAGGCACGGGTTATTGATAGGGGACAATCAGCCATGATCACAATGAATGGCGATGTTGGTTCGAAGGGTCGAATAGCCTCCTCCTGCACCTATTTTCTATGTTTTCTATGTATGAGGTGATCGCTGGTTGGCACGGATTTGTTGGGGCAAAGAGCCTGTTTCCACGCTGTATCTCTAAAGTAAAGTAAACTATCCCAGCGCGTGGAAATGGCAGCCAGTAACACAACTATTATTAAAGCAAGGAAATGGAAGCTGAATGATTGATTGAGTGGCAACCTGTTGTAAGCGAGTTGGGAAATAAAGTTGTCCTTTTATTAACACTTCTGAAACTCAAGGACATGATGATGACAATAGAGAGCTGAAGGACACTATTATAGTTAGCAGACTTCCTAAAATAAAAAAAATAAAAACAGTTGGTAAATATGCAATTAAGTTGCAAGCACTGTTGGATAACACTTCTAATTCTGAACAAATCAATCTGCATCGCGGGCCAGAAATATCCGAGCATCTTACCAAACAAATCAGTCGAAGATTATAATGTGTTGTGTGATTGAAAATAGATCTTTGCATGTTTATTAGGAGAAAGCAATTTGCGTCTCTGTGCAGTGACATCTTCTAATCTTCTATTATAAAAGTCATCAGTTGCACCCACAATATGAAGTCAGTCTGTCAGTGAAAAAGAATCAGTATCAATCCTCCTTATAATCAGCTGCATACAAGGCCTCAGTTCTATTTTAGAGTCATGGAGTCATAGAATCATACAGAACGGAAACAGCCCCTTCAGTCCAACATGTGCATATCAACCAAGATGCCCATCTAAGCTAGTTCTATTTGTTCTTCTTTGGCCTATATCTCCCTAAACCTTTGCTATCCATGTACATGTCCAAATATCTTTTAAATACTATTATAGTACCTATCTGAACTACCTCCTCTGGCAGCTTGTTCCATAAGGCCATCACCTTCTGAATGAAAATGTTTACCTGCAGGTTCCTATTAAATCTTTCCCCTCTCACCTTAAAACGGTGTCCTCTGGGTCATGATTCCCTCCTCCCCCCTCTGGGTAAACGACTCTATGCATTCACCCTCTATTCCCCTCGTGATTCAGTACACCTACATAAGATCATCCCTCAGCCTCACGCACTCCAAGGAATAAAGTCCGAGCCTGCCCAACTTCTCCCTATAGCTCAGGCTCTCGAGTCCTGGCAACATCCTTGTATATCTCTACACTCTTTCCAGCTTATTGACATCCTTCCTCAGCAGAGTAACCTAAACTGAATATGTTGCACCAAATGTGGGTTACTTTCTGTTAGTTTGCCTTCCTTTTATTTCTACTGCCCATCTCAGGAGGATGTGTAGGTGCGCAGATACCTGGATGGCTGCCAAATGCCCACTAATTATGTTCACACACAGATGAGGAGGAATGATGTAGACTACTTGGATATAGATTACTACACTAGATAGTCCACTCCTTCCCCCATTTCAATTTACAACTATAGCAATTTAGAATTAGACGGCTGGATAATCATCCTCAATCGAAGTAAAAGTCACTGCCTAATGTCAACAAACTCAACTTTGGCCAGGGTTCAAAGCATGAACGCAGTTTAATGTTATTTTAGCTAAAGTCTTTGTGGGAGAATTATGTTTAAATTACCTTTGTAATGATAAAATCTGTAAATTCATTCAATACTTGATGACCATGGAGTGATAGAATGTTCCCAGAGTGGATTTACTCTTATGCTACAAGTAAGGACAATTTATGGAGGCTACCTACCCTACAAACCCATTCATCTTTGGAATGTGAGAGGAAAACGGATCACATAGTATTAGTGAGAACATGCAAACTCCACACAGACAGCAACAAGGTCAGTATCGTACTTGGGCCTCTCACGTTGTGAGGAAGCAGCGCTATCACCTGCGCCACCGTGATCAAGTGTATTTTCAGGACCTAATGTGGCCACTTACTCAAAGAAAACACCTGCTGTAAATCAAAGGGAACATCAACAAAAATATGCATTGATGAAGCAACTTGAAGGCAGTGAAATGTGCCAGGGCCCTTAGTTTAGTTTAGAGATGCAGCGTGGAAACAGGCCCTTCAGCCCACCAAATCAACGCTGACCATCGATCATCCATTCACACTGGTTCTATGTTTTCCCACTTTGTCATCCACTCCCTACACACCATGGGAAATTAATAGAGAGGCCAATTAACCTACAGAACCTCATGTCTTTAGCATGTGGGAGGAAACCGGTGCAACTGGACGAAACCCATGTGGTCACAGGGAGAACATGCAAATGCCTGAGGTTAGGATTGAACCCGGATCTCTGATGCTATGAGGCAGTGGCTCTACCAGCTGCACTACTCTGCCACCTTTCACAGGGCCTAGTACCAAACAAACTAAAAATGTCACATACACATATTACAAGAGTTTAATCCCCAATGTGCATTCTTAGACCATAAGACCATGACCATAAGACATAGAAGTGGAATTAGGCCATTTGATCAATCAAGACTACTTGGCCATTCGATCATGGCTGATCTATTTATCCCTCTCAACGCCATTCTCCTGCCTTCTCCTGTAACCTTTGGCGTCCTTACTAATCAAGAACTTATCAATCCCCACTTTAAAAATACCCAATGACGACCTCCACAGTCGTCTGTGGCAATGAAGTCCACAGATACACCACCCTCCGACTAAAGAAATTCCTCCTCATCTCCATTCTAAAGATGTGTCCTTTTATTCTGAGGCTGTACCCTCTAGTCCTAGACTCTCTTAGGATTGATTTGAAGGAGGAGTGAGGGATTGTTTTTGTATACACATTTGTCATCACAAAAAATATCTCAACTTCTCCATCACTGATATAATTTTTCTTATTAAAGTGAATTGCGTCTGTTCGTCATGTTTTCCACTCAGCGGACGATAAGCCCTGAGAAGCTTTGTCCTCAGCGCTTGGCATAAAATAGATTGAATCTTCAATCACAGAATGAAGCACAAGTATACCTACAGCTCAAATACACCATTAGCTCCTGAGCCTGTGCTATGAGTGACCCTGTATATTACACTAGTTCAACCAATGCTTGCAACACAAGCCTATAACTTTGAAAAATGAAATTAAAATCACAATAGTCTCAATATCAGTGTTGCAAGGGGATGGTTTAACAGGGAGAGGTTATTAAGTCAGTATCCCCACATGATGCAACCCGTTCCATCCACAAAATAGCTCAAACCAGCTTCACTGCAGCAATAGACAGCACATTAGTTCAATTCTAAACCCCAGAGCTGTGTGTGCAAATGTCTGTGTGTGTGTGTGTGTGTGCACGTGTGTATGTGTGTGTGTGTGCACATATGTGTGTACGTGTGCGTGTGTGTATATGTGTGTGCGTGTTTGTATGTGTATGTGTGTGTAAATTGTCCCTAGTGTGTAGGACAGTGTTCATGTATGGGGTGAATGCTGGTCGGCATGGACTCAAGGGCCTGTTTCTGCGCTGTATCTCTAAAGTAAAAGTGGCCTGAACTGCTGGGGGTTTTTTTCTGATTTTCTAGCGTGTGCAATTTATTTTGTTTTCTTTCAAGGCAATTTGTTCAATTCTGCAAACATTGTTAAAGTAATAATTTGCTAATTTATAAATCTAGTGTGGAACAGTGGGAATCAAAGTAACGGATTCTCCTTTTGAATAAGAATTAATGCCATCTTGGATTGCACAATGTTTCACAGAGAATGAATGTGACTGACAAGAACATTGTGGAAATTAATTTGTTTAATCGAGCAATATTCTGAGCAAAGGGAGAATTCAACACATTGAAGGTCCCTGAGCATATGGTATAATATTTACGTATTTTCAGTGATCATAAGCTCATAAGACTGAGGAGCAGAATTAGATAGAGGGTTGGCATGGTGGCGCAGTGGTACAGTTGCTGCCTTACAGCGCCAGAGACATGGGTTCAATCCTAACTATGAATGCTTGTCTGCACGGAGTTTGTACATTCCCCCCGTGACCTGTGTGGTTAACAGACTATGAACCACTTCTGCGTATGCTGATGTTCATATTCCAATGTAAAAAGGACACAAAGTGCTGGAGTAACTCAGTAGATCAAGCAGCATCTCTGGAGAACATAGATCAGCGGCGTATCATGTCGGGACAATTCCCCAGACTGAAAAAGGGTCTTGACCCAAAACGTCACCTATCCATATCCTTGCATTCAACCAAGTCAAGTCAAGTCACATTTATTTATATAGAACATTTAAAAAACAACTCTCGTTGGCCAAAGTGCTTTACATTTGTTATAAGAATAGTATAAACAGGAACCCGCCCCCGATGCGCCGCTACAGCGACAAGTGGCAATTCGCCCACAGCCCGAGCTGCGCCCCCTCATCCGCAACCCGGGTTTCTCTGGAGTTGGAGCGGGGCTTGGGCTAGAAACTGGAACGGAGCTGGGACTGCTGAAACTGTACCGCCCGTGCCTGGAGTGGGCCGTGTGGCACTGGCCCCTCTGACTCCTCCAACACGGAGGCACGACGTGAAGTCCCCCACGGGAAGCAAGGGGTGAGGGCCAGCTCTCCGGTTGAAGTGTCCCAGCAAGAATCACATACATACATATATACATATAGCCCTCGCTCAGTGGACGTCAGGAAAGGCTTGGGAGTATAGATAAGGTTTTAGTCTTGACTTAAAGGAGTCGATGGAGGGGGCAGTTCTGATGGGAAGGGGGATGCTGTTCCACAGTCTAGGAGCTGCAACCGCAAAAGCGCGGTCGCCCCTAAGCTTATGCCTAGACCGCGGGATATTCAGCAGCCCCAAGTACTCCACCTCAAAAAGGAGGGAATTCTAATGTCTGTGGCATCCTCAAAAACTTCTTTCCAGTCAGCTAACATCATTTTGTCTCAATGAGTCTTGACAAAAATTGTTCTGCAACCTTGTCTACCATCCAGGTGTCCCATCAGTCATCCTCCACCTCTGGTGCATCTTGGCTGCAGTGTTACTCTCCCTAGCTCCTCCAGCAGCACCACCCAAACCCACACTCTCCTCCCTGAACAAAGGAGAAGGCCAGCAGATGCGTGAGTACTCCAGCTCCTTAAATGCACACTTGGTGCTGACTTGGCGTAGATAGGCCAGATAGTAAGAAGACTTTTCCTCTGGTAGAGGTGTTGCAGACCAGAGGGAATAGGATTATGGTGAGTAATGAAACGTTTAGAGGGGATTTAGGACCGATGGTTGCAATCTGGAACACACTGCCTGAAAAGATTGTGGAGGCAGGTAGTGTCAAACATTGAACCGGTATCTAGGCAAGCATTTGAATCACCAAGGCATAGAAGGTTGCAGAGTAAGTACTGGTACGAATGGACCTGATGGGCTGAAGAGCTTGTTTCTATGCAGTACGACACTATGAGTCTATGATATCACTACTCCTTTATGGCTAATGGGTCAAAATTCAAGAACCACCTTCAATTGTTAGGTAGACAAAAATGCTGACAAAACTCAGAGGGTGAGGCAGCATCTATGGAGCGAAGGAAAATACCTTAACAGAAGCATTACAGCAGTTCAAAATGGTGGCTCACCACCAAAAATGGACCATTCTTACTCATACACTCTACTTTGACAGTGACAAATTTCCATTCCAGCCCTGGCATTGTTATGCTTTATCTGTATCCTGAAACTGGAATTAACTGATTGATTGAAAGATACAGCATAGAAACAGACCCATCGCCCCACCAAGTCCACACCTACCACCGATCACCCATTCACACAAGCTCATCTATGCTAACCAACCTTCGCACTCACTCCCTACACACAAGGGGCAATGTTAAAGAAGTTGATTAACCTACACACCTGCATGACTTTGGGATTTGGGAGGAAGCTGGAGCACCCAGAGGAAACATGAGCGCTTACAGAAGACCAGGCAAACTTTACATGGGCAGCACCCAAGGCCAAGATTAAGCCTGGGTCCCTGGCACTGTGAGGCAGCAGCTTTACCAGCTGCACCATTGTGCTGCCCACCAGATGTCATGGAAAGTAGAAGCCAGGCCAAGGGAGAAACAGATTCCAGGCAGGATCAATGTTCAGAAGATGACATCAACTTTCATCACAACAATTTGCTGTTGTGGAACATAAATGAAACAATGCAGCAATGGCATCACCCGGCCTCTCATCTATCTATTATTTGTACTTTTGGGAGCAATCATTATTATTTCACCAGCTGTGTTTTCTCACATACTCATTTTTCTTCAGACGTTCTTTGTTTCTCTGTCTTCATGTGGGCAGGAGCAGATGTGTCCCTGATATTAAAATGTTTTACATTTGCATAGATTGGAGAGCTACAAACTTCTAAACAGAAAATCTTAAGTTGAACTCATTTTTTTATTCTGACTTCTTAGCATTAAACAAACAGAAAATGCTTGAAATACTCAGCGAGTCAGGCAGCGCGTATTCAGTTTAGATTAGTTTAGTATAGTTAGCTTAGTATAGCAAAGAGTAGGAGTAAACGGGTCCTTTTAACAATGGCAGGCAGTGACTAGTGGGGTACCGCAAGGCTCAGTGCTGGGACCCCAGCTATTTACAATATATATTAATGATTTTGACGAGGGAATTGAATGCAATATCTCCAAGTTTGCGGATGACACGAAGCTGGGGGGCAGTGTTAGCTGTGAGGAGGATGCTAAGAGGCTGCAAGGTGACTTGGATAGGCTGGATGAGTGGGCAAATGCATGGCAGATGCAGTATAATGTGGATAAATGTGAGGTTATCCACTTTGGTGGCAAAAACAGAAAAGTAGACTTTTATCTGAATGGTGGCCGATTAGGAAAAGGGGAGATGCAACAAGACCTGGGTGTCATGGTACACCAGTCATTGAAAGTAGGCATGCAGGTGCAGTAGGCAGTGAAGAAAGCGAATGGTATGTTAGCATTCATAGCAAAAGTATTTGAGTATAGGAGCAGGGAGGTTCTACTACAGTTGTACAGGGTCTTGGTGAGACCACACCTGGAGTATTGCATACAGTTTTGGTCTCCTAATCTGAGGAAACATTCTTGCCATAGAGGGAGTATAGAGAAGGTTCACCAGACTGATTCCTGGGATGGCAGGACTTTCATATGAAGAAAGACTGGATAGATTTGGCTTGTACTTGCTAGAATTTAGAAGATTGAGGGGGGATCTTATAGAAACTTACAAAATTCTTAAGGGGTTGGTCAGACTAGATGCAGGGAGATTGTTCCCGATGTTGGGGAAGTCCAGAACAAGGGGTCACAGTTTAAAGATAAAGGGGAAATCTTTTAGGATCGAGATGAGAAAAACATTTTTCACACAGAGTGGTGAATCTCTGGAATTCTCTGCCACAGAAGGTAGTTGAGGCCAGTTCATTGGCTATATTTAAGAGCGAGTTAGATGTGGGCCTTGTGGCTAAAGGGATCAGGGGGGTACGGAGAGAAGGCAGGTACAGGATACTGAGTTGGATGATCAGCCATGATCATATTGAATGGCGGTGCAGGCTCGAAGGGCTGAATGGCCTACTCCTGCACCTATTTTCTATGTTTCTATGTTTCAATGTATAGTTTAGTTTAGAGATACAGTGTGGAAATATGCCCTTCGGCCCTCCTAATCCGTGTCTACCATAGATCACCAGTTCAACAAACCATCACAAACCCTCAGACTTCTATGGCTCTCTGGACGAGACTTCCCCCAACCCTGCTTTATCTAAGGACTTCATTAAACTCTCCCAGTACAGTTATGTCTGTTCTGACTTTCCATGCCATGCTTCCGAAATACTTCTGGTTTCTTTAATCATGGCGTCTCCTTGACCATAGTTGACTGGAGTTGAAGATGTGTTTGTTGTTGTGTCTGTACTTCTCTCACCTGCTGTTCTCCAAGCCAGAAGACAGTCTCGTTATCATTCTCTTCCACCCCATCAACTTCCACATTCAACAGAACATGCTGCATAATTTCCACCATCTTTAAATAGATTCTGCATCAATACACATTTTCACTTTCTCTCCACTTTAGTTTCCTCTCCAACTAATGGTTTGCTCTCTCAACTACACCACCCACTTTATTTCTTGCAGTACATTGCCATGCAATCACTGCAAGAAATGCACCATGCAATCTTCCCTTTTATCATTTCTCGTCCCCACATACACAGACTAAAACAATCAGACAAGGCGACCACTACCAAGCACCTGAGATCTGTCCAGGTTCTGTCATTTTAATTTCTCTTCCATTCCCACATTGACCTGTCTGTCCTTGGCCTGCACCACTGCCCAGGTGAGGCCAAATGCAGACTAGAGAAACAGCACCTCATGTTCCCCTTGGTTAGGCTACAAACTGACAGCATTGAATATGTCAATTTCTGATAATGGTTTCTCTCCCCCCCCCACTCTCCACCCTTCTCTTCAACTTTACCCAGGTCCTCACATGAACACAGACACTCACACACACACGCGCGCGCACACACAGACACACACACACACACGCGGACACACACACATGCACACACACACACACACATGCACACACACACACATACACATGCATCAGACACTCACACACACACACGCACACACACACACACACACACACACACACACACACACACACACACATACACACACACACACACACACACACATGCACACTCTCACACACACACAACACACACACACACACACACACACACACATGCACACACACACACACTCACACACACGCACACGCCCACGCACACACACGCACACACACAGATGCACACACACTCACACACACTCACATACACACAGACATGCAACACACCTTTCTTTACATCAGCCCTCATCACATTGTTTGTTTCCCTCTCACACCCAACCCGCTCAGTCAGGTAATCAGCCCCTCCTCATCGGGATCCACCTACACCTCGCGAGCTCTATCTCCATCCCTCCTCCTCACCTACTTACACGGGCTATCTTCCCTCTCATTCCATACTGTATGAATCTATGACTAAGCTTGGTCAAAGAGTGCTTTGAAGGACAAGTCTTGAAGAGATGGGCGGTTGAGAGAGGGATTTCCAGAGTTTATGGTAAGGTAGCTGAGGACTTGGACAGCCAATAGTGGATATTGGGAATTACAAAATTTCAGAGGCTTAAAAGAGATGCTAGAAATTGTGAGGTGGGAGCCCATGAGAAAAATTGAAGAGAAGGACTCGGTGTCTGAGTAGATCGTTGAGCACTGGGTTGATACAATGAATGGACAGACATGAGCAAGGATATGGGAGCAGACTTTGGCCAGATTAACTGCTTAAGTGATAATGTGTTTCGTTTGTATTATACAGCTGCTCTAATCTAACGTGGATTTTTTTCCGCATGCCTAATGTCGTCTTTTTTTAATTTAAGCACTTCTAAATTAATTTTAATCACCATCTTCAGGAGAAAAAAATTAATAATGAACCATTAGATAATGTACATTGGAACAAAGTGTAGAAGTGAGCATTGAAGTATACCAGAGTCTACTTATATGAAATTTGACACTTTTTTGCTTTTGAAAGTATGACACGTCATTAAAAATGTCATTGCTGTCATTTTAATTATCTTCAATTAAGAATCATTTGACTGTCAAGTAATGTTCTTTCACTAAAATTGCTATTGCATTTTTTTTGCCTTTTAAAAGGAAATGTTTTAAAATCCTTTTTATTGGTTATGCACACCAAAATTATCATTGCGTCATTTTTCCAGTCTTGCTTATTATGGAAAGATATTGGAATTATTTTTTTCATAACTCTTAATAAAAGGTAAACATCGTGTGTAGGGAGGAAAGTGAAATCCCACAATTAATTGAAGCAAACCATGAGATTAAAATGCAAATTATACTTAATTTAACGGAAACTTCAATAACAAATATACTGAGCACTTTGAGAAACATTATTTAATAAAGGATAGTGTGCATAGACCTCTAAAGAATATGTTGATCCAGAGCATCCTTACCGAATTATATGCAGATATAATTGAAAGAATAGAATGAGGTGATTGACTTGGGTTTTGGCAGGCCATTAAATAAAGTTGGGGGGTCATGTCACTGTTGTGTCAGACATTGGTGAGGCCATACTTATAGTATTGTGTTCAGTTTTGGGCATCCTGTTAAAGGAAAGATGTTGTCAAGTTAGAAAGGGTGCTGAGAAGATTTATGAGGATGTTGCCACAACTAGAGGGCCGGAGCTATAGGGAGGGATTGAGCAGGCTAAGAGTTTAATCCTTCGAGTGCAGGAGGAAGAAGGGTGATCTTATAGTGTATAAAATCATGAGAGGAATAGATCACACAGAGAGATGTGAGTCTGTGGAATTCTCTGCCTCAGAGGGGGGGTGTAGTCCGGTTCTCTGGATACGTTCAAGAGATAGCTAGATAGGGCTCTTAAGATATGGGGAGAAGGCAGGAACGGGGTACTGATTGGGGACGATCAGCCATGATCACATTGAATTTTGGTGCTGGCTCAAAGGGCCAAATGGCCTACTCCTGTACCTAATGTCTATTGTCTATTGTCCATTGTCTATTGTCTATTGTCTATTGTGTATCAGGTAAATGCACAGAGTCTTTTGCCCAGAGTAGGGGAATCGCGAACAAGACAACATGGTTTTAAGGTGAAGGGGAAAAGATAGGAACCAAAGGGGTAATTTTTTTTTACACAAAGGGTGGTGCATGTATGCAATAAACTGCCAGAGGAGAAAATTGAGGCAGGTACAATCACAACGTTTAAGAAACATTTAGACAGATACATGGATAGAATAGGTTTTGAGAGATATGGGCCAAACACAGGCAGGTGGGACTAGTGTAGTTGGAGCATGTTGATCTGTGTGAGCATGTTGGGCCAAAGGACTTCTTCCCATGGTATATGTCTCTATGACTCTAAAGCTCTACACAAAGGTTTTCTGGCAATAGCCATGCTAAGTGACAGTAGGGACAATGAGTTATTTGGAAATGAAGTAAGATTGGAAAGGTTGAGTGAGATATAGGTCAAATGCGGGCAAATGGGACTAGGTTAGATGGGGCATCTTGGTCAGCATGGACGAGTTGGGCTGAAGGGCCTGTTTCCATGCTGTATGACTCTTCACTCTGAGACTCTCAATGAGGATAGAGAAGTATTTCTAATTGGAAATATATGGTTCCAGTACTGTTCCATTATTGGAGCACAAACTTTAAACATTTGCTCTCGGGATTTGTCTAGCAATGTCAACATTTATTGCCCAGGCCTTGTAGTTTGTGAAGATATAAATAGTGCAATTTTTCTCTTGCCCTCCTGTTGAAGCTAATCCTATCATTGTGTTAAGGAGTTCCAGAGTTTTGTCCTGGAAATGATAAAGCAATATCTGCTGGTAAAGGATGAAACTCGTTTGATAATTAACGAAGGAGATGGTTTCCCCATTGTTGTGGGGCAGCAATCACAGGTATAGATGATCCTATTTGGTTAAGTTGCCGCAATGCATCCGATACAGATTGTACTGTGCAGCAATCTGCCGCAGATCGATTTGGAAACAATAGCTGTAATCAGTCATAGAGCCAACCACGAATCCAAGGGAACATGCATGGCATTCATTTAAGATTCAAAGAATTAGTCTGAATGTTTAATTGAATGGCATTTTTTTTGGAGTTGGGCAGATGGTTATTTAAATTTGCTTGTTTCAGTGTTTTTTTGGAAAGAATTTCTACAATTAGTAAGAATAGTTTGAGTGAATTGATTACAATTCCCCAGCCTCGCTGTACACCCTATGAAGACACCCTTGGGATTTTGCCATGAGAACCAGATTGCTGAGAAGTAGGACTCTTTCATTAATATTTCTGCTTAACTTAAGACTCAATTAGTTTAGTTTATTTAGAGATACAGCGTGGGTAGCACAGCGGTAGAGTTGTTGCCTCACAGCACCGGTGACCAAGGTTCGGTCCTGACTGCTGGTGCCGTCCGTATGGAGTTTGTACATTCTCCCTGTGGGTGTTTTCTCCAGGTGCTGTGGTTTTCACCCACACACTCAAGACATAAAATTGTAAATTGTCCCCAGTGTGTGTCGGATAGATTTAGTAACGACCTGTGGCTCTGCCCTGACGTCCTTAGCTGGCTGCCTGCTGTTCAGCAACACAGCAGCAACGTCTGTGGCTCTGCCCTGACGTCCTTAGCTGGCTGCCTGCTGCTCTTCAGAATACAGCAGCCACGTCTGGAAAAAAGAACCAAAGGTAAGGGAAGTTTGTTCTTACCTGTACTGGTTTTCAGCCTGCCGTTTTGGGAGGAACGTCCTTCCTCCCGCAGCCCCACGGACCCCGTAGCGTAGGTCCTTGGGCTGCTGTCCCCGATGTCGGCTCTCTCTCTTCCGGGTGGTGCAGCCGCTTCAATCAGCTCCGGAGCCGCTAGCGACTGCATCCAACATAGACTCGCCTTGGTCTGGAAAAACCCCCGGGACGTGTTGCTTCGCTTCCCGCCCGGCAGCAGTCAATCTTGCCGGTGCGGGGAGCGACGTCGGGCACAGCTGTTCTGCTGCTAAAAATAGCTTTTAGGAATCCTCTCCGGAGGATTCGCGTGCTATCGGCTGCTGCTGGCTGCTGGCTGCGCTGTTTCTGCAGTTCTCCCCTCCAGCTCCCGCAGCTTCTTGTATTTCCTACCTGCAAGGTAAGTGGGAAAAATTTTGCAGTCTCTTACCTGCTTCTTTGCATTTCCCTCTAGGGAGACGTCGTCTCCCACGTCTGACTCGTTCAATGCGTGTATGCGATATGACACGCATGCGTCGTAGCGGGCTTCTTTCACGTAGTCACTCACGTGACTCCGAAGTAAAATTGTAAATTGTCCCCAGTGTGTGTCGGATAGATTTAGTTTGCAGGGATTGCTGGCCCGGTCTCGGTGAGCCAAAGCGGCCTGATTCTGCGCTGTATCTCTAACCTAAACTAAACAAAACTAATCTAATTGAGTCTTAAGTTAAGCAGAGATATTAATAAAGGAGTCTAATACACACTTGCTAAACAGATTTAACTTCCTGTGTGCAGGTTTTCCACCAGAGAGATGGAGTCGTATGGACGTTGATGTGACAATGGGATGGTGCTGTGAGTTGGCATCAATGGGTGGAACTGATGTTATGTTATAAGTGGTGTCAAGGGCAGACATGCTCACCTATCCGCTGGCATTGAATAATGCACCAACGTTTTGATGATAGGCCTGGAGTTGTGTGAACCTGGCAAAAGCAGAAGTGTGCAGGATGATGAGATTATTGATGAGTTAGTGTCATTTTAGCATTGTCCATGACACCTTGCATCACTTTGTTATTGATTCAAAATTGATCTGATTAGTCAGATTAGATTTTACCAACTACTTGTGAAGAGGCAATATCACTGGGGAATGTCACAAGGTCGTGAAAATTTCTAGTTGGCCTCTGTAAAATTGCCCCTATTGTGCAGTGTAGGGGTTGGATGAGAAAGTGGGAACTTGTGTGAATGGATGATCGATGGCCAGCATGGACTGTGAGCTGAAAGCCGCTGTATCTCTAAGCTAAACTAAATTGTCAGGTAAATTTCAGTTTTGTAACTGGACTGGAACAACCTTAGCTTGAAGCATGACTTGATCTGGACCACATCTCTCGTACTACAGCCTGAATATTGTCTGGTCTCAGTTATTTCTGGATAACACATCAATTTAATCGAACTGAAGACATTTTTGTAGGTGGTGTGTGCATCTCAGAAAGAAAAGGAGTCGCAATCTATTTAACATTTCATGGTTACAAATACATTGTCCTTGCCTTCAGAGCTCCTTTATTATCCCCATTATTATTGAGGGATGAGGATGTTCTTGGATCCTCCTCCTCCATTTCGCAGTTGTCACTGATTGTTATTTGTTAGTTGTTATTCAATTTGAATCAGATTCTAGATCATGTTGCCAAAGACCATTTACTGCAGGCTGCCTCTTCCCTTCTGTCCCCTGTTCTCCTTGCTTTGCATACCCTCTGTGACCTTGCAACCTTCACGTGTGGGCACTGACAAGAAAACATTAGTTATCCATGAAGGACAGCAATGCAACCTCTCCTCACTCGTGGCTATAGCAAGCTCAACATTTAGTGAGTACATTTCTAATTAAAATTGAATGCACTCTACTCAGGAGTGCTCAGGAATAAGTGACTTGAACTTCATAGGAACAAGGATTGTTCTGAATGTATCAACAGCCTGAAAGAAAAGTGCTTCATAGCCATAATTCTGATCAGACTGTTCATTACCACCTCAAGTCTCATGGGCTAATGGATGGTAAAGATACCAGGTAGTGGTCGTTATTATTTGTGTTTCCCTAGTAGATTCTTGACCAGCAGAGGTGCACTGGGGTGGGAGTTTGCAACCTTCACGTGGTCCACCCTGTTTCGATTAATGCAATCAACCTGGCACGCACAATTAATGCTGTGCACGCCATACGCAAGAAGAAGAAGAGGTGCACTTAGCTAAAGATCTTAACACAAGGGGAGGTACAGTGACACAACAGTAGGGTTGCTGTCTTACAATGCCAGAAACCTGGATTCGATCCTCACTATGGGTACTGTCTGTACCGAGTTTGCAGGTTCCTCCTGTGACGGCTCGGGTTTTCTCCGAATGCTCCGGTTCCCTCCCACATTCCAAAGATGTGCAGGTTTGTAGGTTAATTGGCTTCTGTAAATTATCACTAGCCTGTTGGATAGAACTAGTGTGTGTGTGATCGATGGTCGTCCTGACTCGGTGGGCTGAAGGGCCTGTTTCCACACTGAATCTCTGAAATCTAAAGTCTAAAGAAACCCAAGTCAAAATATGGATTAAAGAGCTGATGTGAAAGTGGCTGCCTGTGACGCCAAGGCCATGTTTGACTAAGTCTGGTATCAAGCCTTTTCAGTCAAACTGAAGTTAATGAGGGAAACCACTCCAAGGGTCCAAGTCACATCTCAACAAAGAATATCAAGATGAATGAGCAGGATTTGTCTGCCAAAGAACAAGTGCTGGAAGGGATCAGATCAGGCTGAGTGAGGTTGTTCCTATATTAAAGCTGCTGAGTCTATGCTCATTTAGTTTAGCAAAAATCAGAATTGTCTCTGTATGTGGCTTTTTTCCCCTTTGGTATTTTCGTACCAAGGAGTGGAACGCTTCCCAGTTTCAGCATTTGATCAACACTTCAGTCGGGGGAAGGTTACTTCTACTCTACCGTAGCCGGGCACCTCATCCAAAATCGAAATTCCCCTTGTACATCGCTAGACATTTCCCACACCAACCTATGAGATTATCAATTGGGCTCTCAATAGAGTACATACAGCATTGATTCACACGGCTCTACAAAATAATTGAGACTTCTCAAATTTTTTTTTCCCAATATCCTGATTGGCAAATCTATTGGGCACTTTCCTTTCATTCAGATGGATTAGATAGACAACAGTTCCCAGAGATGACAACATATCACCACTTCTTGGGAGCAAACTGTCAGCAAAGGAAAACATTGATGAGGAAATACGCCACTGTCTTCAATATGCCTACAATGCATTTGTGTGAACAAAGAAAAAACGATGTTTGCAGATCAAGACCTCCGCCTGTCCTTTAGGCACCTCTAACCCTAATTGTGGGAAGGTCTTCAGTCCTCCCTTTGACCTCAGAACCCATAAACCACCAGGGAAGCAGGTTTTCATCAAGGGTCAAAAGAAGGGTCTCGACCCAAAACTTCACCCATTCCTCCTCTCTGGAGATGCCTCAATAACTCAATGTTTTGTCTATCAATTCCAAGGAACTATCTAAGAAAGAAGAGAAAAATGTCATCCTGTTTTTGTTCTCTTCCATATTCTACAGTGGAAACTACACACCATTCTGTTTAACAGGCCTATTTTAACCCTATATAACCTACCTGAAGATCGTTGGACTTTGAATATCATCAGCATTTTGTCTTAACTTCCCACTCCTTGCAATAATTTTGAACCAACTTCTTAATAAATATAATCCATTAGTCGCGTTCTTCTAACTGCATAAAACATAAGAATGTGTAGGAAGAAACTTCAGTTGCTGGCTTACACCAAAGATAGACACAAGAACATGGTGTAACTCTGCAGGTCAGGCTGGAGAAAAATAATAGGTCGTTTTTCTGACCCTTCATCAGACTGAGGATCAGGGAAGAGGGAACCGAGAGATGTGAAAAAGTACATGGAATAAATTAATGAAAGATAGGCAAAAAGACAGATCAAAGCCAGCAACAATTATCACATAAAGGTGGAGCCCACAATGATCCATTGTTGGCTGTGGTTAAGGTGATAACGAGTAATACATACAATGAAACTCAGTAGGATGACAATGAAACTAGTCCGACGACTAGGGTGGGGGAGGGACGGAGAGAGAGTGGATGCAGGTTAACAATGGGTATACTGGCATGCTGCTCAGGAGCAATAAAAAGATTCATTGATTGCTCGAGGCTCACTTTGCCGGATGACATTATGTATCTCGTCATTTTTCAGTTCATAGAGTAAAGTCTTATTTATAGAAGGGTAATGTTTTTTATATTGAAACTCGTGTGCCAGCTTGAATCATGACATTTTGTTCCTCTAATCACGTCGTCCTTATGACACCGCTATGATTAGGGAATTAGCTTGCATAGAATTATTAATGCTGCTCTCAAAAACCTATCAGCAGCGCTACATTTAGCAATGTGATGTATTAATAGCTATTGTGGTGATACCCACATCTACAACTCGTCAGTCCTGATGAAAAGAGCAGGTCCTTGAATTCTCGCAGCCTTGCAAAAATTCCGAAGCCAGTTATGTGACAAGACTCCATTTTATGTATCCACTATCGAGAGGTGATGCATTCCCTTATTATTGCCACTTCATTATATGAGAGGCTGGTACCATTAAGTTATAACAATGTAAATGAGATTGCTGCATGATGATAGTAGTAAAGAGGTGGCACAGTGGCATAGCTGGTAGAGCTACTGCATCACAGCGGCAGAGACACGTTCAACTTGGGTGCTGTCCGTGAGGAGTTTGCACGTTCTCCCTGTGCTCTGGTTTCCGTACACATCACAAAGACAGGCAGGTCTGTAGGCTAATTGGCCTTTATAAATTTACCCTAATATGTAGGGAGTGGCTTTGAAAGTGGTATCATAGAGATCTAGGGTGAACGGTAGATCAATGGTCAGCATGTACTTGATGGGCTAAACGGCCTGTTTCCACACTGTATCTGTAAGACTAAACTAAAACTGAAACTAGGGAACATTCTGTATTATTTAACCTTTTGGTTTTTGTATGATGGCATGTTCAAAGTTCAGATGGAAAAATGTGTTAGTATTCTATAATGGTTTACCAATGTGTATAAAGCTGCATACTAAAAATTACATTTGATCTAGATTGGGTCTATTAAAGAACTGTTAGGATTTATTGTGTGGGAAGGAACTGCAGATGCTAGTTTACCCCAAAGATAGACACAAAATGCTGAAGTAACTCAGCAGGACAAGCAGCATCTCTGATGAGCAAGGTGCTGCCTGGCCCACTGAGTTATTCCAACATTTTGTGTCTATGTTTAGGATTTATCGTTTAAGTCAGGGACCGCTACAAGAGATCATAAAAACAGCAGATCCTCAGTCCAAGGAATTGCCATTGTGGCTCTCTCCCCTTTTGAAGGTTGAAACGTGACTAGTACAAGTATAATTTTTAAGAAAGAACTACATATGCTGGAAAGATTGAAGGTGGACGAAAATGCTGGAGAAACTCAGCGGGTGAGGCAGCATCTACGGAGCGAAGGAATAGGTGATGTTTCGGATCGAGACCCTTCTTCAAACCCTTCTTCATAATTTTTAGTTTAGTTTAGAGATACACAGCGTGGAAACAAGGTCTTCAGCTCACTGAGTGCATCAACCAGCGATCCCCACACATTAGCACTATCCTACACACACTAGGGACAATATTTAATTTATACCAAGCGAATTAACCTACAAACCTGTACATCTTTGGAGTGTGGGAGGAAACTGAAGATTTCAGAGAAAACCCACGCAGTCACGGGGAGAACGTACAAACTCTGAACCGCCAACACCTGTAGTCGGGATCGAACCCGAGTCTCTGGCACTGTAAGAGCTGTAAGGTGGATGGTAGATGTCCATAGCGCTCACGGTCACCACTTCATTCTGTCTTCTGGGAGACCGATCAGTTAAGTTAAATTTCAATCACTATGTATCATCTCCATGGTGGTGATACAGAAGACCAAAGCGAAGTGGAGAAATAGATCAGAAGGGTGCAAGAAGTGGAGTAAAATGTTACGCATAAACCTTGATGGGGCTTTCCAATCTCTGGAGTAGTCAGTGGTAGTCTGCGGATTGACACAAAGTGCTGGAGTTACTCAGCGGATCAGGCAGCATCACTAGAGCAAAATGATGGGTCACGTTTCAGGTCGGGACCCTTCCTCAGACTGAAAAGTAGCCTGCAGTGTCCATTGTATCATTCCCATTCTCAGTGTGCTTCAAGTGTGTGAAGGAATGGTGCCCCGGTGAGACAGATACTAAACCAGCAGGACTTTCGTAAAAAAAGGTTGTGTATTATCTGGGAAAGGCATAACATTTTGGCGTAACTCAGCTCTCCCGTTCCATTGTGTAGGAAAGAACTGCGGATGCTGAAGAAGGTTTAGTCTGAAGAAGGGTCTCGACCCGAAACATCACCCATTCCCTCTCTAAGAGATGCTGCCTGTTCCACTGATTTACTCCAGCATTTTGTGTCCATCTCCCATTCCATTCCCTGCCTTGTATTAAAGCTTTGCCATCTATAGTGTTTGCCAGTTTCTGAAGAAATTGTCTGACATGTTAGCTGTGTCTTCTTTCCCAGATGTTGTCTGGATTGTTTTACAGTTCTGATCTTTGTCTTTCAGAATATCAGATGACCAATGCACACTGGAATCTTGCTCCCAACAGCCTCAGTAGACAAACGTAGGGAACAGAAAGCAAACAGACTTTCCTCCATTGATCCTCAGGGAAGTGTGTGGATGAGTGTATTTTGGGTAAGTGTGAGGATGAGTGTATAAGGGGGAAATGTGATTATTGAACATTTGTCAAGTTACCACCCATATACGAATAAAACCATTCATTATAACTAGCAGAGGAAATGCAAACACTAAGGGATGATTCATTAAAACAGCAATACTAAGTCAAAACATGACAGATGATAGAACCAAGACAAGGAGTTAGCTACAGTTGTAGTGTCACTGGTGAAGCAACTCATTATGATGTATATGGTTCAGACAACACTGACTGTAAAATGGTGCAGAGAATATCATGAAACATGAAGCTACATGTTGGCTCGTTAACCAATCTGCAACTCCTTTATTCAACTTTCTAACCATTGCTTTCTTGCATGTGTGTATACAGCTCATCATATCTGTCATACATTTACATGCATTACACTGCTTTGCACAAGCAAACATGATTTATAGATTTAACTTTTCTACATGTTTGTTATTGTTGTCGGGAACTCCATTCCTTTTCTATATTCTATTGTCCATCTCTGCCTCCATGCTTCAATGTATTAATGACTAGAGTCATAGAAAAGACACAAAATGCTGGAGTAACTCAGTGGGTCAGGCAGAATCCCTAGAAAACATGGATTTGGGTGTCGTGGTGATGTTGTGGATCGGGACCCTTCTTTAAATTGCTGTTGTGCCTGACTATACAAATATGGGCATCGTAACATGAAATACCCATGTAGGTTGAGTGGTATCTTTGTGTGTTGTTATAATTACAAGATAAGATATAAATATCAATCATTTCCGCTTGCCTCCCCAAGGGAATAAATTAGAAGCATCCAAGCAGCGTATTTAGCCTGGATTTCCCCAGTCAGTCTTTGTTTATCCCTCTGCCAACCTGCTGAACATTGTGAACCATCAAACATGTCATCGGCCTTAAAGTCTTTCAGTGTTCAAGTGCCTATATTTGTTGATTGTATACTTAGCAAAACTTCTTTAAATAAGCATTTCTTTCAAGACTGAGTAATCAATTACATGAGGAAAAGTTAATTTGCAACTAACTGGAGTTCACTGCCAACAAGAGGGAAGAGAAGAGTTTCAATCACGGCTTTCGGTAAAGTAGTTATTTGAAGGAAGAATAATGTGAGGGGATAGCTGGGAAACAAACTAAATAAGTTGTTCTTCCAAATATAGGAGCTAAGGCTCAATATCAAGCTCTCCCTCAATGTTAGCAAGACAAAGGAGAAGGTGATGGACTTCAAAAAGCAAAGCAATACACACACCCTGGTATGCATTGATGGTGCCAAAGTAGTTATGGTCAAAAGCTTCAAGTTCCCAGGAATAAATATCACCAGCAATAGTCGAAGCCAATCAACCTACAAACCTGTACATCTTTGAAGTGTGGGAGGAAACCAGAGTACCCGGCGAAAACCCATGCAGGTCACGGGGAGAACGTACAAACTCCGTATGGACAGCACCCGTAGTCAGGATCGAACCCATGTCACTGGCACTGTGAGGCAGCAACTCTACTACTGTGCCACCGTGCTGCCCTAAGTAGGAAGAATGAAATAGGCTTAGTGTAAATGGGGCCTTGATAGTTGTCGCTGACTCGATGGGCTGAAGGGTTTCTCCCACTGCTGTATGACTCCATGATCCCAGCATTTTATATGCAGCAGAGACAAAGAATTTTAAATGTTTTAAAATCTTAATTAAATCCCATGAAGTTTATTGTTTATTTTGCTGCAATGTTGAAGGGTGATGGGTTTGAGGAGCAAAAGGTGAACCTAATGAGAATCATGAGCCTCAAATCCCCTCTGACAAATTTCGAGGATTGATGTTGTCAGAGAAAATAATTCAGACTGAACTGAAGGCGAAACAAGAAATTATTTTCGAGAACAAAAAAAAAGCAAATGACTAACCTTGTCATAAAACTTCTATTGCAAACTGCCTCTGCCGAAATATTACTGTGCAGCATCAAGCACTGCAGAATGACAATAAACAACGCTGTGTTAACAGACAGAGCTGAATCTTTGAAAAGGTTACATAATTTGCTATCTTTTGTACACTGGAGGGACAGATATAAAAACTCAAGACTATATCAATGGGAATTAATAACAAAATAAAATATTCCTTTTAGACACTAGGTGCAGGAGTAGGCCTTTCTGCCCTTCGAGCCAGCACTGCATTTACTGTGATCATGGCTAATCATCCACAATCAGTACCCCGTTCATGCCCATATCCCATGACTCCACTATCTTTAAGAGCTCTATCTAACTCTCTCTTGAAAGCATCCAGAGAATTGGCCTACACTGCCTTCTAAGGCAAAGAATTCCACAGATTCACAACTCTCTGGGTGAAAATGTTTGTCCTCATCTCTGTCCTAAATGGCCTACCTCTTATTCTTAAACTGTGGCCACTGGTTCTGGATTCCCCCAACATTGAGAACATGTTTCCTGCCTCTAGCGTGTCCAATCCCTTAATAATCTTATATGTTTCAATAAGATTCCCTCTCACCCTTCTAAATTCCAGTGTATACAAGCCCAGCCGCTCCATCCTTTCAACATATGACAGTCCTGTCAACCTTACATTTTTTTTATCCATATCTGTATCTGCCATGCATCTGCCCACTCACCCAACCTGTCCACGTCACCCTGCATTCTCGCAGCATCCTCCTCACAGTTCACACTGCCACCCAGGTTTGTGTCATGTGCAAATTTGCTAATGGTACTAATAATCCCTTCGTATAAATCATTAATGTATATCGTAAATGACTGCAGTCCCAACACCGAGCCATGCGGTACCCTACTAGTCACTGCCTGCCTTTCTGAAAGGGACCCGTTAATAGTCAATAGTCAATAGGTGCCATAGGCCAATAGTCAGCCCTTCGAGCCAGCACCACCATTCAATGTGGTCATGGCTGATCATCCACAATCAGTACCCCGTTCCTGCCTTTTCCCCATATCCCTTGACCCCGCTATCTTTAAGAACTCTGTGTAGCTCCTCTTGAAAGCATCCAGAGAGCCAGCCTCCACCACCCTCTGAGGTAGAGACTTCCACAGACTCACAACCCGACTCTAATCCCTCCTCTTTGTGAGAGGAAATGCGAAAGTAAGTGCGTCTAGCTGATATGGCAACTATACCATGTAACAGATTTTTTGCGGGAGAGGAAGCTGAAGGGATGTCAAGGGAAGTTGGTTATTTAAGAGTCAGATGGCAGCCAAAGAGACGTTACTTTAGACTTTACTTTAGAGATACAGTGCGGAAACAGGCCCTTCAGTCCACCAAGTCCGTGCTGACCAGCGATTGCTCTGTACACCAGCACTATCATACACACTTAGAACAATTTACAATTTCACCAAAGCCAATTAACCTATAAACCTGTACACCTTTGGAGAGTGGGAAGAAACCCAGAGAAAACCCACACGGCCACAAACTGTGTGCTGACAGTAGCCATAGTCAGGATCGAACCCTGGTCCCTGGCACTGTGAGGCAGCAACTCTACCGCTGCACCACTGTGCCGTTTCCTGTTTACTGACTGCTGACTGGAGGCTGCAGGAATTGCAATTTAAACAATGTGGGATCTCACCTGGCACAGTGGCGCAGCGGTAGAGTTGGTGCCTCACAGCGCCAGAGACCCGGGTTCGATCCTGACTACGGGTGCTGCCTGAACGGAGTTTGTACTTTCTCCCGTGACCTGCGTGGGTTTTCTCCAGGATCTCCAGTTTCCTCAAACACTCCAAATAAGTACAGGTTTGTAGGTTAATTGGCTTGGTATAATTGTAAATTGTCTTTAGTGTGCGTAGGATAGCGTTAATGTTAAGGGATCGATGATCGGCGCAGACTCGGTGGGCCGAAGGGCCTGTTTCCGCGTGGTATTTCTAAACTAAACCAAATGGTGATCAACAAGCAGCGAGGTGAGAAAATGGCACTTGTGGAAACGCCAGACCTGAGGGAGTTGAGAAATCAGGAGGATTCTGGCGGTCAGCAATTTAAATGTTCATGAGAGCTTGGGGATTGTGAGCTTTTTACAACAAACAAACGTCTTTCATGTGACAAAGTTGAACACTTTGATATTATGAAGAGAAATGTCTTGACTGATCCAAGGAATTATTCATAGCGTTGAAGGATCAAGTGCTGAGGAAGCACATGTGAGGAGGGAGTCTAGCTAAAACACTAGGGCTCAAGGGTTTGCACAGAGTCTAATGCTTTCTGAGACAAGGGCACTGAAGTAGCTGAGCTAACTTTTTTCTTGAGCCCAAAGATTACAGACAATAAACTGGGTTAAGACATCAGCTTCTCTATCCTCCAGTTATTTGTGTGCATAATTTCCCACAGATCCAATAATAGAAACATAGAAACTTAGAAAACAGGTGCAGGGGTAGGCCATTCGGCCCTTCGAGCCAGCACCACCATTCAATATGATCATGGCTGATCCAAAATCACTACCCCGTTCCCGCTTTTTCCCCATATCCCTTGAATCCGTTAGCCCCAAGATCTAAATCTAACTCTCTCCTGAAAAAATACTTTAATGCTGAAGTGTTTAAGTTGTCCGACAACAATGTCCCACATCTGGCACCACTGGCCAGCTCTGTCCACCTGCTTAAACCACGGCTTGCCTGATATCAATGTTATTAGTTTGAGAATTGCTTTCCTAAAACTTGGACTCAGTGTCTTTACACCTTTTGTCTTTCCATCCCTGGCCTTTGCATCCTCAGTAATCGATGATGATTTAAAATGTGGTAGTTCTTTGACTTCTCCAACTTGTATTGATCCAGTGTAGCTGCTGTTTCTTTTTAACATGGAGCAATGTATGTGGAGATCGCTGCTGGTGCTCAACAACTCATCAGGAAGGCTGGCTCCATCCTGGGGATCGGAGTTGGATTAATGGGAGGTGGTCTTGGAGGGGAGGATGCTCCTCAAACTGCGGAGCATCTTGGACACCCCCTCCATGACACGCTGGTCAACCTGAGGAGTACCTTTAGCAACAGACTGGTTCCACCACGATGCAACACAGAACGCCACAGGAGATCCTTCTTCCCTGTGACTATCAAACTGTACAACTCCTCCCCCTACTGTCATGGGGTAGACTGAGACTGAGAGACTGACTCCCCTCCCCACCCCCCTCCCCACCCCCCTCCCCCCCTTCCACTCCTCAATCTTTGCAAATCCACCAAGCCTTTCCACTTGTCACTTTAATTTCATGTTTCATGTATTTTGTGTTTTTTATGACTGTTAGTAGATCAATTTCCCTCCTGGGATAAATACATTTCTACCATATCATATCGTGTCGTATCGTTATGCTGCTCTGACCAGCAGTAGTGCAGCTACTGCCCATGGTCAGTTCACAGGGACTCTGGATTACCAGTAAGGGACTTGGAGGTGGTCAAAGACGTGAAGCAGAAAGAGTACGGGGAAAAGAGCAAAAGAAAGGTTCTGCAGCTCCTGGTTTAAACCGAAGATAGGCACAAAATGCTGGAGTAACTCAACGGGTTAGGCAGCATCTCTTGAGAAAAGGATAAGGTGACGTCTTGTGTCGAGACCCTTCTTCAGACTGGTTCTGGTGACCCTGAACACTGCACGATGGTATTTCTATTCCACCAGGTATGACGTTAGGGAAGAAAAAAGGACACCAAATGGTGGAATACATCAGCGAGTCAGACAGCATCTCTGGAGCACATGGATAAGTGACATTTCGGATCGGGATCCTTCTTCAGAATCTCACTACTCCATGACTTTAGGCAAGTTTTAAAGCACCTTACAAATTGCTGAAGTGGTTTTGAAGAATAGGCACTCTTGGAATGGGAAAGGTGCAAGCTGACTTTAAAGCAGATTTATAATTGTGATCATCACATTTGCAATGTTATCTGAAGGACAGATATTGACCAATTCACCCAAGGGAACTTTGAAGCAGTGCCGTGTGACCTTTCATTGCCACTTGAAATGTTGACAAATCGAGCAAAGCCAAATTAAAATGCTAATAAAATCTTATGAGATCAATAAGCTTCAATCTAGAGTTAATTACTGTTGGGAACTGTTTAGGGTGCCCACTCTTTCTATCTTCCACAAACACCTTCTGCTATTCCCTTCAATATCTTTCAACATGTTCCTCATGTAGAGACAGCACAGTAGGTGCTGATTTCCATTGAGGTACAGAGCTGAGTTTTTAATAACGCCACACATATAAGTAATACTGGGGCGAGCCTTGGGATTACACTGTTACACCACAATGACTCTTCAACAGTTTGCCAGCGCCATCTTGTGGGCGACTAAGATTATTCCTGCTTGCAGGTGATTCACATTTTGTGGCGTGTCAAGATGGAAATTTATTTTGATTTGCAATTCTCAATCCTGTTTTGCATTCAGTCCACACTTGTACAACCGCAGTTCCCCAAACTATCCCAAAGCAAGCCATCAAATATAGATTACTGATGTTAGGTTCAGTTTTTCAATTTTGCATTTCTCAAAAGACTTCTTTAAAAATTGATTCCTGCTTTTTAGTTCAATCTTTTTATTTATTTATTTGAGCATTTTCAAGAAAGCTATTCTTTTTCCCCTTACATAAAATTGAACAGCCTGTGAATTGAGCAGTATTTTGAAGAGGGCCTGTTACAGGAAGAATAAGCAACCATGAGGGAGAATTCATTATTTATTGGTGAGCTGATATTACTTAATGATGCTGTTTTTCACACTGATTCCACAAATACTCTATTCCCTCTCTTGTATAATTTTCAGTGCGCCCTTGGGTACATTTGTCTTAACTTTACTGGGCTAACTTTCGACAAAAAATAAAGTGCCGGTGTAACTCAGCAGGTCAGGTAGTTTAGGTGGAGGGAAATGTGCAGGCAATGCTTCTGGAGATACAAGTAACTGCAGATGGAATATTGTGTCCAGTTCTGGTCGCCCTAAATACAGGGAGGATGTGGAGGCTTTGGAAATGGTGCAGAGGAGGTTTACCAGAACACTGCCTGAATTAGCAGGGTTTAGCTACAAGAAGACTTGGATTGTTTTCACTGGAACACCGAAGTTTGAGGGGAAACCTGATAGAAGTATCTAATATTACAAGAGGCATAGATAGGGGAGACGGTCAGAACCTTTGTCCCAGGATGGGAATATCAAATACGAGAGGGCACAGCTTTAAGGTGAGAGGGATAAAGTTTAAAGGAGATGTGTGGGGCATGTTTTTTACACAGAGGGTGGTGAGTGCCTGGAACAAACATGGTGAAAGTAGGCATTTAATAGACTTTTGGATAGGCATGTGGATATGCAGGGAATGAAGGGACATGGATTAAGCACAGGCAGGTCTTGGCATCATGTTCAGCACAGACATTGTGGGCAGCAAGGGTCAGTCCTGTAATGCAACGATCTTTGTTCTATGCTGGAGTCTTGTGCAAAACACAAAGTGCTGGTGGGCCTCAGCAAGACTCCCCTCCTCCATTGTCCCCTTGCACCTATATCTTTCCCTCTCACTGTATATTTCACTCCACCCCTTCTTACCTGACATCTATTTGCCTCCTTTGCACATCTAGCCTTTGTCTCTTACTCCACTCATCGGCTAACCAAATCCCCCTCACCATCCACCTCTCACTTGCCAGGATTTGTTCCAACCCAACCTCCCGTTTCCAGCTCTCATCCCCCTACTGCGATGTCTGAAGTGGGGTCCCAACCTGAAACATCGCCTGCCCATTCCCCTCCGTAGACGATGCTTCTGGTCAGGATCCTTCTTCAGATCAGGATTGTGAGACCTGCAGCATCTTTTGTCTGTGGCTAACTTTTTATCCATTCCCCAATGGATAAGGTGCTTTTCATCATATTTTATTGTTGATTTCAATGGTGATGTCTCACTTGCTCAGCACCCAGGTTGCAATGATGGAATGTTCTTCTTTACTTCTACATTTGAACTACCATCTACCTCATTGGAGACCCTCGGACTATCTTTGGTCAGACTTTACTGGCTTTATCTTGCACTAAACGTTATTCATATTATTCACTTTATCATGTAATTGTACGCTGTCAATGGCTCGATTGTAATCACAGATTGTATTGGCTGACTGGTTAGAATGCAAAAAAGGTACACTCTAAACTATATAGTCAATAAACTAAACTCAAACTAAACTCACATTTCCTTTAAAACTTTTACTACAGAGAGCTGCACAAGTCCCGTAACCCAGAGCACAGAGCATCAATCATCTTCGGCAAGCTTGTGGCCACAGATTGCTGGATTTTGTTTCTACACGACCAAGCATCAGGCACATTAGGGATGAGCCTGAAGCTGAATTCTGATGCAGTGCTTTCTGCCTTCTGATGAAAATACAATAAACATCCTGGAAAGCTCAGCTGCAGTGAGTGCAGAATCTCAACAGCCCACGGCGGTAACTCCAATCTGTGGCTTATCAATTGTATCAGTAGTCCTTTGCCCCTGTTGTTTGGGGACTGATCTTCAATTTATTCATGTTCATAAGGTATAGGATGCAGAATTAGGCCATTCGGTCCATCTAGTCTACTCCGCCATTCAATCATGGCTGATCTATCTTTCCCCCTGAACACCATTCTCCTGCCTTCTCCTCATAACCCCTGATGCCCGTACTAATCAAAAACGTGTCAATCTCCGCCTTAAAAATATCCATTGACGAGGCCTCTGCAATGTTCTGTGGCAATTAATTCCACAGATTCACCACCCCCTAACTAAAGAAATGTCTCCTCATCTTCTTTATAAAGGTATGCCCTTTTATTCTAAGGCTGTGGCCTTTGGTCTTAGACTTTCCCACCCACGGAAACATCCTCTCCACATTTAGTTTATTACTAGACTAAGTGGGACAATGTCAGCTATTGGAAATCCATCAAAAGATTCCATCAGACACCTTGGACTGGAAAATGTGGCATCATATGCAGAGAGACAGAGTTCACGGCCAAGATGATTCGATAAAATGTGCAAGGGTGAGTTGTCAAGGGAGAGTCAAGTCAAGAGTGTTTTATTGTCATATGTCCCAGATAGAACAATTAAATTCTGCAGCACAACAGAATATGTAAACAGTACACTGTAAATTATATGTACAGACAATGTCCCACCTACTGGAGTGTGACGATGCCCCCCAGTGCAGCCCCCAGGACCTGGCTGAACCGACCCGACCAGCTGTGACCTGCGCCAGATACCGGCAGAACGACATCTGAGATTGCAACGGACTCGAAGAAGATTGTAAATTATATGATAAACGAGAAAAAAAGTTCAGTTTGTATATATATATATATATATATGCATAGTGGTGCGATAATAATAATAATAATAATAATGATAATAATAATAATAATAATAATAATAATAATAATAATAATAATAATAATATAATAATAATAATAATAATACTAGTCTATTATAGTTCCGAGCTTATTTGATGTTGGAGTGTTTAATAGCCTAATGGCTGTAGGGATGAAGCTGTTCCTGAACCTGGACATTACAGTTTTCAGGCTCCTGTACCTTCTCCCCGATGGCAGGGGTGAAATGAGTGTGTGGCCAGAATGGTGTGGGTCAGAAATAGTTGCTTTCCGAGAATTATAACTACTATTAATTCTAATTCACACATGCACTGACTTCACTGCCCAACACCACGGACGTCCATCTGTATATATGTATATATGTATGTAGCGCCGCAGAAATTGTGCACCTATCCCCCCCCCATCACCCCCCCCCCTTCTCCCTTCTGTTTTTTGTTTTTCTGTTTCTTGTTTTTTGTGCTAAATTGTATGTATGCACCGAGTACGAGCAGCTTTCAGTTTCACTGTACATGTATAGTGACAATAAATGGCATATCATCGTCTTTGATGATGCTAGCTGCCTTTTTGAGGCAGCAACCCCGATAAATCCCTTCGATGGTGGGTAGGTCAGAGCCGGTGATGGACTAGGCAGTGTTCACAACTTTTAGCAGCCTTTTCTGCCCCTGGGCGTTCAAGTTGCCAAAGCAAGTCAATGATGCAACCAGTCAATATGCTCTCTACTGTACACCTGCAGAAGTTCAAGAGAATCCTCTCTGGCCTCTTTGAGATTCAGCAGTGGGATGAAGAGAGAATGAGTAATTTGGTGAAATGTGGAAAGGGAGCTTAATGAGGGGAAGTGTGAGTCATCCACTTCGTTTGGAGGAATCAAATGGAAAATTATCTGAATGGAAAGTGATTTTCAGAACAATGGACATGTTTTAGTGTATGAATCAAAAATGGTTAGCAGGTAACTAGGGTGGCACGGTGGCACAGCGGTAGAGTTGCTACCTGACAGTGTCAGAAACCCGGGTTCAATCCTGACTACGGGTGCAGTCTGTACGCAGTTTGTACATTTTCCCTGTGATCCTAGTGTGTAGGATAGTGCTTGTGTATGGGGATTGCTGGTCGGCGCAGACTCAGAAGCCCCAAGGGCCTGTTTCCGTGCTGTATCCTTAAACTAAAAAAACAAAGGTAAGTCAATAAGTAGCTAGGAGGCTCTTTTGGCCTTCCTTACAAATGGGGTTGCGGTTTAGTAATGGGGAGGTTTTATTACAGTTGTACAGGTTGTTGGTGAGGCCACATCTAGTATACAATACTTGCACAGTTTTGGTCCCCTCATCTAATAATGGACATAGTAGTACTGACAGTGACTCAAAGGATAACTCCTGTGATGAGAGGGTTGTGTTATCAAGATAAACAATACAGTTTGAGTCTGCAATCTTTGGAGTTAAGAATGAGTGAAGATCTTAACAGGGATGGACAGAAATGTGATATTTTTACAAGAATAAAGGGCCTGGCCCACTTACGCAATTTTTTTGGCGACTTGTCATAGGTCGCCAAATTTTTTTTAAATGTTGAAAATCCAGCGGCGACCAGAAAAAGGAACGACTCTTTGGGCGATTACTCACGACCAAACAGGCGTCACCCCGCGACATGTCACCTGTATGGTCATGAGTAGTCGCCCAAAGAATCGTACCTTTTTCCAGTCGCCACTGGATTTTCAACATTTTGAATATTTTCGGTGACCTGCTACGACTATGACGGGTGCTGACAAGTCGCCGAAAAAGTTGTGTAAGTGGGACAGGCCCTTAAGTAAAGAACAAGGATACGCTGTTACAAAATAAGGGGCCTGTTATTTAAACAGCGGTGCAGAGTGAATTCAAAGAGTAATGAATCTGGGGAATTTTTGCCCCAGAGATTGAAAGAGGCCAGATCAAAAACCATATTTAAGAAAAAGATGGATAAATATTTGAATAATAACAGCCCTGCAGTAAAAAAAAAGACAGTCTTGATTCTAATTTCTACTGAGTGCCAAAAGAAATGACTCCTGATCCTGAGACGGACACTGATACTGAATTTTTTCAGCCAAAGAAACATTTCTCAGCAGTCACTTAGATGCTGGGGGGAGGATTATTGCGGAGGTTGAGTGCAAGACTCATTCTCAAAATTGTGTTTGTGAACAAATGACTGATGGAGCTCAGAATCTGACCATGTACAAAGACAAACGTTGTCTGCATTCCACAGGCCTGTTTCCATGCTGTATCTCTAAACTCAACTCAACTCAATTAAACTACTGAGTCCAGGTAATCCATGCTATGGAGTAAAGTAATCACAGGTTGAATAGTTTCATTTTTTTATTTTTTTATTTTAATTTTATTTTAGCTTAGCTTAGCTTCAGTTTAGTTTAGTTTAGTTTAGTTTAGTTTAGTTTAGTTTAGTTTAGTTTAGTTTAGTTTAGTTTAGAGATACAGTGTGGACCTACAGTGTGGACCTTCAACCTACTGAGTCCGCACCAACCATTGATCACCCATTCACACTAGTTCTATGTTATCCCACTTTCTCTTCCACTCCCTACACACTGAGGACAATTTTACAGAGGCCAATTAGCATACAACCCTGCACGCTTTTGGGACATGGGAGGAAATCAGAGCATCTGGAGGAAATCCGTGCGGTCACAGGGAGAACATGCAAACTACACACAGATACCACCCAAGGTCAGGATCAAACCTATTTCTGACTGGCATCGTGAGGCAGCAACTCCAGCAGCTGTATCACTTGTGCCACCCAAATTAGTTCTGAAGATTAGCTCCATACCCTATGGGAAATCTGTTGGAAGTGAGGTGCAACATTGCAGTGAGAAAGACTGAGGAAAGTGTTGGGGAAATGGTATAGGCTTGTTTCACTGAGATTGCTTCTGTCAGTTAATATGCCTTGCATGCTGTCTTGTTTTAGATCCTTTGGTATCTCATTAGTCAGAAAGTAAGGGTGAATATTCCAGCCCCAGGTCCTGTTGCTCCCTGATGTTAGGAGGTTAATTGCCTTCACTCCTCCCACCATACCGCAGCCTCCACACACTCTGCTCTTCCAGTACCTCAGTGGAGATCTGTGACTGCGCAAGCAGCTGACAGCAGATTTGATATTGCAAACTGTAGAGTTTTTTTTGCACATGAGCTGCGCAAAAAAAAAGTTAAATATAACCAAGAAATCCAATACACATTTAAAGCAGCGTTTTATTGATATAATTGGCTCAGACATTACAGTCAAATGGACAGTGAGCCTGGGAGGACGTCATTAATTGTGCACGAATGCCACAACAACTAAAAGCAAGGGCAGATATATAGCTAGAGGCAAATTAAGTTGTTGGTACTGATGTATATTGAATGAATAGCTGCACTAAAGCAACACGTTGATGTAGTCATAGAATCATAGAATGTTAACATGTGGAAACAGGCCCTTCAGCCAACTTGTCCACGTCAGCTAACATGTCCCATCTACATTAGCCCCACCTGCCTGCATTTGCCCCATATCCCTCTAAACCTGTCCTATCAATGTACCTGTCTAAATATTTCTTAAGGGTTGCGATAGTCCTTGCCTCAACTACCTCCTCCGGCAGCTCGTTCCATACACCCTTTGTGTAAAAAAGCTACCCCTCGTTAAAACCCCATTAAATCTTTTAAATCTTTCCACCCTCACCTTAAACCTCTCTCCTCTGGTTCTCACTACATCATTATTTAAATATGATGTTCTGAAACTCTCAGAGTATGCAGCAATTTAACTTAGAAACAAGGAACTGCAGATGCTTTCAAACTTGCTGGAGAAAGCAAACTCATTAAATATCTCAGTAGCTTTTTTCACAAGGTGGTCAGTATCAAATACAATCAATAGATCGTTCTACTCTAGCACTGAATAATAATTATAATGCACAATACTTTATTCTATGAACTTTTAATCGTTGTTGGAGATTTATTTCCCACATTTGTAACGTTTTCCTTTCTGACCTTTTTCTATTGATCCAATTTGCGTTCTCTCTCTCGGTTATCGCCTCCTCTGTTCCAGATGTAACATTCTTCCATCATAAGTTAACGTTTTATCCTGTGCACTGGTCATTTTGCAATCGGTCCGGATGCCACTATGATGTCATGTTTGTTCTTGGCTCTTGGATGTCCAGTGAAGGAAGTTGTGCCATTTTGATCTTACACTTCCAGTAACTTGTAGAAGTTTGTACCGTTAACAAGAGAAGTGATAATTTTTTCGTTTAGTTTAGTTTAGAGATACAGCGCGGAGCGGAAACAGGCCCTTCGGCCCACCGAGTCTGCGCCGACCAGCGATCCCCGCTCATTCACACAGTCCTACACACACTAGAGACAATTTGCATACACCAAGCCAATTAACCTGCATACCTGTACGTCTTTGGAGTGTGGGAGGAAACCGAAGATCTCGGAGAAAACCCACTCGGTCACGGGGAGAATGCACAAACTCCATACAGACAGCACCCATAGTCGGGATTGAACCCGGGTCTCTGGAACTGCAAGCACTGTAAGGCAAGCAACTCTACTGCTGCGCCACCATGGTCACAGAGAGAATGTACAGCTAATGACTCTGTGCATTATGGCCTGCTGTGTTTCCCTCAATCACTAGCAGTAATACTCAAAAAACACATAAGACTGAGGAGGCCATTCAACCCATCTTTGTTTTGCCACATATACCTAATGAGAAGTTCAATTTTTTTGAGGTGATGGAAGTTTTTTTTGATTGATCGAAAGATACAGCATGAGTTATCAAGTGTTCAGTCATGGTATCAACTGCCAATGGACACCAGGTGCATTCTGTGCATTAAAGGGTGTGTGGATATGCATATACGGCATGCACAAGTCCAAGGTGATACACTTTGGTGGTGGTATATGTTAATCACAAAGGTACAATCAAATCACAGTATCCGGTGATAGTTTTACCAAACCGCATTTAGCACTGGTGTATTATTATGAAAAATCAATGACAACACAGAATGAATGTGTTATCACAAAGTATTTAATGACAATGTGGATTGATAGAACACTAACTATTGAGTTGCTTGCATCCAGTTTCAATCAACAGTGAACAAGGCAAACAGTGGCGAAGGGTGCATTCTCGCTACACTAGGAAGGAATGTTCTTTTATGTCTTCCTCCATTTGGCCTCAATAGACGGGTCTTGCAAAATTCAGCAAGATTCCCGCTTCCGGGTTTTCATAGTGCCTGCCTGGGTTATACACCTATGGCTCCTGCTGAGGCGAAGAATGAACATAAAACCTTACATGGTTAATTCCGGATAAAAAGATGCTGGTTCAGTTGTGATGTTGAAACCATCCTCTGCATGATATAATCAATCATAGACTTACAGACTCTGAGAGATTGTTTCTGCGGCTCGGGTTGTCAAACCATAAGCGTTAAGAGTGCTCACTACAGATTGCAGGGATAGCACCAAATAGCAGCAATCTGCATAGGAGATGGGAAGCATTGTTTATGCTTCCTTACGTTTAACTCGGCACGGATGACTGACACATTAAAATTCAGTTTTATGGGATTATAACATTAAGTTACTATTCCATTACTGTGCCTTAAGTACCTCCTAGACATTTGGCTGATGAGTACATAAACCACTCTGTCCGGTCTCACCCTCTGATATCCAGAGAATGAAGGTATCGTCAGCTTAAAACCTCCCAGGCTTAGGGACGCAGAGATATGGGTTGTTAACATTGTACTACGTCACTTCACCGATGGGCACCATAACATCCCTGCCCATGGTCATACTCACGTACTAGTGATTACGCCATGGCACTATGGGTCCAGTCATTGCAACACTGGATAGGATGATCATATCTGCGGGCTATAATAACATGTTTTGTTTATGATTAATCAAGCAGATTAGACAGGGACACAAGACCAAACTAGAGTTGCATATCCCATGGACCTTGGGTTGCGTGTGATCACGCATTTATACCAGTATGTCAAGGTTCCTAAGAGCCTTATAGACTGACTGCAATATTATTAGTGACATAAAATCTTGTTAGAAGGAATCACTATGAACCTTCTTCAGATGGTTATATGGGTCTGGCATATACAGGAGTGTACATTGACATTGAGTCTCACTCCACCAGGACCGCTGTACCTCAGCAGCAGGGATGGACCACATCCTAGCGGTTGCATTATGGTCAAACTATTGATCTGTCCAAATATTCAGAATAAACCTATTGCCAGATCAGGGGTATTTGCCAACTCTATGTTAGGTAAGGTTCATACTTCCTCCAGGTTGAGGGAGGTTACTATTGCCACTATTATTCATTAATAGCATCAACATGTCTATATCTATGTCATGTCTGAATGCATTCTTAATGTTCACTCATCATTGGCCTACTGATGCACTGTTTGACGCCTGGACTCGGTTCCACGGCATGAAATCACAGAGCTTTAAAATCTTCACGTAGTCACTCACGTGACTCCGAAGTAAAATAGTAAGATTAAATGAGAACTTACCAGTTTGAAGTTTGATCTTTATTTTATGAGGAGTAAAATTGAGGGATTACGTGCCCTCCGCTCCCAGCCCTCTATCATAAAGTTCAACCGGTATTATGGTTCTCTTATCTTACTATGTTCAGTTCAACAACTGTTTCCTGTGATTTCACACCGCTGCTTTGAAGATTGACACGCATGCGTACTGGACGGGGTCTTCACGTAATCCCTCAACGTTACTCCTCATAAAATAAAGATCAAACTTCAAACTGGTAAGTTCTCGTTTAATCTTACTAGTCATCCTTCTCCTGTAGATATCACCTTGCTTGGAGTGTAACAATGCCAACTGTTTAATTTGGCAATTGGGTCGAACACTTCCAAAATCTATCCCTGTGAGCAATTAGATCGGGGACAGAATCTGAAGGTTTTCGCTTTTCTTTAAACGTTATATTATGTTATTTACCTGCAATGAACATTTTTACCTGCAATGAAACATTATAGTTGCTGATGGATTTTTTTGTACAAAAGTCTGAAGAAGGATTCTGACCCGAAGCGTCACCTACTCCTCTTCTCCGGAGAGGCTGACTAACCAGCTGAGTTACTCCAGCTTTTTGTGTCTAACAAAGGAACTGCAGATGTTGGTTTCCAAATATGACACTATCCATCAGCACAACATCGGTTTAGTTTCGACACAAAAAGCTGGAGTAACTCAGCGGGTCAGGCAGCGTCCCTGGAGAACATGGATAGGTGACATTTATCGTTATATGTTATAAATGAAAAGGAAGATTTTTGAGAGGATAGACAATGAATTCTAGTGGATTTGAGTCTGAAACAATCTTCAATCAAATATTCTAAGACTGAGGAAGGGTCCCGACCCATAATGTTCCCTATCCATGCTCTCCATAGATGCTACTTGACCTGCTGAGTTACTCCAGCACAATGAGTCTTTTTCATCAGCATCTGTAGTTCCTTGTTTCTAAGCGAATCTCTATGGTGATGAGGCCAAGTGTGGCAAACACCTAACAGTGCCTAGCTCAGCTCAGCTCAGTTTATTGTCACTGGAACAGTGAAAAGCTTTTGTTGTGTGCTATCCAGTCAGCAGAAAGACAATACATGATTACATTTACAGTGTATAGGAGACAAGAGAAAAACGTTTAGATACATGATATGGGAATAATGTTTATTACAGGAATAATGCTTGTTACCTCATGATAATGGATTGTAAAGTCACAGACTAAAATATTAACTGTTATTTAATCCACCTTTCCAACCTCACCTAGATAAAAATCAAAGAATGCAATACTCTTATCACCATGAGACAAAATTCTAATTCAATGGAATTGAATGGAATTCGTATGGAAACTTAATATAAATCGACTATCCACATTCAAATGTTGGCACATCTGTTTCCGGAAAAAAGTTCATTGGTTATTGATTCTGTCCTCATGTTCGTTACAATTATATTGAATAACCTTTGGCCAAACCATCTCAATAGGTTGCATGGAATCATTGAATTTTCAGAGGGCATGAGGTAGAAGTTCAGGACCATAGCATCTTCTAATTGAGAAATTTCAACACTACCCATCCCCCGCACTTTCACTATTGCCCTGCAAATTATTATCTCTCAATTTCTTATCTTTTTCCTTTTCTTATCATTGATTGATTATGTTCCAGCCCCTTCACAAGCAGTAAATTTGATCATTGCTCATTTCTAAGCTTCCCCCCCAGTCTAGTTTCAGTTAAAACACTATATCAAGCACATGAAACAACTAAATCTTATTTTACCAAAAGCACATTACAGATCAACCACTTTAGCTATCCCACCTCGGGTTTCGTCCTTGTGTCTGCCTGTTCAAGCCCTCTAGGCCTCGCTCAGACAGAGACACCCCAGATGTTCACGCGGTCCCAAGCGTTCTTCCAGAAGATCGACACTGAGCCTCGTGACCGCATACTTTTCTGTGTCCCAGGACCTCGAGGGGCCGAACCACATGGGGGTGGTCTCTCAATAACCCAATTACAGATATCGATTAACCCCATACATAACAGGCATTCCCCTAACCCAATAATACAACAGCTCATACATTGTATAAGAAAGGAAGCTCTCGAAGGAAACTAACAAGACCAAACATTGAAACATGTGTCCTGGGAATCAAACAATTTCTCCATGGCTCAACCGTTCGACCAATCATCAATTAACAGGATGACCGTCTTGCAGCATAATTTATACTATTTATAATGCTTTTGCAGCGACCCAATATAAATGATGCATTTAAGGTTGTTTGCAAAACCACTATACATGTTATCAATTTAAGAGAAACATGGAGAACACCTGGACCCCTTACCATCCTGCATATCAGTCTGAGCCTAGACTGGCTGGTACCAATCAAAGCCTGTAATGTTCAGCTGACAAGAGTTAAGCAATTCTGGCAAATGCAGGGATCCTCCATTTTATGGTGTCTTTAATTTAGGTAACATTAACAAATTCAGAGCATAACTACTCTTGGAACGAAAATCCCTTTTCTCGCAATCCCTTGGTATCTAATGACCAATCTTTTAAACCTGTATCTCCAAGTCTCGCTATTTACCTCTAGTTAAGATCCTCCACTCCTCGATTGAAACTTCTCTCAACATTCCTTCTTTCAAGAAGAAAAATATTGAACCTCCATTATGGATATGGTAGAGATTCCTTGCCGCTAAAACAATTCTTTAACGAGTCCTTTCTGGGACTTGAATATGCTTTTAAAATCTGAACTGGATGCCCTGCTTCATTTGTGGCCTAACCAGTGTTTAATAAAGGGTTAAATTAATTTGATTAACACACAAAGTGTTGGAATAACTAAATGGTTCAGGCAGCATCTCTGAAGAACGTGGCTAGGTAATGTTTCAGATTGGGACACAGGGTCCCCACCCAAAACGTAACCTATCCATGTCCTCCAGAGATGCTGCCTGATCAACTCAGTTACTCCAGGACTCTGTGCTTTACTCAAAAGTCTAGCATCTGCAGCTCCCTTGTGTTCAAAATAACTTCACAGCTCTTGTACGTTACACCTCTGGAAGTATTGTAACCTAGTTCAGTGTTGATGTCACCAGGGATAAATAAAGCCAACACTCTCTGCACCTAAACATTCCAGAATGTCAGTTACCTGGAAGCTTGCGCTAAATTACAATTAACCACGGATGCTTAGTTGGGTAGTTAGGAAGATATTTTTTATTTATCACAAGAATTGTTGCAATCTGTGAAGAGGCCAAGAATATTTGATCTAAGATTTAAGGATGCCCCAGAGAAGCATAAAATCTGATTAAAAATTCCCTTTTGATTTGAGGTGATTCTGAAAAGTTATGAATTATTTAATGTTTGGAGAGTTGTGCAGCATAAACACAGGCCCTTCTGCCCGTTTTGACTGTGCTGATCATCAAACCTATTTATACTAATCAGATTTGCTTGCATAAATTTCTTATTCTTCTATGTGCTGCTCATTTAGGTAGCTATTCACATGCCTATTAAACACTGTTACTGTCCTTGCCTCCATCACCTCCTTTCTCATCTCATTCCAGATACCAACTACTCTGCATGAAAACAAAGGCTGTGAAGACCAAGTCAATTGATATTTTTAAGGCAGAGATAGACAGATTCTTGATTAGTACGGGTGTCAGAGGTTATGGGGTAAAGGCAGGAGAATGGGGTTAGGAGGGAGAGATAGATCAGCCATGATTGAATGGTGGAGTAGACTTGGGTTGAATGGCCTAATTCTGCTTCTAATACTTATGACATGGCTTATGACATGACTTATATGTCTTCCCTCTCAGCTTAAATCTATACCCTCTAGTTTTAGACATCCCTACTGTGGGAAAAAATCTCTGGCTGTCAACTGTATCTGCATCTCCAATATTACAATATATATATATATATATATATATCTGTCATATTATCTCTGTGTCCTTCATTCCAGTGAAAATGTGTGGACAGCAACTAAATGTACAGCTTATCCCAGCAATGGTGAGTCCGATGTAAGCACTTGTGATGCATAAAGAAAAGTTATGCAATGTTGATTTAAACAGGTCCTTCAGTCAGAAGGTTATAAAATATTAACAGGACGTAATACCTAATAAACATCTTAGAAAATGCTTTGACGAGTCCAATGGTATGAGTATTTGCATTTATTGCAAATTTTTAATTCATATTTAGCTTGTCCAAAAATGCCATACATATTAACTTAACTACTAATTTCCATCCTGCATTCAAGTTCGTTTGGACCACCTCTGACAGCTCCCTACTGTTTCTTGATCTTACTGTCTCCATCAAAGGAGGCAGACTATCGGCTGACATCTAATATAAATCCTATGACTCCCACAGCTATCTAGACTACACTTCTTCCCACCCTGCCTCCTGTGAAGACTATCCCCAACTCCCAATTCCTCTGCCTTGCTTTCCATCTCTCTCCATCCATCCCCCTTCCTAAGATAGATAAAATAATGCTGCAGCAACTCATCGGGACAGGCAGCATCTTTGGAGAGAAGGAGTGGGTGATGTTTTAGGTTGAGACTCTTCTTCAAACCTTATTTTTAGTTTAGTTTAGTTTAGTTTACAGATACAGCACGGAAACAGGCCTCTTCGTCCCACCGGGTCCATGCCAACCAGCGATCTCCGAACTTTAACACTATCCTACACCCACTAAGGACAATTTTTACATTTATACCAAAGCCAATTAACCTACATATCTGTAGGTCTTAGGAGCGTGGGAAGAAACCGAAAATCGCGGAGAAAACCCACACAGGTCACGGGGAGAACATACAAACTCCATACAGACAGCACCCGTAGTCGGGATCAAACCCAGGTCTCCGGCGCTGCATTCGCTGTAATGCCCCTGTCCCACTTAGGAAACCTGAACGGAAACCTCTGGAGGCTTTGCGCCCCACCGAAGGTTTCCGTGCGGTTCCTGGAGGTTGCAGGTGGTTGCCGGAGGTTGCAGGTAGTGGAAGCAGGTAGGGAGACTGACAAAAACATTCAGGAACCTCCGGGAACTGCACAGAAACCTTGGATGGGGCGCAAAGTCTCCAGAGGTTTCTGTTCAGGTTTCATCAGTGGGACAGGGGCATAAGGCTCCAATTCTACTGCAGCACCACTGTCCAACCAGTATGACTGTCCCCGATTAAATTTTGTCTCTGTTTGCTTCGTTGTCAACTTCTCTCAGCTAACAATGTTCGCTTCTACATTTTCCTTGAACTTAATTTCTTTTGATGTATCTTTTTTACGGGATACTGAGTTGGATGATCAGCCATGATCATATTGAATGGCGGTGCAGGCTCGAAGGGCCGAATGGCCTACTCCTGCACCTAATTTCTATGTTTCTATGTTTCTATGTTTACACCATTCTTTATCTCTGTCTCCCTCTCCCCTCACTCTCAGTCTGAAGAAGGACCTCGACCCGAAACGTCACACCTCCCTTCTATCCTGAGATGCTGCCTGTCCTGCTGAGTTACTCCAGTACTTTATCCCTACCTTCAATGCCATGCAAAACATGGATTCATATGCAACAGCACAGAAGGAAATAAGAGGTGGCATGGTGGCACAGCGGTAGAGTTGCTGCCTTACAGCGCCAGAAAACCAGGTTCGGTCCTGACCATGTGTGCTGTCTGTGCGGAGTTTGTATGCTCTCCCGTGACCTGCGTGGGTTTTCTCCAGGTGTCCCAGTTTCCTGCCATACTCCAAAGATGTCTAGATCCGGCTTAGGTAAAATTGTAAATTGCTCCTAGTGTGTCTTGGAGAGTGCTAGTGTGCAGGGATTGCCAGTCGGCATAGACTAGGTGGGCCAAAGTGGCCTGGATCCGCGCTGGATCTCTAAACTAAACTAAATAGTTTTACCTATCATCTTGTGACTAAGATATTCCAAACTTTTAACTGGAGCTATCAGCTCTAATCTCAGTCCCTTTAATTTTCCGTGCATCCATTTATATTTAGGACACGTTCCATCCATGACAGAGGAAAAATAATGTGTAAGACTGTTTGGATCAGGATCTGGGCAATCCAAACAAACCAATTAGCATACCAACAAAAACTCCAACTAAATCCTTTATCCAACATTGAGTTCAGCAGCTCTCTGGTACATTGTTACCTGACCCATTGAACTTACTCCAACATTTTGTGTTTTACTCGTTATTTTGACCCTTTATTGTTTGGTTCCTCTGCTCAAGATCCTGCAGGAGAATCTCAGTTTGGTCAGTGATAGATGTACATCACAAATTTCTATAAATAATAATCAAATCACAATATGATGCAGAGAGAAGAAGAAATCACATTAAGTAAAAACAGAAGATTGCCTAACACAACTTTATGATGTCTGAAGAAGGGTCTCGACCTGAAACATCACCCATTCCTTCTCTCCAGAGATGCTGCCTGTTTCCACTGAGTTACTCCAGCATTTTGTGTCTATCTTTGTGATATCCCAGCCTGCTGCCCACCTGACGAGGTGCTTCTGAAATCAGACCACTGCAGTAATTTCGGAAATGTGGCAGGAAATTTATGCACAGCAACTTTGCACAAATGGTATTATGCATCATACCTGTCGTGAAACTAAGGCCATGCGATAGAGGTGGATATGCAGGCAGCAATGTATTATTTACAAGACTGCAATCAATGCACGCAGCATACGATGCGAACTTGATCTATTCCACAAATGGTAGCACATACGGGAGGATGGGCTCCAAGTGGGAAACATATTAAAGTGTGTGAGGTGCAATCATAAACAATAATTCGCTTTATTCAATGTGGCAGCTACTCTGTATCCTGCCGACAGGTGTGAAGGCTTCCTTTATCAAGTCATGCGTGGAGTGAAATGTCATTGCACTGAAATCATTTTACTTTTCACTTCACGGTGTTAAACGGCAGACCATCAGTCCCTGGATCCACCGATGAGTTGCTACTGACTCTGATGGTCAGGGTCTGCTTGGTCGACGAACGCTAATATGAAACTGGGAAGCAGAAGTTAGATTGAATTCCACCGCTGAGGGATGACACTTTGAGGGCGACCTGATAGTTTTCGACATGAAAGAAAATGCTGGATGGGGCAGTTCCGTTAGTCACTTGGCATTCGAGAGTGAATGTTTGGGCTTTGAAGGGTTAGCAGTTGGAAACGAGTGCCTACTTTAAAAGCGACAAGTGATAACTCAGAATTGAATTCCCACCACCCAATATGATGGATTGTTCAATATAGTTTCACTCCTACTTCTGTTTATTAAACCTAAGGAAAATCAACTCCTCTTAGTCATGCTTTGAAGTATGTTCCTGTAGATTGCTTACATTACTTACTAACCAATGTCGTACTTTATTAATATAAGATCTGCCTACTACCACACTGTTGTATTCGAGGGCTAAATAACTCACAAACGACCCTTGGTGTACAGAACCCAAAGTGTATTTATTTAAAGCCAACATGGCTGCTGCTAAAGCCCTGCAGATCCCCCAGGGACCCTCCCTCAGGAAACAATCATTTTGAGACAGAGCCTTCTAGTGGTGACTGCAGGACACAACACACACCATTCATATTATCGCAAAACCCGACGTGTGCTGTTAGTTGGTACTGCTGCATGGTAGGATTAACATGCTGCAGTGTGTTGTATACGCTACTCAATAAAACCTGTTGTACCAGATCCATGAGTATGTGTGATTTACTCAACAGTTCCCGTAAGTCAATGAGAAATAAAATGGCTCTCGGCAAGTGTTTCACATTGACAGATTCCGAGTTGTTTTGTACTCAGCACATTGGATGTGACTGTTGTTCATCCACTTATATTACACACAATTTGTGTGGAAGAAGGGAGACTTTGGAAATTCTGACTCAAACGTTTTAAGAAATGTTAACAGGCAGAGTCAAGAAGTTTCTGCCGATGCTCTAGATGTCAACTGATTTACATCGGGGAGTCTAAGCGGAGGTTGGGCGATCGTTTCGCTGAACGCCTCCGCTCAGTCCGCAATAACCTACCTGAACTTCCGGTGGCTCAGCACTTCAACTCCCCCTCCCATTCCCAATCCGACCTCTCTGTCCTGGGTCTCCTCCATTGCCAGAGTGAGCAACACCGGAAATTGAAGGAACAGCACCTCATATTCCGCCTGGGTTGCTTGCATCCGGTTGGCATGAACATTGAATTCTCCCAGTTTTGCTAGCCCTTGCTGTCTCCTCCCCTTCCTTAACCCTCGAGCTGTCTCCTCCCATCCCTTGCCCTCGGGCTCCTCCTTCTCCCTTTTTCCTTCCTTCTCCCCCCCACCCCCCATAAGTCTGAAGAAGGGTTTCGGTCCAAAACATTGCCTATTTCCTTTGCTCCATAGATGCTGCTGCACCCGTTGAGTTTCTCCAGCATTTTTGTGTACCTTCGATCTTCCAACATCTGCAGTTCCTTCTTGAACACCAAGTTTCTGGGGGAACTCCGTTTGGGCATCTGTGGAGGCAAAGCGATAGTCGATGTTACAGGTCAAGACCATTTGAAATGGGAAGATAAACGGTCCAAAGAGATGAGGGAGTGCAGAAGCAGCTAAGCAACAAGTGGATACAGGTGAAGAAGGGTGGATGGGAGATGGAACCAGGGGAGTGGTCCTGACAGCATCTTCATGAATCTTTTTGAAGCACTCTTTCCAGCTTAAGATGTCAATTGGTACATGTTTCAACAGGTGAACTGGTGGGGAATGGTCTGATTATTATTGTAATGTTATTAGGGTAAGAATATCTAACCAAAAGTTTAAAGAACTATTATTCTGAAAATAGTTGAGGGGAAATTTTGAGGGAACCCAGTGTGGGTAAAGAAGGGTCGCGACCTGGAAAATTTTTCTGTAGAGATGCATCCTGACCTGTTAAGTTACTCCAACATTTTGTGTCTATCTTTGGTATAAACCACCATCTGCCGTTACTTTTTATTACGTTCTGGATGAATTGGGAGCAAATATCAACGGTTAAAATAACGAGCAATATTAAATTGTCAAACAGGAAGTTAATCAGGCAAAGTGGAAAACTATTTCTGTGAGAAAGAGAGCTGTGGGCATCTATTGTTCCACTGGTTTAGACATCCATTGGTCTAATCATAAAGGCCAAGGAATTCAATTGCATTAAGCTTTTCTTTTCAATGTAATGTAATTAAAAATTGATTTTTTTTTTCTGGATTGAAAACTCACAACAATCCATAAGTCATTTTGTTATTTTGGAAATTTAAACATGGTTCTGGGACGATTTACACTTGATGTCTTGACAACACTGCTCTGTCAGAGTACAAGGAGCCCAGTTTTTTACGTGGTCCTGGCAATTTTTAGCTTACATTTCATTCTCCGGACCCCTTTCCCACTCCCATTGCCTCATTCCTGCCTCATTCTCCATCCTGTCCCCTGAATCCTTATCCATCATCGTCCCTCCATGATCCACTGAACCAACTGCAGTGCGGAGACCTCCAGTGAGGTACTCAGCCATTTTCTTCACCCAGAGCCTGATTTTCAACACATTCTCCCTCCAGGCAACCACTCCCTGACATGCAAGTGACCCTGATGTCCTAACCCGCTGCACAGCACGGCACAAGTACCTGACACTCTCCCAACCACATCACAGAGCTGACATTCAATTGAATTCTTCCTGATAAGACAGTAGGCATGACTGAGGAAATAAACGGGGGCTTCATAAATGGCTTCAATAACACAGCTGCCAATTTTACTGTGCGTGGTTGGTTAGTTGAGAAACGGAATACGATAAGACAACTAAACCCCAGCAACCTCAAAGTTGGAGATGCTGAAAATAGGAAAATAACCTTGGACAGCAGTCATTTGCATTGGCTTCCCAAGGGTGAAGGCAAGGGGCACAATTTTCCAACCGTCCATAGTTATGGATATAAGTCCAAAATGTTTGGAGGGCTTCAGGTGATCAACTACTGTTTAAAAAAGATGGCGGAGAACGAGGTAATCAGCGAGGCATTGATGATGGGAACGTTATTCAGACAAAAATCAAGACAAAATTAATTGCCAATGGAAACATACAAATTGGTAAATAATGGCCAGATCAGGTAGATCAATAGAAACTTATGCAAAAATAAATAGATTGGCTTCTTTGATGGGCCAACAAGATAAAGGGAGAAGGTTACACAAAAAAGCTGGAGAAACTCAGCGGGTGCAGCAGCATCTATGGAGCGAAGGAAATAGGCAACGTTTCGGGCCGAAACCCAAGATAAAGGGAAATCTTGTGTTAATCTTGGCAAAGTTCCACGTAATAGACTTGTTGGGAAAAGTGAAGCCATTGATACCCAAAGGGAAAGTGAAAGTATAGATACAGTATTGACTTTGAGACAGATAATTGTAAAGAACTGTTCTGTGGAGACTGGATGAAAATGCGTTTGTTGCATTTGTTGCATTTGCAAACCATAGCTTTGTAACAAAGTATTAATATTCTGGATTTGTCAATATAAAACTCAATTTCAAAGTTGCCGCAGACTCGGTGGGCCGAAGGGTCTGTTTCCGCGCTGTATCTCTAAACTGAACCAAACTAGGTGTGTAGGAAAGAACTGCAGATGCTGGTTTAAATTGAAGGTAGACACAAACTGCTGGAGTAACTCAGCAGGACAGGCAGCATTTCTGGAGAGAAGGAATGGGAGATGTTTCGGGTCGAGACTGTTAAACCAAACTAGGGCTCACTTACCTGTTCGCATTCTTCAAAATGCTGCCTGGCAGCCAATTTTGCCTGAATGTTCCCACGAGCCCGGTTGAACATTTCATCATATTAATGGTGCTGTGTGCACATTCCATGCATTAATGCTGGCTGTGGATGCTATTTTTCTGAACTATTTCAGTTTTATTGGTTCTTGGAATCTATTGGTGCTGCCAAGCCCAAGTTTGTTTATTATCCACCAAGGTTCAGAATAGGGCTTAGCTTTTGTCAAGATAAAATAGTCGGGCTTTGCGTTTGCTGCAATTCATCACAGAGAACAGCTAATCTAATTTCTGGTGCAAACCTCCATGATAATTCAAAAGCAGTCAACATCCAAACAGGCTTATCAACTCTGTATATAGTCTTCAGTTCAATTTCACTAATAATTGTTTTAACTCTAATAAGAAGCTTGGATGACTGAGCTTCAATATTATTCGTTGGCTCATCCGGTGAAATAAAACACATTGGTCTGGGTAGTTCAACCTTGATGCTGGCAGTTACTATGGCAACTGCCGGAATTTACATTTGCTTCAGGTTGGAAAAATCAGCCAATAATTTACCACCTTCTCGCTGGTAAAGTGGTTCACTGGGGTGCCACTGGGAGCTGTGACCTGCTGGCCTTTGTATCCAGTGGGTAGCCTTGTTTTGCAGTAACCCACACTCCACTGAGATTTTGGGTGATCCTGAAACACAAAAGGACTCTGGCCAAAAGATGAAGGATGGACTCTGACTGGTGGGGAGAGGTTGATTTTTTGTTATTGTTAGCGACACAGTGACACAGCTTGTAGAGCTGCTACCTCACAACGCCAGAGAACCAGGTTTCATCGTCACCTCGATTATTGTTGATGTAGAGAGCTTCCACATTCTCACTGTGACCACTTGGTTTTTCTCCGGGTGCACACGTTTCCCCTCGCGTCCCCAAAAACTAGTGGATTGGAAGGTTAATTGTCCTCTGTGAAGTGCCTCGAAATAGGTGAGAAATGCTGGAGGAATGGGTGTGGGGGAGAGAATTTGATATCAATATAGCGGGATTAAAATTGGATTAGATTAGTGACGGACTAGTGTAAATGGTTGGTTTATGGTCGGTGTGGAGTCGGTGGGAAGAGAAATAGCAGGTAAAACAAATGAAATTTAACAGATAAAAAAGGATTTGAAACAAGAATATCTAATGAGTAAAAGGTAAGTAATCTTTCACAAGATGTGTCTGCTCTTCTGGAAACACCAGGTTACAGTAAATCAAACTTGGCTCGATACAATCCTGACAGTTTTATTTCAGGTCAACGCACAGGGTAACGATTATGATGTGAAGGTCGATTTTCTTTCCCTGTGGTACACATCGCAGAAAAGAACCTCTCTGGGGTCATGTGGTGAGATGTTTCTGTAATTTTGGCTGGGAAACAAAAATGCTGCATGATGTGTAATTGCTGGTGTGATCTCAAGGGGGGTACAATGTGGCGAACTGTGAAACGAGTTAAATGACTAGAGTGGAGAAAGGAGACAAGAGGGGAGGGGGTTTGCTAGCAAAGTTACCTAAAATTAGAGAACATAACATTGATATGTAAATATACTGAACTTGGTTTCTCGTTTATTATATTGTTTACAGAGTACTATGTTTACATATTCTGTTGTGATGCTACAAGTTAGAATTGTACATGGGACACATGGCAATAAAACACTTCTGATCCAAGTGAAATACCTCCAATCTTCCCCCAATGTCCTACAGTACTTGGTGATGAAACATAATGACAGAGGTCTCACTCGGAAATTTGTAAGGGCTTCGACAAGGTCGGTGAGAGTCTGACAAGCAGTGTTGGTGCAGGCAAAGTACAAAGGTAACTACCTGGGGGGAATCTGATCACACCTTTCAACCCTTCCTAGGTAAAGTTACTCACTCAGACTTAGAACTGATATAATGTTAATGCTGATCTATAGTTTACATCATCCAAAGATGAAGGTTGACACAAATGCTGGAGTAACTCAGAGGGTCAGGCAGCATCTCGGGAGAAATGGAATAGGTGATGTTTCAAGTCAAGACCTTTCTTCAGACCTTTCTTCTTTCGTTTAGTTTAGAGATATAACGCAGAAACAGGCTCCTCTGCCCACCGAGTACGCACCAACCAGCGAACCCCGCACACTTACAGTACACTATCCTACACATACTTGGGACAATTTACAATTATATCAAGCCAACTAGCCTACAAGCCTATACGTCTTTGGAGTGTGGGAGGAAACCGGAGATCTTGGAGAAATCCCAGGCAGGTCACGGGGAGAATGTACAAACTCCATACAGACAAGTACCTGTAGTCTGGATCGGATCCGGGCCTCTGGTGCTGTAAGGCAGCAACTCTATCGCTGCACCACCATCCCGCCTGGCACTTCTTCAAAGATGAACTCCATTTCAAACAAAACCTGTTGAACAACCTCCATTAAGAATAACTCGTGCAACCTATTCCATTAGTGAGCGAAGTTATGGCCGTGCTGGCTTGACTGTATCATCGTATCCTTGTCTACAAATCTCAGGATTGAACTGTTCAATTGTTCAATTTACCCACTCTCAGCAATTTAATTGATGGGAGGTAGATATCTGGGAATGCTTGTCTCAATATATGTCTCTGGGCCAACCCCTTAGATCATAGTCCTCTGACACAAGCTGCCTGCAACAAGGCCGCTGATGACAATTAACTAAACTAAGCATCCTTTCCCATACATACTTTCCAGATGCTCAGACCACAAAGAGGTGGACCTTTGCGTCATCTGGACAGCAGCTCTCTCTCTCTCTCTCTCTCTCTTTCTCTCTCTCACTCTCTCATTCTCTCTCTCTCTCCCTCTCTCTCTCTCGAGGGCAATGTGGATTGCAAATAAGACGATGGCGTTGCAGGAATGATCTTACAGGGAGAATATTTTGCCAAATAGTTTTGACAATCTGCTTGGGAAACCGTCACACAGAATACATTGTGTTCCTCTTCTGCAGGACATTCTGTGCGTACAACTGCCTGGTGGACCTGTGCTCAGACATTTCCCTGCAGTCTGCTGCAATCTAAGTTTGAAGCAAAATAGCGTAGATGTGCCAATTCACAATCTTTCGCGAAATATGTCTTTAGAGGAGCATTTTGTAGCAGAGCATTGTGTTTGGCTTGGAAAAATAACAAAGAACTGTAACCGTGTTCTCAATAGGTGAAAATCCTGTACGTCATTCATGGGGGAACTGCAAATTACACTTCTATAATGTACCTTGATATTTGCACATTATGACGTTTATTGCACAATGATACTGTCCACTTCTGAAATTTAGTTTGGCCTTCATCAGTTGGCTTTATTGTTAATTTGAAAATCAGTCTAAATGAAAAACTGTGTATGGAGTTTCAGCAAAACTCTTTCAGTGGAGTTCACCTTTCATTGATTTTGAAGACGGAGCATTTAATCACAATTCATGCTCCATATGTATTTCACATTCAAATCTATTCAATCGAATGGGCTATAAATTGTTTTTTTTTTAAATCATTATTCATAATGTCTTCCTATAAATGAGTCAATTAGTAGCACTCTCACGTCCAAGGTATTAATGCTCATCGAAGGTTGATGTGCCAGTGGAGAGAACATTACGTTATCAGTGAGGTTGCACCTCAAATGATAGGTTCCACTGTTTACTCATCTGCCCACTTCGGTTGATGTTAAAGACTCCACTATAAATGATAAATTTGCCCAACACTGCTCTCATCCGACGTAAAGGTATAAGGTATGAGGTAGATACTAGCTCGGGATTCTTCTCTAGTTGTTGGTAGGATGGTTCAGTTGCTGATAAGTGTGGCGGACGAAGTGTATTTTGAGTGTAATGGACAAAGTGTAAATCATGCAAGCTATTTTTCTTTCCAGGATATGGACAGCATCTTCAGTTTTGCCTGGATCATTGGCCAGGTGTGTGTTCGTGTACGCAGGTCCATGCATGCCTGTCTGCCTGTTTTTCTGTCTGCCAGCCACCACAGATAACATGGCTTCCATCTCTAAGGTATGCATCCTGTGTGATTGCTGTGCATGAAGTTGTCTGCATTCATCCTCTGTGAACCCTCAAAGCACTGTTGTCTCTTCACCAGGTGGATAATGCATAAAATATAAGATAACTGCTTTTATAATCAAATATCCCCAAGCTTTGAATCCATCAGATATTACAGTACATCTCCCAAATGATTTGGTTTAGAACATTTGTCATTAACAAACAGAAAACCTCCAACCCACTGGAAACTACATAAGTTACAACTGAGGTCAAACCCAAAGGGCCTCCCAATTCCCTTAACCCTGCATTATTAATCCAGGCAGATCAGAGTTACTTCAATGTATAAATCACAATGATCACTCATTCAACACGCAAGGTCTCTTGCAAAGGACTGTCAACAATACAGCAGGAATCTGACTTTAGATTCCTCAGTGTGGCTCCATGGCGATCAAAGAGAAATAACATATTTGTCAGAATTCCTAATATCAAAGGAGATTTGTACTTTTTCTGATACAAGCTAATTCTTACCTAATATTTCTTGATAACATTAGCATTTGGTGGAATGTTTTGAGATTGGACCTTGCAGAATGCTCAATCCAGAAATAGTGGATATGGTGTATTACAACTTTCAGAAGGCCTTTGATAAAGTTCTGCAGAAGAGATTATTGAACAAAATGAGAGCACACAGAATTGCAGGTGGTGTATTGATTGAGAAACCAGAAAGCAGCCATAACTAAGTTGTTTTTGAGTAACAAGGTTAGTCTTGAGTGTCAGTCTGAATAAGAGCCCTGACCTGAAAAGTCACCTGTCCATATTTGCCAGAGATGCTGCCTGACCCACAGAATTATCTCAGCACTTTGGGCATTTTTGAGTTAGTACACCATGGCCAGTGAGATGCCACAAGGATCAATACCGGGGCCCCATCTATTTAGAATAATCACAAATGATTTGGATGAGGGGATGGCATTGAGGTTTCTAATCATTTCTGGTAAAAGATTCACACTGATTTTATTCAACTTAAACCTTTGCATAATCTAATTTGCCTTTGGGTCAAAGTAATTCTTCAACAAGTCCGCCAATTCCTCAAACGTTTTACACATGTTTGTTAGACTTTATTTTCCTCTATCTCTGATGTTTTAAACAATGTTGTTGTGTGGTCCTACATTCATCTCACTTCGGGAGTTATTAATCTAGCTCTTACTGTGTTGTATCTTAAATCAAAGGACAATGGTGAGTTTTATCCTCTGTGGAAGTTTTATTTGGCAAGTATTATTTTATGTTCAACCTCACAACCTCTGCCCTTCTCACTGAATATTGTATCCTTACCATTGGACCCTTTTGCTAATGTGGCAGGTCTACAAAATGTAACAGTTCCACTGTTCTCACTCGATTTTCTGTGTTTAATTCTATGCCCTGATCATTCAGTCTCAGTATTTCCACCACTATGGGAAAACTAGAATCAAGTAACTGCAGAATCTAGTTTCCACAAAAATACACAGAGTGCTGGAGTAACTCAGCGGGTCAGGCAGCATCTCTGGAGAACATGGATAGGTGACATTTCGCGGAACATGGATAGGTGACGTTGGAATCATTCTTCAGACAATAGGAAAACTTTTTGCTGACGATAACTAGTTTGCGGAGATCTTGTCCCCAATTGCCATTCCATGATCCCGATTGTAAACTACTTCAACTACCCTTCCCATTTCCGCACCCAATCCATCCATCCTTGGCCGTCTTCACTGCCAGAGGCCAAATGCAAACTAGAAAAACAACACCTTGTAATTCACCTGGATGGTCCACAGTCCAATGTGTGAACATTGAATTTTCCAATTTCAGGTAATCCTCACCTCTTGTGCTCCCCTTTCTCTCCCCCTTTGATCCACACTTGATCCTGCCATTGTTGTTCTCTTTCCCAGACTATCCCAGACCCCCATCACAAATTATTGTCCCCTTCCCCCTCCTGGTTCCATAATCCCACTACCCACGGCACTCATACCTCAATCCCTTCCTCCATCTGGTTTTATCAGCCTTTACCTCTCCTTCAATTACCTTACGTCTCAAATTCCAACGTTTGTCGACAGAACTGACTGCAGATGCTGAAATCTTGAGCAAAAAGCAAAGTGCTGGAGGAACTCAACAGGCCAGGTAGCATCTGTGGAGGGAAATGTATGGACAATGTTTTGGGTGGGATACTGAAATCTATAGAAGGGTCCCAACCCACAATGTTAACTGTGTAGGAAGGAACTGCAGATGTTAGTTTCTACCAAAAATAGACACAAAATGCTGGATTAGCTCAGCGGATCAGGCAGCATCTCTGGAGAAAAAGGACAGGTGACGTTTCGGGTCAGAACCCTTCTACAGACTGTAAAACAACATTACTGCTCTGCCTAGTCTGGGTGAATAAGGATTCTAAACCGAAATATCAGCTATTCCTTATCTCCAGAGATGCTGAGTTACTCCAGCATTTTGCATCTATCCAAAATGGTAAAGAGACTGTCCCACTGTAGTAACCTAATTGGCGAGTTAAGAAGAGTTTAGGAGAGTTTGAAAAAATGTAATGTTGAAGACATTCTTCGACTATGTAGAAGACCTCCTTCGACCTCCTTCGACTATGTTGAAGACTAGCTTCGGGAAAATGGGACACCTAATAGTGGAGAGTGAAGACGACCTTCTTTGATCTCCTTCGACTTCCCTTCGACCTCCCTTCAACTATGTTGAAGACTATCTACAACTACCTTCAACTACCTTCGATTACCTTAGACTAACCTCGATTACCAACAAATAACATGGCAACCTACTATGACCTACTTCGACTAAACTTACGAGTAAAAAAAGTATCGATTTTTTCCATGGCGACCTTTTTTTACTCGCGTGCATTTTTCAACATGTTGAAAAATAGGCCGCGACCTAGCTGAGGCCTCGAGTACGCGGGGACTACTCTCGAGCATGAAGGAGAGTTATAAAGACCTCCTAGGACCTTGTGTCGACCATGCTGCGAGTATGAGTCGAGGGCAATCTCGTCAGAACTCGCGTATTAGGTCGCCACAGTGGGACAGCCCCTTTACTCTCCATTTCACTCCACAAATGATGCCTGGCCTGCTGCGTTCCTCCAGCACTTTGCTATTTGCTCCAGCACTTGTAGTTTTTGTACCCTATTCATCCCCCTCGACATTCTCTACCTTCTCCCGTTCTCCTCCTGGCTCAATCTGTCACACTTTTAATTTCTTCTATTTTCCTTTTCCTCCCCTTGCCTGTTTCCATCTATTGGTCACCTGCCTCTGTCTTCCCCACCATGTTCACCATTCCCCATCCCTCCTCAATTCACCCAGCACCTACTAGGTCCGACCTCATCCTTCACTCTCCCCTCTTTATCCTGACTACTTTACTGGTCCATTTTCAGTCTTTAGTCTTTAGAGATACGGCGCAGAAACAGGCCCTTTGGCCCACCGAGTCTGTGCACACCAGCAATCACCATACACTAACACTATCCTACACACTAGGGCCAATTTTACAATTTTACCGAAGCCAATTTACCTACAAATCTTTAGTTTTAGTTTTAGAGATGCAGCGTGGAAACAGGCTCTTCAACCCACTGAGTCCACACCGACCTCCCATACACTAGTTTACCCGAAACACTAGGGAGAATTTACAGAAGCCAATTCACCTACATACCTGTACGCCTTTGGAATGTGGGAGGAAACTGGAGCATCCGGAATAAACCCGTGCAGTCACAGGGAGAATGTACAAACTCCGTACAGACAGCATCCCTGGTCAGTTTCGAACCTGGCTCTGTAAGGCAGTATCTCTAGCGCTGCACCATAGTGCCGCACGCATACAGCATACAGTCTGCATACAATCCTGATACAGAGTCTTGACCCGAAATATCGACAAATCCTTCCCCTTCACAATTACAGCTTAACCATTATGTACCTCCAGCAATTTCCTCTTTGCTAAAGCTTCTATCATTAAATGTTCCACAGACACCAGCAGACACTTCAATTCACCTTTAACGTTAGATCCTTTCACATTGAATTTATCATTGATTATGCTCCTGCTTTCAAACTAATTATTCCTTTGTCCTAATGATTATCATTGCTTAAAATCTCCTGTCTAGTTCTGTTTTTTTTTTTGCTTTTTGAAAACTTCATCAAATTATTTTTTTTATAATATTCAGCTTCATTGGAAAATTAAACTCTTACTTTTAAATTATTGTTAGGCGATTTCTTAAATTGAAAATATGTATTTTTCAGTGATAAAGGACGTTCTTTTGGGAAGGAGATGAGGAGGAATTTCTTTAGTCAGAGGGTGGTGAATCTGTGGAATTATTTGTCACAGAAGGCTGTGGAGGCAAAGTCTGGATATGTTTAAGGCAGACAAAGATAGATACTTGATTAGTTTGGGAGTCAGAGGTTATGGAGAGAAGGCAAGAGAATGGCATTAGGAAGGAGAGATAGATCAGCCATGATTGAATGGCAGAGTAGACTTGATTGGCTGAATGGCCTAATTCTGCTCCTATCTCGTATTATCTAATTATCTTATAAACTTAACCATTGCAAAGATAACTCGACCCTAGTGCACGGAATCCAGAATAAAAGGTAGAAGCAAGGATCTGCGGATGAAGATTTATAACAAAAAAATAACACAAGGTGCTGGAGTAACTCAGCAGGTAAGGCAGCAACTCTGGAAAACATGGATAGGTGAGGTTTTGGGTCAAGACCCTTCTACAGACTGATTGGGGGGGGGCAGTGGGGAAGTAAGCAGGGAGACAGCCAAATTGATTGTAGGAAAGAGTGTGAAGAGTGCATGAAGGGACCTCTCTTCTGTCTTTCTTCCCCCCCACCATTAGTCTGAAGAAGGGTCCTGACCCGAGATGCGAGATGTTGCCTATCCATATTCTCCAGAGATGCTGCCCGACCTGCTGAGTTATTCGAGCACTTTGTGCCTATCTTAGAATGAAAGGTGCCTGTATCGATGTTCTTTATTAAACCTCTGGGTGGCAGGATAGAACTAAAATAGACTGAACAGACTGACTAATACTTCCATCAGCCTTTGGTTTATACTGTAACCTGATTGTCTGTATGGAATATTACTCATTGTGTGTTAATTTCAAGGCATGGGCTAATAATATGGAGTGACGCAATGCACTGTCAGTGCCCAGGAAACATGTTAGTGTAACTACTGCATGGTAATAGTCAATAGTTCCAAATGATATAGAAACAGGCCATTTTGGCCAAAAATAGTCTATGCTGGCTCACAGAGTAATCTCATTCATCATTAATTTTCATTCCCCTCACATTTTCTACACTCAACTCCACCCCTTACACAGCGGGTGAGGCAGCATCTCGAAAGCAAAGGAATAGGTGAAGTTTCAGGTCAAGATCTTTCTCCAGTCTGAAGCAGTCCCGACCCGAAACATCACATATTCCTTTTCTCCTGAGATGCTGCCTGACTTCTATCAAGTCTGTCCTCAATCTAGAGAAATTGAGATCTAGAGAAAGCAATCCAGGTCTACTCAACTTCTTCCTGTGCCTGAAACCCTCTAATCCAGACCGCGTTCTGGTAGAGCCCCCACCTCTCACATGTAATGGGGTGACCAGAACTGTGCGCAATACTCCAGTGTTAGAATAAAGTAATTTACCATGGATATTAGTAATTTTCCTTTAATATGTTTTGTTAAGGGCCTGTCCCACTTACGCGACTTTTTCAGCGACTGCTGGCACCCGTCATAGGTTGTTGCAGGTCGCCGAAAATTTTCAACATGTTGAAAATTCAGCGGCGACCAGAAAGACTCTTTGGGTGAATGTGGAGACGACTTACGACCATACAGGCGACACCCTGGCGACATGTTGCGGGGTGAGGCCTGTATCGTCGTGAGTAGTCGCCCTAAGAGTCGTACCTTGTTCTGGTTGCCGCTGGATTTTCAACATGTTGAAAATTTTCGGCGACCTGTAACGACTTATGACGGGTGCAGGCAGTCGCTGAAGTGGGACAGACCCTTGAATATTTCATCACCCTCAGATAATAGCAATTTACATCCATTTGAAACCTTTCAAATTATGAATCAATTCCAAACCCCTAAAGAGCAGTGCAGTCCAACAAAAGTCCATGCAGAAAATGGCTAATTCCTTTCTTGTCCTCAAAATTGTGCCAGAAGGTAATTTTGAGAGAATAATCAGAAATTTGTGTTTAATGGCTATTCCAAAAGATAACTCCTCTGACTTTGCAGAGGATAGTTTCCTCAGTGATATCCTGGCTTTAATAAGTTCAAAACATTGAGTGGGGTTTGAACACACAACCTGCTAATGGTGTTACCAATTCCAAATGACACTGAAAGATGGCCAGAGAGGTTCATTCTGAATCTGAGAATAAGAATTTGGGTGAAGAACCCAACATTAAGGAACTTGGCACGTCTGAAGACATGGTATCTCATGGTAACGCCTGGTGAAGCCCCTCTGCACCCTCTCCAAAGCCTCCACTTGGGGCTGTAATGGGGCGATCAGAACTGGTCCACATAGTTAGATTTAGCTCTTGTGGCTAAAGGAATCAAGGGATATGGGGAAAAAAAAAAAGCAGGTACGGGGTACTGATTTAGATGATCAGCCATGATCTACTGCAGTTGTACAGGGTCTTGGTAAGACCACACCTGGAGTATTGCATACAGTTTTGGTCTCCTGATCTGAGGAAAGACATTCTTGCCATAGAGGGAGTACAGAGAAGGTTCACCAGACTGATTCCTGGTATGTCAGGACTTTCATATGAGGAAAGACTGGATAGACTCGGTTTGTACTCGCTAGAATTTAGAAGATTGAGGGGGGATCTTGTAGAAACTTACAAAATTCTTAAGGGGTTGGTCAGGCTAGATGCAGGAAGATTGTTCCCGATGTTGGGTAAGTCCAGAACAAGGGGTCACAGTTTAAGGATAAGGGGGAAATCTTTTAGGACCGAGATGAGGAAAACGTTTTTCACACAGAGAGTGGTGAATCTCTGGAATTCTCTGCCGCAGAAGGTAGTTGAGGCCAGTTCATTGGCTATATTTAAGAGGGAGTTAGATGTGGCCCTTGTGGCTAAAGGGATCAGGGGGTATGGAGAGAAGGCAGGTACAGGATACTGAGTTGGATGATCAGCCATGATCATATTGAATGGCGGTGCAGGCTCGAAGGGTCGAATGGCCTACTCCTGCACCTATTTTTCTACATTTCAATGTTTCCAACTCAAGGTGAGCCTTCAGAGGAGGGCAAAGAATGTGAATTTCGATTTTTGTAAGGTGAGCGGAAACTGGAGGTCAGAGGGGTTATGGACATAATGTGGGAAAGGACCACAAAGTGAGTTAAGAATGTGGCATTAAAAGCTGAGGCAACATGAAACTGATGGACATGAACCCTGAAACACAAAAAATATATGTGTGCAGTTAAGCTTTGTATGAGTTTAAGTTCAAACACATTACCCTCCCAGATTCTGACAAGACAGACTTACCTTTGAGGTGAGTGTTCATCAGTTCTCACTTTCTGCAATCTGTTGATGGAGAAGTTACATCTTCCACCACTTCCTGGCATTGCTCTTATAAAGACAACACATGATATACAGAATGTGTAGGAAGGAGCTGCAAATGCTAGTTGATACTGAAGATAGAACAAAATGCTGGAGCAACTCAGCAGATATCAGGTTGGCTGGATGGCAGAAGGCAAAGAGTGGGAATAAAGGGGGCTTTTTTCTGGTTGGCTGCCAGTGACTAGCGGAGTTCTGCAGGGCTCGGTGCTGGGGCCACTGCTCTTCACTTTATGCATTTATGATCTGGATGAGGGGTGTGACTGCTTTGTGGCCAAGTTTGCGGATGATACGAAAATAGGTGAAGGCCAAATCGTGTAGATAAAGCAGATACTCTTATACTCAGTTATTCGTATTAAAAATGCAGAAGCTTTAATATATATACTGTCTAGCAGTATCTAATTTGATGGGAAAACATGCAGCCAAAGGTTTTTCACTGTACCTTGTGCACAAGACAATATTAAACCTAAACCTAAGGCTGCAGACATCATCTGATATTCATTAAGCTACCAGTGAGGGGAAAAAAGGAAATTATATTTTCTGAGAAAAGACAAATTACTGCTCAGAGGTATCAGGTAACATTGCTGGAGAAATAACATAGATAGGTGAAGTTTTGGGTCAAGATCCTTCTTCAGGGATGTTGCCTGACCCATTGAGTTACTCCAGCATTTTGTGTCTTTCCTTGATAAACCAGGATCCGCAGTTCCTTGTTTCTACAATGATACTTTCTGGGTTTGGTGAAGTTTAATTATTTTTGCAGAAAAGGAACTGGATCTTTTGCATGCAATGGTGTTTCTATATATTCCTGTTACCCGGCTGACTAAAGTACAGATTGTTTCTCCCTCATGTTTTACTTTCATTCTTATCCCTTTTATTTCTATTATCTAATTCTGTTTATCTATTTCTAATCGCATTGCTGTAAATTGCTTCATGTTCTTGCTTAAGATGTTTATTCTTTCCAGTGCGTCGTGCTTTGCTGCTATTCCCCGTATTTTTGAGTAGCCCAAATATTCTTTGTTTTTCTTCCTCTGTGTGACTTCAGAAGATGCATGTTGTTTCCTCTCTGGCACAGACAGTGAAGAATGACATCCTTGAACAAACCCAATCATTTTCTGCAGCAGTCACTCTACCAACTGTCTCTGGTGTAGGCGTGCATCCAATATTTCTGCAAATTTAATTCAGAAAAAGAAAAGAACAAGATGCTCGAGGAGTTAAGACAATGCCTGCAAATATTTTATTCAAAATGTTGCCCCGTTGAAAACGGAATGATTCACAAGGTTATTCCATATTCAATATCTCTATAGCTTGCATTATGTTCTCTTTCAACTTCTTGACTCCAGAAAAGGGTGGTCACGGTGGCCCAGTGGGAGAGTTGCTGCCTTACAACGAATGCAGCGCCGGAGACCCGGGTTCGATCCCGACTACGGGTGCTGTATGCACAGAGTTTGTACGTTCTCCCCGTGACCTGTGTGGGTTTTCTCCGAGATCTTCGGTTTCCTCCCACACTCCAAAGACGTACAGGTTTGTTGATTAATTGGCTTGGTAAATGTAAAAATTGTCCCTAGTGGGTGTAGGATAGTGTTAATGTGCGGGGATCGCCCAGACCCAGTGGGCCGCTGTATATCTAAACTAAACTAAACTAAAAAATTGGTTATCTGCTATATTTTGTAATTCATCTCAGTTCTAATGATTGAAGTAGAAAATTAATGGAAATAAAGTAGATTTGTGTAGTCTGAAGAAGGATCCCGACCCGAAACATCAACCATCCATGTGCCCTAGAAATGCTGCCTGATGAAGGGGACTAGCCCCCAAAACAAGCTCAAGCTAAAGATGGCTGCAATACAGGCCTGGCAGAGCATCACCAGAGAAGACACCCAGCAACTAGTGATGTCCATGAATCGCAGACTTCAAGCAGTCATTACATGCAAAGGATATGCAACAAAATACTAAACATGACCACTTTCATTTACATGACATTGCTGTGCCCCAAACATTATGGTGCCCTGAAATGGGGGGACTATGTATAAACACTGCTGTAATTTCTACATGTTGAAACCAAAATGTATAAACATGTCCTTTATTAAAATCTGACAATGTGCACTTTTAAAAAAAAAGAAAAAAAAAGAAATGCTGCCTGACCCATTGAGTTACTCCAGCGCTTTGTGTCACTTTTTATAATTTCATGAGGTGTGGTGACAATAATGTTCTGACTGGAAGACAGTATTCAGTAACCTCGTTTGCTGCCTGGTTTGTGAAGCTTATAACATGAGTTTGGGTAGGAAAACATTGCAAAGAGCACCAACAAATGTGTTTATAGAATTCTAACTTTTATTTTCTGAGTTTACTGGCACTCCCCGACTTACGTAAGGATTATATTGCATGATTCCTCACAGACGGTAGATTTTACGTGTCTGAATTACTATCCCCGACCTGAAATAACTCGCTGAATCTTAAGAAAAGTCTTGTCCGAAATGGCACCCATCCAATTTCTCCAGTTATGCTGCCCCACCTGTTGAGTTACTTCAGCATTTTGTGTCGACCCCTGAGGGTTTAAGTGTCTCAGTGTCATCATAAGATCATAAGGTCATAAGGCCATAAGTGATAGGGACAGAATTAGGCCATTCGGCCCATCGTCTACTCCGCCATTCAATCATGGCTGATCTATCTCTCCCTCCTAACCCCATTCTCCTGCCTTCTTCCCATAACCCATGACGCCCAGATACATCTGGCTGCATCCAAGACGCGCTGAATTCAGGGCAAGTATTGGCGGCTTGAGTTCCACCTCACCTCTGGGGCACTTTCTGCAGCTCGCGGCATTCTGGGTAAGCAGCGCTGCCATTGTCAGCTTGTTTCTGATGTAAACTTGAATGATCGTACGGTGTTGCAGAAATTGCAAACAGCCAGAATTGTTTATTTAAGTGCATGTTGATGTAAGTCGCCAATAGAGTAAGTCGGGGAGCATCAGCATTATTGTTTGAATGTAATAAGGCAATAATTGTCAAAAAAACAGATAGATTTTCTAGAAGACAAGATAAAGCAGGTGATCTGCAACTCGTTTGTTCACAAAACTGGAATATCATAAAGGAGGGGGAGAAAAATGCTAGTAGGAATCATTTCCTTGGGATCTGGGAATGTTTTCCTAAGTTTGCCACTGGTTCAGTGTGATTGCCGCTATTCGGAGAGTTTCCTTGTAGGATCGCAGATATTGTGCTCTGAATGACCCTGAACTAAAATAAAACAATTTGGTCCAACAAATGTTGTTTTGATACTTTTATTTTTTTTTATTGTTTTTGTTAAATAAACAGATTTTAAATGAACAATTATTAAGTATTCCAGATAAATCACATGCAAATAAACAGCAAGGAAGCAAACGGCATTTGATTTCCCAGGGACACTCATACAGAGTAAAGGTGGCAGCTCTTAGCAGCAATTCAACTGTTAAGATTGTACAATAATCAACTCCATAGTCACAACAATCCACGATGAGAGATCTCTATCGATTGTTATCGCATAAACACACAGACAGATACATGTATCCGTACCTACACACACACACACACACACACACACACACACACACACACACACACACACACACACACACACACACACACACACACACACACACACACACACACACACACACACACACACACACAACAAGCACAGGCATACACACGCAAACACTCTACAATTGCACGCACATACATATGCATGTATAGATTGGCATATATATATATATATAGTAATATATTTATGTAATATGCATACACACACACATATAATCATACAGTCTTACAGTGTGGAAACAGGTCCAAACGTCCCATCTACAATATTCCCACTCACCTATATTTGGCCCATATCCCTCTAAACCTGTCCTATTTATGTACCCATCCAAATGTTTCACAAACACTGTGATAGTACCTCCCTCAACTACCTCCTCCGGCAGCGCGTTCCATACACCCAACATTCTTTGTGTGAAAAGTTACCACTCAGGTTCCTGTTAAATATTTCCCTCCTCACCTTAAACCTCTGTCCTCTAGTTCTTGATTCATCTATGCTGGACAAGAGACTCTGTGCATCCACCCACGCTATTCCTCTCATGATTTTGTACCTATATGCGCAAATGCATTCTAAAGCAAGCTTGGCCACTTGCACATAAAAATAATTATTCTAGGGTAATATTTGTGATGTTATTCATCAGCATTGAGCTTCTGGAGTTGGGCTCAATAATTAGTAGACAACATGTTTAGAGGATAAGTGTACATTGCAGAGTATCATAACTCTGGCAATAATGATGCTAATATTCTAGGTTTCGCCATTTCCCTACAGACACTTTTTATGGTGATACGGTGGAGAGGCATGTGCTAAATTACTGGGAAGTAACCAGGGGCTTGGACAAAATCTATATTTCAAATCCCATTGTGGCAGCAATGGAATTTAGACTCAGTTAATTATCTGAAGTTTAAACAAATTAAGCTAATCATTAGTAATTATGACCATAAAACCATCAGTGCGTGGACAATTCTACGTGATTCTAAGTCTGCAGGGGAGAAAATCTGCCAGCTGACCTACGTGTAACTCCAGAGTCACTGGTGCATTTGACCCTAAGATGGTCCAGCAATGCTCAATTCAAGGGCAATTTGTGGATGGGCAGTCAAGTTTAGTTTAGTTTAGATTAGAGATACAGCATAGAAACAGGCTCTTTGACACACCGAGCCCATGCGGACCATCGATCACCCCTTTACACTAGTTCTAGGTTATCCCACTAACCCATCCACTCCCTACACACTAGGAGTAATTTTACAGAAGCCAATGTACCTACAAACCTGCATGTCTTTGTGATGTGGGGAGTAACCGGAGCACCGTGAGGAAACCCACATGGTCACAGGGAGATCGTGCAAACCCCACACAGACAGCACCCGAGGTCAGGATCGAACCTGGTTCTCTGACGTTGTGAGGCAGCAGCTCTACCAGATGTTCCAGGGGGGGGATAGAGGGGAGTTAGGGAAGGAAGCAGTTCTGAGTGGTTGAAAGGCATGTGCAAATGAATATTTAAAGGCAAATGATTTGGTTGAATGCGATTCATAGAATGGGACCTGCTGGAATAGCAGGCAGAGGCTCAATGGGCCAAATGGCCTCCATCTGTGTCATAGGGAAATATGTGAAAACTTGAAACAGAAACTACTTTGGGTTACGAAGTGGATGCTCACGGGATAGTACAAGCAGATAATGTCTGCACATTTCAAGGAAATCTTGATGATTACATGAGTGAGAAATATAGCCTAAAAGGACAGGAGGAAGAGGGCAGGAGGGGCTCATGTGGAAAATCAATGCTGAGATACATCAGTGGGGTCAATCAACACTCTGCTGATGTGAATTCCATGCAATGCAAACACATGCATAATTGACAATAGAGAAACAAAGATCAGCAGATGCTGGTTTAGACCAAAGTACTGGAGTAACTCAGCAGGTCAGACAGCATCTCTGGAGAAAAAGGACATGATGTTTCAGGTTGGGACCCGGCCTGAAATGTCACCTGTCCTTTTTCTCCAAAGCTGCTGCTTGACCCGCTGAGTTACTCCAGCACTGTATGATTGACTATGATTTATCATCATTGACCAAGCTTGCATTCAGACATCCAGAACAGGACAATTCACTCCCTTTCAAACCGGTATACTGCTGAAAATAAACATAACTCATAGTGAGTCTCTCAAATAATCATCATTGTTGCGACTAAGACAGTTGATTTTATTTTAACCACATTTTTCACTGTTGGGAGACCAGGCACAAAGCTGACCTTGAAATAAGGAACATTCCCAAAGATAATGACCACAAATAAAAGTTGTCCTTGCAGGCTGTTCAGGATTTTGGTTTTGAGTTAATCCTGCATGCATGGTGTGAAGGCAGGCTAGAGATGAAGTGGATTACAGTGAAGATTGCTGTAGACCTGGGGTTAGAGACAAGGACAAATACTTTAAAGCTGATTTACAGGATGGGCAACCATATATGTATGGCCCTCTGTTTATATACATCCCCCAATGCTGCACTGATGTCAGTGAAAAGCATAATTGGGTCATAATTATCCCAAATGCACATTAACACCCCCTGTCGAAGTAATTTTTGCCAGGCAGATCCAAGCATCAAAGTGTTATAATGATAAAACATTTATATTGTTGTTATTTTACTGGAATGAATCTTTAAATGGAAAATTCAATACAATCATCACCATGCTATAACTGATAAGAAATGAATATTTATGTTATTTTACAAGACTGGATCTTTAAATAAAAAAATAAATCCAAGTACCACCATGCTATAACTGAGAAGAAATAAATATTTCCGTTTATTTACTGGACTGGACCTTTAAAGGGAAAATTACAGCTCAAAATACAACTGGGACCTTGCTTTCAAATGCAACATTTGTTTAGCAATGAGATTGGGGGAAACCTTATATAAATGTTTGGAGTTATCAGAACCTACAAGGACTTGTGCAAAGAGAGGCATTAAGTGCCGAGCATTTTAAACATGTAAGCCACAATCTTGCAGAATTTCCGACATTCAAGGAATAAAATTGGAATAAAACAGAAAGGGGAGGAGAAATTCAAGCAATGGCAAGTCAAGGAGGTTGTGTGGGAAAACCCATCATGATCCTATCTCCAGCTTTATCAACGGTTCCACTAATTCCATGACAGAAACATTATTAAAATCCATCAGTGGAGTGGTTTAAGAGCCTTACACAATAAATTTACACAGATTAATCCTTGGAATCTGGTTGATCACTCCCTACATGTTTGAAATGCCCTGTACATAATCATTCACATCAGTTTATAGAGAATAGCTATTTTTCCAAGCACAAATACCAATATAATTAGTCTAGGTCAATGGCATAAGACACTTCCAATGGTACATCCTGATCCAGTTCTATAGATGAACAGGTACATCAGGTTACATGTTGGAGGAGCTGCTGAACCAGGACTGAATTTGGGATTAGTGTCTTAACTTTGGTTTAGTTTATTGTTATTGTCGAGGTACAGTGAAAAGTTTGGACTGGGCTTGGAAATGGACAGTTACATTGGTAGAAAGGTTCCTCTCACCCCACTATTATCACAAGAAGTAAAGGGCCTGTCCCACCCGGGCGTCATTTGTGCGTCATACAGATGGCGCGCGAAGATTTTGTACATCCCAAAATCCTGGGGCACCGCGCGCGACCGCGTGTCACTGCCTATGTCACCACGCACCATGCGCGCGTTATGCGTCATGACGCGCAAATGACGCCCAAGTGGGACAGGCCCTTTAAGCTCTTTCTTTTCTACAAAGATCGTCCAGTTGACTCAAATTCCAGCAATTTTCTTTATGTCTCCCAAAGTGTACAGCTGTGAAGGACAAGCCATCTAGATTGGGTTGTTTGTGGATTTTCATAACTTATTGTAAACATTAAGCATTTTAGATATAATGAATAACCCATTACTGATTAGAATTTAAAACTTTTCTACCTCTCCTTGAAACTCATTTGTCAATTGGGGTGTTGATGGCAATTTGCTTCCTTAAGTCATTACCCAGTGTACAGCAAATTATGTACTGAAAATTCCTAAGCATGCAGCATGCATCTACGCTCACTTCTGTTGATCTATGGCAATCATATCTTCCTCCTGTTTAAAACAAAAGTCATAAATCATCTGAAGACTGGTAGGGGAGAAAATGTTGGATGGTACAATTGAAATTTCCACCTGACATTCAGACTCAGCCGTGAATCTTCAGATCAGAGATGCTGATGGAGTGAAGCTGGTCATTACTGTTCATGGACAAGGGCTTACCAACACTGACCTGATCCTAGGTTACACAGAAAAGCTGGAGAAACTCAGCGTGTGCAGCAGCATCTATGGAGCGAAGGAAATAGGCAACGTTTCGGGCCGAAACCCTTCTTCAGACTTTCGGGTTTCGGCCCGAAACGTTGCCTATTTCCTTCGCTCCATAGATGCTGCTGCACCCGCTGAGTTTCTCCAGCTTTTCTGTGTAACCTTCGATTCTCCAGCATCTGCAGTTCCCTCTTTAACACTGATCTGATCCTATCTTGATTGTGCTCTCTGCAATATTATCTGGGAGTTAAACAAATCCAATAATAATGGCAAAGTAAAAAATGCTTCAAACTCCTGGCCAATGCAATATGAAATTAGCGCACAGACTCATGGATACACTCCAACCTCCACTTATTACCTTTGTGTGCAAAGCAGAAAAGAAGCTGTGGAATATTGCCTCCCTGAAGAGAAGGAAGGGAGGGCAAAAGATGCAAAGAAGGGGAGGGAAGAAATAAAGGAATGGGCGACAGAAGAAGAAGTGAGATAGAGAGGGCCACTGAGTCCACTGGCAGGTGGAAATGCACAACGTAATACAGAAGAATGAAGGAACACCTTGCATGGAGTACAAATTGGAAAGATAGCATTGATTGAATCCTGCACAACATTTTTTCGAGGCTGACAGGACGTATTGACAAAGCGAATGATCACTGCTTCACTGTTCAGGCGCGGCCGCCTCTGACTCGCCTTCTACCTCCTCGGATGCTTTCCCTCCGTCTTCAGCGGCTGCAAAAAATATTTAGATTTTATTATTTAATGATGTAACCCCGCAGTCAGCTTAGCACGCGCAAAATCAAAAGATTCAATTCAGATGACGAAGGTTTAAGGTGAAGGGGAAAAGATTTTATAGGAAACTGAGGAGTAACTTTTTCACACAAAGGGTGGTGGGTGTATGGAACGAGCTGCCAGAAGAGGTAGTTGAGGTCGAGACTATCCAAACGTCTATGAAACAGGTACGTGGAAAGGACAGTATGGAGGGATATGGGCCAAACGCGGACAGGTAGGACTAATGTAGCTGGGACATGATGGCCAGTGTGGGCAAGTTGGGCCAATGGTCCTGTTTCCACACTATGACTCTAATTCAATTGCAAAAAAACATTTCACATTTTTTTAAATCATGTTGATTGAACCATTGTGCCTATTAATGATAAACAACAATGATTTTGTTTAAATATACAGAAACATGGCCATAACAGGGCTATAGACTGCAGTACAATATCAGTGGACTGATTAGGTGGGATATTTATCCTTTTCTTAGCAAGTATCTTTCCACCTCTGCCTTAAAAATAATCCAAGTCAGCTTGCATTGGGCACGGACGAGTTCAAAATCTTCAAAGCACTTGGAGATTAAAAAAACATCCTCAGCCAGTTGACCCTTTTAGTTTTAACAGTAATTGCCAGTTACAGATTCTCCCACAAATATGATCATCCTCTCCATATCCTATGCTAAGACTTTTCAGGATCTCATATATTTCAATTGTCACTTGCTTTCCCATATAAGACTGCCCACTCTTTTCAGGTATTAGGAATAAACCTTCTTTGAACAGCTTCCAACATATTAACAATGCTTCCATCTGTGATCATAACAGATCCCCCCAGATCTCTCTCTCTCTCTCCAACTTAGAACTCTACAATATCTCACCATGCAGATAACATCTTTTTAATGTATAGGATGGAACTGCAGATGCTGGTTTCAATCCAAGATAGACACAATCTGAAGAAGGGTCTCGACCCGCAATGTCACCTTTTCCTTCTCTCCAGAGATGTTGCCTGTCCCACTGAGTTACTCCAGCATTTTGTGTCTATCTTTAATATCATTTTGATTTCCCTGCCAAAGTGGGCAATTTTACATGTTCACATATCATACTCCATTTACAAGATCACCCACCCACTTATCCTTTTTGAAATCTGGAATTCTCTACCACACAAAACATGAGTGCAGGAAGTCAATTGAAGCTTTTAAAGCAGTGTGCAATTGATCTCAGTCCATTGAGTGCATTGAATGATATAAAGAGGAGGGGAAATGAAGGTAATGGCCAATGTAATGACAAGAGGCCGTGGGGAATGAATGACCGACTCCTGACCCAATACTTGTAAATTAGTAAATTCTGCAGATTAATATTGAAAGTATTTTCCAATTGCTTGCTATACCGCAGAATTACTCCAGATGGCAGTATTGTTGTGCTGGTGTCAAATCAACATTCATTACATTGCCACTATTCGAACGCAAAATTGTTGCTAGGTAACTGATGGTAATGAAATAATCTATCATTCCAAAAGCATTACCTTTGGTATGCCTTCACTAGTGTTGCAAATGCAAATATTATACCTGATTTGCACATGGTCATTTTGCGCAAACAACAAACGCATGTCCAAATGATTGCAACTAATTTATCGGGCACTTTCTCAAATGGCCACTATTACCACAAAAGCAGATTGGCGATACCACAACAGATGAATTAATAGGACTTCTGACAATCTTCTGCAAGATTATAGCAGTTGGTTGGGAGAAGCCCCAGAGGACATTTCCAATGCTAGCCCCCTGTCTCACCCCCACTTTCAGAATCTGTTTGCTCTCTGTAACCGACCAACAGCAGTGTTGCCATCATATAATGCACTACTTAGAGAAGTCTTAACGTAACAATCATTCTTAACAAACAATATTATATAAATGTCCCACTGCTTTTGTTTAAGTACAGTGGCACAGCAGTAGAGCTGCTGCCTCACAGTGCCAGGTTCAATCCGAACCTCGGGCCCTGTCTGTGCGGAAATTGTACGTTCACCAATGTGACCGCGTGGGTTTTCTCCGGATGCTCCGGTTTCCTCCCACATTCAAAAGACTTGCAGGTTTGTAGGTTAATTGGCTTCTGTAAATTTCCCCTAGTGTGCAGGACATAGAACCAGTGTATGGGTGGTCGATGGTTGATGTGGACTCAGTGGGCCAAAGGGTCTGTTTACCATGCTGAATCTCTAAACTAAAACTAAACAAATTCTGCCCATTTCATGCACTGTATTGAGTCACTAGCTTGTGCACTCCACGTGAACTGGTCATCCATCCATCTCTGGGGTCATTGATGCTGGTCTCTGCAGCAGCAATAAAGCCTGACTTATCTTAGCCATTTGTGGGATGCTCGTCCCAATGTCTTGATCTTGTTCCCTTTCTTAAGCTCTTGGGCATCAAGCACTGGTGGTAAATCATCTCACTTGCCAATTTTCAACCTTAAAGCAGTAAATGTTGTTCACAACCAATATTACACATCCAATAGCTGGTAAGTGTTCTGATCACTTCTCTTCTGATCACTATGTCGCAATGCTTTTCCCCTTCCCAGGTAGGATCAATTTTCAGAGCAATCATGTTGAAGGATGAGCCATAACCAAATCCCAGTGCTTACTGTCCTAATATCGCATTCTTGTGTAATTTATGTGCAGCTCTTCCATGATTTTCTTGTTTGCATTAACTCCTCAGCAGTGTATTAGTTCTTCAATTGTGCTGTACGACTCTTTACCACTAAGACAACTCCATACAGAAAATGTTCTGTCATCAGGAAACTTCAGTTGAAGCTGGAAGCCTTGAACACAACATGCCTGTATAAGATGTGTAGGAAGGAACTGCAGGTCAGTTCAATTTATTGTCATGTGTATCGAGGCACAGTGAAAAGCTTTTGTTGCGTGCTAACCAGTCAGCAGAAAGACATTACACGATTACAATCGATCCATTTACAGTGCATAGATACATGATAAGGGAATAATGTTTAATGCAAGGGATAGATAGATAGATAGATAGATATATAGATAGATAGATAGATAGATAGATAGATAGATAGATAGATAGATAGATAGATAGATAGATAGATAGATAGATAGATAGATAGATAGATAGATAGATAGATAGATAGATAGATAGATAGATAGATAGATAGATAGATAGATAGATAGATAGATAGATAGATAGAAAGAATCTTTATTTGCCACACGACCAGGGTTGGTTGTATTTGGATTCGGTACATGATGGTACACTGCTTTAGTTACCTGGTGCTAGTTCATACCGAAGATAGTCACAAAAAGCTGGAGTAACTCAGTGGGTCAGACAGCATCTCTGGAGGAAAGGAATAGGTCACATTTTGGGTCTGAAGAAGAGCTCTGACCTGAAAAGTCACCTATTCTTTTTCTCCAGAGATTATATCTAAGCCTGTACAAGATTATGGTCCACTGCCAACATTCAATAGAATGAAAACGCATTTATGATATTTTTTTATTGGTTTCATTAGCAATCATCTTGCACTATAAATACAAAGAAAAAGATGACCAGGTGACAATACTTTGAAGTACTGTTAGATTCTCAGAGATATTATACTTAACAAGTAGTTTCTATTTGGAGACAATTCAAACCCACGGATTTATTACTACGAGGTGTAAAAATGACAGTTACGTTCAGCTATTTTTCTCTTTGCCAAATACATTGACAAAGACAGTTAAAGTGGGCAGAGTTCTGGCACTTTAGTTTTCATCACAGCTCAGATTCAGGCATAAATTTCACTCCTCATTGCTCATGGCTGCTTCATATTTGACAGAAAGCAGGAATATCACAGAAGATGCTAATTTGTTGCCTGATTACTCAATTTGGGTAGTCTGTCACCTTTAATTTCAGATAATGGGTTCAAAATTTGTCCCCGATTATTTACACTAGATGCATGATGCAGTTCTAGCTGTGAGCTGTTCTCCACTTCATTGAAGTCACGGGAAATGAATTTCCGAGGAAGATTGCTGCAAATAGTTGTTGAAAGGTTGTGTGGATAGGGCAACTAAATGGGGGGGGGTTAGGTTTAGATCTAGGTTTAGATTCAAGTATATTATTGTCACTTGCACTGAGGTACAGTGAAAAGCTTTGTTTTGCAGGCTATCCAAACTCAAACACAAGTACAATAGATAGAGTGAAAGGGAAGACGCAGTGTAAAATGTAGTTCTCAAAATTGCAGTCTGTTCTATAGACAAAGTCAATATCCTCAATGAAGTAGAGATACATTGGACAGTACCCTAGCTAATGGAATGACCTGATAATAGAAGGAAGGAAGCTATTTATATTCCTAATCTGTTATCATTACCCTCATTAGAAATCATCCTGCACCATAAATACAAATCAAAAACCGTTCTACTCCAAAATCAAACTTAGATCTTAAACTATACTTCAACTCACCTACTTAACCTAGGGATAGATAATGTTAAAAGGGAAAGATGTATCTGCATTTATATATAACATGCCATAAACTCAGGACACCTAAAATTATGGTGCACTATTGAAATACTTCTGAAATGTTGGCGCAAATGTCAAAGGAACAGTAGCTTATAATTCAATGGTGTGAACATTGAATTCTCCAATTTTAGTTAACCTCCAAAACCACCCCTCCCTCTCCCCTTTCTCCTACACACCCCCCTTTCTTCCTCATACCCCTCCCCTGTGCTCCACCCGGACACCTACCCATCTCTCTCCCCCTCTCCTCCCCAAATACATTCCTTCCTCTGGTTTGACAATTCACAACTGTTCAATCCTTTTGTCTCACATCTTCCATTTTTTCATGTGTAGGAAGGAATTGCAGATGCTAGTTTACACCGAAGATAGACATAAAATGCTGAAGTAACTCAGTGGGACAGGCGGCATCTCTGGTGAGAAGGAATGGGTGATGTTTTGGTCTAAACCCTTCAGACTGAGAGTCAGGGGAGGGGAGAGACACAGAGATAAGAAGGTGTAAGGTATGAAAACAAGACATCAAAGGGTATGAAGTTCATGGATAATGTAAAATAGATCATTGCTAACTAGAAGAGGGTGACAACGAAGCAGACAGAGATAACATTTAATCAGGGAGACAGTCTGAGTGGTTGGAGAACTAGAAATGGGGAGAGGGAAAGCAAAGATTACTTGAAATTAGGGAAGTTAATATTCATACCACTGTGGTGTAAGCTATCTAGAGATGCTGCCTGTCCCGCTGAGTTATGCCTGTCCCAGCATTTTGTGTCTATCCTCTGTTTTTTCATCTCTGGCTGACACAACAATTTGTGTCCTTCTTTGCCAGGAGAATGAGTAGCTTCTGGTAGAGGAAAAGGGAGCCAAGCTGCATTGATGGAATCATTTCCCATTATTAAGATGAAACTTGTTTCTGGCAAACCATAGATTTGATTGGATTAGTTAGCCCCACGGTTTATGAGTATGAATCATTGACTCCACAGCAGAGAGAGGTCACTGTGCCCATTGTAACTGGGCTAGCCAACTGAAAGCTACCCAGTTCCAAACTCTAGCTCTTTTCCAAGCACTCTGCACTTTATTTCATTCCCCTGTAGAACTAGGCATTCAGTTACTTTGACAAAAGCTACCGTTCCACTGAATCTGCTTCCAGCAGCCTTTCAAGGCAACCGCACCTTATGACACAAAGAAAATTCTTATCAACTGTGAAATTAGATTTCAAGACAGGATTTGTAGGTGTTTTCCATGAAACTGTGCATTACGTTCCATTTACAAGCTGACACTTTTCTATAGCTTGTTTTGGATACACTGATCAGAATAATAATGTAGAAATCATGTATACCTTTGTGCTTCTTGTTAAACACCAGCCTGGTAATATTATAGTCATCAAAGGACAGAAAATGCTGGAGTAACTCGGCAGGTCAGGCAACATCTCTGGAGAACATGGAGAGATGACAATTCAGATTGAGACCCTTCCTCAGACGGAAGAGTAAGAGAATTGGGTTCGAATCCAGTGGGCTCAGGGGCAAGGGGGGTAATAATTGGAGAGGGGAAGGGAGGTTGAAATGGGTGTTGTTTGTAGGCTAGTTATTTAAAACTGGAGAACATAATGTTCATATCATTAGGCTGTAAACTATCTTAGTGGAATACGAGATGCTGTTCCTCCAGTTTGCATGTGGCCGCACTTTGAGGAAGTTTAAACGATTTAAAAGTTACAAAAATGGATTCAGCTGAAACTAGAAGTCACCTTTCTCCTATATAATTGCAAAGCCAGCTGAAAATGCTTACCCTTGCTCCTATTAAACTAACAAGGCTAACAAAGATGTCTTTGCTCTTTTCCAATAAACACAAGCGAGATAACAAGCACAACTTCATGAATGTTTCCTCCATAATATAAACATTAAGAGGATGTTCAGCCACTGCTCCTACCCTTGCTCTATAAGATTATAATGTGCGTCATTTAAGTAAAAAAACCAAGATGCCTGATCTGCAGAAAAATACCCTTCTCATCATAACCATATATGGGTTAACCTTTCCTCTCTTGGAAGAACCTGTCAATCTCAAGAAGCTGTCTATCTTAAGAAGCTATCAATCTTAAGAAGCAAGAGATGGTACCATGCTCTGTAAGATAAAGTATTGCTGAATCGCTGATTATTGAAGTATAAATATGTATACTTAAACACTGGCCCTTTGTGTGGGGATTACTCTCTATAGTCTGTACCTAAATACTGTAAGAGTCTTTGCCACACCCGCCTGGTGAAATAAAGATTTTACTACCTAATTACTAATTTTAATTGCATTTGTGTCTGTTTAATAAAAAGTGAACCACAACAACTTTAGCAATGGAGGAGCCCCAGGACAGAAAAAGGGAATGAACAGATGATGTTTTGGGATCTTTCTTCGAACAGAGATAGCATTGCCCCATTGAGTTCCTCTAGAACTTTGTTGTTTTTTGAGATTACAGCATCTGCGGCTTCGTGCCTCCACAAAAAGGATTATTTGAACAAGTAACAAAAATTAAATCAGCTGTAGGCTTTAAGTAAGCCATAACGAACTGGAGTGAGTTAAGAAGGAAATTCCAATGCTTGGGTCTAGGTCACTGAAATATTGGATGTCAGCTGTGGGGAAAGAAAAATGATGGATTAGCAAGAGGTCAGAATAGGAAGGGAACAGGAATCCTGGAAGTTTGATTATGGAGATAAGGAACGGGAATGTATGAAAAAAGGTATAGTAAGCAGTAACCTGCCTGATATATGTGATAAGAAACCTTGGTACATGTGACAATAAAGCAAACTAAACTAAACTCAATTGTGAATAGCAGAATGAGGCGGAAACTTGCTGATGCAGTTACTCCAGAGTTACCTCTCTCTTCACACTGCCACTGAAACCTTATTGTGTTTCATGACACCATCTTAAATTTCAATCAGCTGACTTCTATAGAATTAAAAATAGGATGAGTTGTAAGAACAGGCAATCTGCTGCCACTAATTTCACATCCTCCACACTATCAGGATCCACCCTGACTCTAAATTTACAATTTGCTACGAAACCGAAACTTCTGACTAACTGTAAACTATTTGATGAACAGTTTTACATTAAAATTTGTTTTCCTTTCTTGCATTAATTGAAAATTCTGAAAATTAATACTAAGTGGGCTGCAAAATCCTTTGTAGGAAGAAACTGCAGATGCTGGTTTACATCGAAGATAGACACAAAATGCTGGAGTAAATCAGCGGGCCAGGCTGAGTCTGGAGAAAGGTTTTGACTGGAAAGGTTACCTATCCCTCTTCGCCAGAGATGCTGCCTGACCCACTGAATTACTCCAGCATTTTGTGTCTAATGACCATGGTATCATGTTGTGAATTTGTTCTTGATTAATCAATCCCCTGCCTCTCTGAGGAAGCCCAGGTCAAATGCTTCTTTGATAACTCTCTTCAATGCTGACCCATTAATTCTAGACAGCCTTGGTATAATTCTGCATTAAAACCCACTGGATTACAGGTTAGAACCAAAAATTGTTTACATTTTCATGCAGCAGTGGTGTTGGAAGGTGCTATCAGGAAATCAAAAACATTTTACCTCACTGATAATTTTTCATTTTTCTCCACCCTACTCAATCAGGGTCCTGACCCAAAATATTGCCTTCCATTCCCTCCACAAATGTTGCCTGACCTACTGAGTTCTCCGGCACTTTGTGTTTTTTTCTCAATATTTCAGCATCTGCAGTGTTTTGTGTCTCTACCTCACTGATAATGTTGGAATGCCATAAGACTATAAGGAACAATGGTGCCTGCTCCACCATTTCACAAAATATTTGAACAACAACTTTTTTCTACATATTATTTGCATTGAATCACTTATCATCAAAAATCTGCCTTGACTATACTCAGTGATTGAATCTTCACAACCATCTTGAGAGATAATTCTGAAGATGCGACACTCTGAAGAAATGTATTCCTATCGCAGTCTGACTGGCAGCATCTTATTTTGAAAGGGTCATCCTTGAGTGGGCTTATGACCCAGACCTCAGTTCAATTCAGATGCACCCCTAAATACCACGGTGCGTCCTTGTTAGTTTTAATTTGAGAGATACAGTGTGGAAACAGGCCCTTTGGCTCACCAAGTCCACACTGACCATCAATCACCCGTTCACACCAGTTCTATGCTATCCTGCTTTCTCATCCACTCTCTACACAATGTGGGCAAATAGTGAGAGCAATGGACTAACAAACCCCGCAAGTCTTTGGGATCTGGGAAAAAAACAGAGCATCTGGAGGAAGCCCACGTGGTCATAGGGAGAACATGCAAACTCCACGCAGACAGCACCTGAGACAGCACCTAGGACCAGACCCAAATGTCTTACAGCAGCAGCTCCACCAGCTGTGCCGCTCTGTTGCCCTGTGTTCAGTACGCCCACACTGTAACTGTGCAAGTAAGGAAGTTATATTAAAAATGTACCTAGCTGATCTCTTAAGAACCCTCAGTCAGATATAATCATGATTAGCACATCAGTAGCACAGTAGACAGACATATGACACATTATAAAAATGGGCCAAGGCATGAGGAGGAAAGGAGGGAGCTTCGATAAAAACAGTAACTTGGTGAAGGAAACTATCCAATTAAGCACACTGAGTCACATAACATTGCAGGAAAGGGAGTTGGATTAAGCTAATAAATAAACACATTTCACATAATGATAGTCGGCGTGGCATTTAGATCTTAGATTACAAATCTGAAAAATAAATTTCTGTATTCTGCAATTTTAATTGGATTGCATCTAAGTGGAGAAAAATCAATAGTTCAGGCTCAGACGTTCCAAGCCTGTCAGGGAGCTGAGTAACAGGAAGCCACTGAATCACCAGAAGCGTTCACACCAGTGAGACCAAGGGCATGCTGTTCAGACCGGAGGGGAGGTGTTTTCATCCAAATATCGTTGAATCAGTTCAGAATCAACCCCTTTAGGACTGGCATGGACAGACGTTGGTGCAGATTGCAAAGAGTGCTGAACAAGGCCCGGTGCGGTGGCGCAGCGGGTAGAGCCGCTGCCTCACACTGCCAGGGAACCAGGTCCCATACTGACCGCTGGTGCTGTATGTGTGGAGTTTGCACGTTCTCCCTGTGACTGTGTCGTTTTCCTGGTGCTGCTCCAGTTTCCTCACACAACCCAAACACGTGTGGGTTAATTGACCTCTGTAAATTGCCCTGAATGTGTAGGGAGCAATGAAAAAATGATATAACATAGAACTAGTGTGATGATCGTTGGTCAGTGTAGTCTCAGTGGGAAGAAGGGCCTGTTTCCAAAAACGGCCTGTTAACTAAACTAAACTAAACCAAGCTAAACTAAACTAAACTAAACAGAATGTGAGATGTTTGGAATTGGAAATTCCAATTTTAGTAGAGCTAGTATATTCTAGTTAGTAGAGCTGCTGCCACACAGCTCTTGTGACTAATGGTAGAAAGCAGAGGATGATGGTTGAGGCAGATACAATAGTGGCATTTAAGAGACATCTGTTTAAGCACCTGCATATACAGGAATGGAGCAAAATGGGTCATGTGCAGGCAGATAAGAGATGGTCTTGGCATCAAGCTCGGCACAGATATTGTGGAATGCCGAAGGGCCTGTCCTTGTGCTGGACTGTTCTATGTTCTAAGTTTGTTCACAGCACAAAACAAAGCTAATTGTTTAGTTCAGTTTCGAGATACAGCATGGAAACAGGCCATTTGGCCCATCCAGTCCATTCCCACCAGTAATCATCTGTACAAGAGTTCTCTCCTACATGCTAGGGATAATTTTACCAAAGCCAATTAACGGAGAAACTTACATGTCTTTGGAATGTGGGAGGAAACCAGAGCTCCCGTAGAAATGCCACGTGGTCATAGGGAGAACAAACAATCTCCGTTCAGACAGCACCCGTAGTCAGGATCAAACCAGGGTCTCCGGTGCTGTAATGTAGCAACTCTACTGTGGCCACGGTGCCACCCCAATGCACCACTTGGCTCAAGCACCATTTTTTTTTAAAGAGCATATAGTTAATCCCAGATCTTGTTTCTTTCCTTACATCCTCATGGTTTTCTCTCCTTCTAATGTTCACCAAATCTCCTTTTGAAGGCCACACTGAAACAGTGTCCACTGCCACATCAATCAGTGGCTTTTAAGTTGCTATCAAAGACTTTGCACGTTTCAATTAGGTCCTTTACCAATCATCTTACATCTGTGTTCTGCTTTATCGATTACTCAGTCATCCAAAAAAATTCTCATTACTTATTTTTGATTTCAAGCAAATTGATCATTTCTCCCTTCACCACTCTGCTCTGAGGACCATATTAATTTTGTTCTTATAAAAACAAGAATTTTGTGTTTGCTTCTTGCATTCAAAATTTGCTACGAATTCAGGTGGAATTATTTAGAGGCAGCAGCCTAAGATCATAGCAAGGGCGTAGCAATGGAAATGGGCACCAACAGTAATTTTGTATGAAGGGTTTGGGCTACGGGCGAAAATGAAAACATTCTACACTTGGGAGAGAAGGATATTAAAAGGAGCTTCTACTGACTGACGCATTTTTGCAATCAATGAATGATTCTAAATATAGCTTGCAAATCTGGCTTGGAATATTAGTTTAGTTTATTATTGTCATGTTTACTGAGAAAAGGTGCACAGTGAGAAGGTCTTGTTTGCGTGCTATCCACTGAAAGAAAAGACTGTACATGAATAGTTTACTACCCGCCCACAGTGCAAAGGTAAAGGATAAACGGTGCAACATTTAGTGCAAAGATATAACATTCAAGTCCAATAAAGTTCGATTAAAGATAGCTCGAAGACATTGTAGGAAGGATGCAGTCACACTGCAGGAAGGATGTGATAACATTAGAGAGAGTGGAGGAGAGAAACACCAGGATATTGTCTGGAACATAGTGATAAAAACAACCTATCCAACCCGTCCAGAGATTCCCCTTGGGATGTAGGAAGCTGAGGGGTGACCTTTTAGGTTTGTAAAATCATGGGGGACAATCCTAACCTCTGGTGCTGTCTGTGTGGAGTTTGCATGTTTTCCCTGTGGGATCTCTTTTCCACATGCGAACACCGGCTTTCCTCCCACATCTTAGAACAATGCGGATTGCTAGATTGATTATTGACTACTGTAAATGGCCCCGAGCATAAAAAGTGCCCTGAGAATATAAATGATGTGTAGAATCTGTGGGGGTGATGATGAGAAAAAATGTGAGAGAAAAAAAATCACTTTCAGGTAGCATTGATGTATAAATTGTGTCTCTTGCCCTTGTGACCAACAGCACGTCCTAATTCAGGAGACGACTGAGGAAGGATGATATATGGTGACCAGGAGCACCTTTTCTTATGTTTGACCTCTTGCCATTGAACTCATGAGGCCTGGAGTCAATGTGAGATCGCCATGATTAGATCCACATGCTCCTGTATCAGTCTGCCATCACCCTGGTACATCACTATTACCTCTGGGATTATGATGGAGAAGTCTTGCACACCTTTGTTGTAACATAGAGTCATACAGTCCGGAAATAGGCCCTTTGGCCCATTTTTCCAATGTCGACCAACGTCCCATCTACACTAGCCCCACCTCTCTGCGTTTGGCCCATGTCCCTCTAAACCTATCCCACCAAGGTACTTGTCCAAATGTTTTTTAATCATTGTGATAGCACCTGCATCAACTACCTCCTCTAGCACCATGTTCCATATAACTAACCACTTTGTATAAATAAGTTGTCTCTCAGCTTCCTATTAAATCTTTCCACCTCATCTTAAACCTACATCCTCTGGTTCTTGATTTCCCTACTCTGGGTAAAACACTGTGCATTTACCCTCTCTATTCCTCTTATGATCTTATATACTTCTATAAGATCACCCTTCATCCTCCTGCACTCCAAAGAATAAAGTCCTCGCCTGCTCAACCTCGCCTTAAAGCTCAGGCCTTCGAGTCCTGGCAACATTCTCATTAATCTTCTCTGAACCCTTTCCAACTTAACAAAATCTTTCCAAAACTAAACACAATACTCTAAATGTGGCTTCACCAATGTCCTGTACAACTATAACATGACCTCCCAACTTCTATACTCATCAACTTCATCTACGTATGATTCTACGTAGATGCATAAATCAGGCTTAATAGCTGGAAAACTCTTCTAATTTAAACACCAATCCCCAGGCAGTTGGACAGAGGACTCTGCAAGGCCAGGTATGAGTGTCTATGTTGTGCATGAAACCAGGTCTAGGTCGATTGAAGGTTGTCTGTCAGGTTTTTGTTCTGTTGCAATGTAGTGGTTCTCTGGTGCAACTGAGCAGCTTACTTGACTGGGTCAAGAGGCCAGTTAAGGGTCAGTATCCAGTCTGCCATCACGGTAACTCATTATTTTTAAATTAGAGCAGTTTCTACATATGGCCTGCAAATAACAATCATCAAGTTAAAAACAGCTCTGCAATACAAGTAACTGGAGCACATTAGTGAAAGTAGAACAGGGAAAGGTCAGCTTTATGGATGTCATCCTGTGTCTTACAATTGGATGCACTGGAACAAGAAGAATATTTGCTACAGGTCAAAAATACAACAAACAAATGCAGGTAAAGGGCAGGAGAAATGACCGGGTATCAATATAATATCCTATGCCCATCATGCAAAACATAATGAAGGCATCAAAACTGTATGGATGAGTATGAAATATTGTCAGGTAATACAATTATGAATAAAGCCATATTCCAATGTGCCGACATCATTCATCACTATTTGGCCTGACAATATTTGCGGCGTAGCGGTAGAGCTACTGCCTTCCAATGCCAGAAACCAGGGTTCGATCCTGACTGCAGGTACTGTCTGTACGGAGTTTGTACGTTCTCCCCGTGACCTGCGTGGGTTTTCTCCGAGTTCGGTTTCCTCCCACACTCTAAAGGTGTAAGGTTTTAGAGGTTAATTGGCTTGGTAAAAATGTAAATTGTACGTAGTGTGTGTATGGTAGTGTTTGTGTGCAGGGATCGCTGGTTGGTGTGGACTCAGTAGGCCAAATGGCCTGTTTCCTCACTGTATCTCTGAACTAAACTAAACTTAGAGTAAAACAAATGAGCCTCACATGTTTTAATTTGACGTCAACAGCAATCCCGGGAGATAATAGGCACCACTCCAATTTCACAAGTTTTATGATGAAGTACCACAAATCTGACTATATTCTCTATCGTGATGTAAGTAGGGGCTGAGAAATGGTTTGAGAGGAAGTAGGAGCTTTTAATAAACCCACAGAATGTCCAAAAGCACTTTCCTGCTCCTGGCTTGCATTAAATCTAATTACAGGTTGAGCAGGTAGGGAGAAGCAATGAGAAAATTGCCTCAGGAGAAATATAGATTTTGCCAATCGCACACAGCAAATTACTGCTGAAAAATTATATATTATTTAAGCAGTAAGTCAGAGGCAGCTTTGTCACTTTTCATGGGCATAGGGTTAGAATTGGAGGGTGCTGATAAGCTGTAGTCTGAATGACGTTAAAATATGTACATCGATTAACAGTCAGTATTCAGATTGCCATCCCATTAATTAATCATTTTAAAAATCACAGCATTTTACAAAAACGGTCATAAAAATGGCATTGTGCAAGCACTGAACTAAAAGCATTGGAACACTTCAGAGAAAGTAGAACAGGGGAAGGTCATCTTTGAGGATGACAGCCTGGAGATTGGAGTTGGGAACACAAGAACAAAAAGATCGTTGGTTACAGGTGTTAAATACAACAAACAAATTCAGGCGTGTAGAAGGAGATGGGATGGGGAATCAATACGAGTGCCACCAACAATGTAAATGTTATAAAGGGTTCAGGTGAAGCTGAACCATTGCAGTGTATAAATAAGCCAAGGTAGTTACAATTTCACCACCCCAAGTAATGTGAATGATTGGTGCTGAATACTAGAAGCAAAAGAATATCTCAAGCACTTTAAGGAGAAGCACAGCAACAACATCTTTACATGAGTGGGGCGAATTGGGATAAACCGTGATTATGAAGTCTGCCAACTTCAATGCCTTTGGAGACAGAGTCTTACACCAGGCAATGGCTTCACCAGAAGAATACATACTGGAGTACAAGAGCAGGCTGGAAGCCCTTGACATCCAATCAGTCTACAATAGTTGACAGGTAACCCGGAAACATTGAAAAGTAAATCTGCAGGCTCCCACAGCTGGAGTTAGCTCTAGCCAAGACACTTAGCAAGACTGCAGCCAGATCACTGTATAGATAGGGAATCACACAGCTGTAAACCAGGCGACAGTTAATTAGGGGTACACAAAAAGGCTGGAGAAACTCAGCAGGTGCAGTAGCATCTATGGAGCGAAGGAAATAGGCAACGTTTCGGGCCGAAACCCTTCTTCCTTTAATTACAGTTAATTAGGGAATGTTCAGCACAGCAGTATTTCTCAGTAATGATGTTCATGTAATGCATATTTATTGTTTGGATGTGACAGCAATTTTCTCTTTAATATTTATATAATAACAATCTATTCCTAAGCAGAGCAAAGCAGAAAAATCTGGAGTACATTTACAAATTAGTTATGGCAACATCTGTAGAAGAATCTATGGACAGTACTCGATGAGCAGTTAAGGACCCATCCCACCTATTTTTTAGGTGACTAGACTGTGTTCGCTGGGGTGTTGCCTGTATGGTTGTTAGTTGTCTCCTCAGTCGCCCAAAGAGTCGTAGTGGTTTTCTGGCCACCGCTGGATTTTGAACATATTCAAACATTGACGTTGACTAGGTGGTAGGTTGTTGTAGCTTGTCGTAGAGGGGGGGGGTCCAATCGCCAGTTGTTTGGCGACCTGCTATGACTATGACAGTCGCCAGCAGTCGCCTAAGTGGGACAGGCCCTTTACACTTGCTGTGCCACCAAGTATGTTCCATATCACAGTTTATGCAATTCCCTCACTAATTCGCCCAATATCATGTAAATATGTTGTGTTAGCATTATGTTAACAACATACTATTTTGCTAATAGCATTCAGCACCAATCATTCACATTTCTTGGGGCTGTGAAATTGTACCTACCTTAGCTTACCCATACACCACAATGGTTGGTTCTTGACAGGACGAATATCCTGATTCTTTGCTTCCTTTTCCTGAAGCAAGATTTCCTTCTTGCCACCCTCAACCTTCTTGAGAGATTGAGCAGAGAATCTCTGCTTCCACTGGCAAGGATGCTCAGTAACCAGAGCCACAGGTTGAAGATAATTGGACAAAGGAAAAGGGGAGAGATGTGGGGAAGCATGTTTCATTATTCAGTGGGTTGTTATTTACCTGAGAGGGAGGAGGAAGCAGATTCAACCGAAAATGTTAGACTGAAATTGAAAGGATAGATGAGAAGCGAATTTGTTCAGTGATATTGGAAATGGGTGGAGAATAGATCTGATTACTGAGACAAACTGGGTCAAATGGCCGTCTTTTCACTTCTTTCATTAATGATACTGAGCAATGCACTTCAAACCATTATCATTCTGCTTGCTCATCCCTGGATGATTTTCTAAGGTCATAGCCACAAATGTGAATAGAGAATAAGTAGAGAATAACTGGCCACCAGGGGCACCGCATGATGGCAGCCTCTGCCTACAGTCTGTCTGTTTTTCCATCTTTTTTAAATTTTTAGTCTGTTTAAAAAGTATGTGTTGGAGTTTCCTCGTATTTTTATGTGGGGGGAGATGGGTAGGATCAGGGGGAAACTGTTTCCCAGTCACTTCCTGGCGAGGATGTGACTTCTCTGAGTCACTTCTTCTGACACAAAGCTCCTAACATCTTCTCCAAACATGTCTATTGCATTTGGTGCTCTTCATGTGACATTCCGGTAATATTTTGGACTATGCAAATAATATTCTTATCTTTTACTGATTTCATTTTATGAACAGATATTGTCCATTCAATTTTCATATAGTGGGCTGAAGGGCCTGTTTCTATACTGTTCTGTTCTCTACATTGGTGAGACCAATTGTAGATGAGGTGATTGTGCTGCTTTCTGTCCGCCAGGGCCAGCTGGAGCTCCCATTGCAAATCATTTAAATTCTTCTTCCCGTTCCCACCCCAACCTTCCTTCCACAGCTTTCTCCACTGCCAGGTAGCGCCAAATGCAAACTAGAACAACATCTCCTCTTCTGTCTGGGCGGTCTGCAACTCGACAGCATGCACCTTGAATTCTCCAATTTCAAGTAACCTGCTCCAACTTTTTCACTTTATCTCCTACTGATCTCCCCACATCCTCTCACCAACACCCTTCAACATCCTCCATCTCTAAGTCGCCTACCACCCACTTTATACTCACTCACTCTTCCTTTCTGTCCATCACCCACACATTCCTCTCATTAGATAGACACAAAATGCTGGAGTAACTCAGCAGACCAGGCAGCATCTCTGGTGAAGATGGATGGGTGATGATGCAGGTTGGGAGCCTTCTTCAGAATGAGGAAGGATCCCGACCCGAAATGCCACCAATCCATTTCAAGGATGCTCCCTGATCTGTTGAATTACTTCTGCACCTTCTGTATTTTATTTTTCACCTACCACTTGCCAGCTCTTGCTTCACACTTCCCAATCACCTCTTCACACTAACTTTCTCCCCTCTACTCTTCCAATCCAGGGAGACTTGCAAGAGAATTCATAAATCATTTTGATGACAAAACAATGGGAAAGCATTTAAAAATAAAAACTTTCATAATCTTTTACTTTGACTTTGAAAAGCAAGGGACTTATTTTAAATCTGGTTAGACCTCCGCAGGGGTATTGGCTGTCAATTTCCCTTCAGAGATGCTTGTTGTTCAACCCATTGAGTTGCTTCAGCAGATGGCTTGTTGCTCCATATTCCAGCATCTGGTGCCTCTTCTATCTTCTTCTAACATCAATATTACACAGATGACGTGCCCCCCTCCTTGTTAATACCACCGTGATTGCTGAATAGAAAGATGCATCTTCTTTGATAACCATTAGGACAAAGCATTACCTTCTGCACATGAATAATTCCTCTTGTTCTATTTCATGATAATCAGTGTCACTGCTCATTTGAGGCACAGATGGTGTGTGATCACAAGCAGAAAATTGTGGAAGTAGCTGTTTGATTTTGATTTGGCAACATGCAAGATGCCTACATTGTGATTCAACCTGCAACTCAGTTTAAGACAGAACATAGTTCACCAAGCGAACACAGTCTTGGGCAGCTGTGCTGCTGGTTCTTAATGGATTCAGATATCTTCCCAGAGTATCTTCTTCTTTCAATAGCCGTCCAAGAATGAAATGGATATCAGCCATCCTTAAGGTCCCTAAATGATTTTGCTGTGTTATGCTATCTGGAAGCAGCATTGGAATTTCAGCCAACAGAAGTTGGCAAAATAACAGTGGCATAATGCATGTGGCAGAGTATCGGCATGAAGAAAGAAAGATGAGAAAAAAAAAATCCTACCACATAGGACATTAGGTACCATGCCTGTGGCAGCTCTCTGAAGGTGCTATCCGAATAAAGCCATTCTCCAACTCATTCCCATGGCACTGACTTTTGTTTTGTTTATATATATAAATATATATGAATATATAAATATATTTATATAAATACACACACACACATATATATCTATATACAATACGATATGATAAAACTTTATTCATCCCCGGAGGGAAATTGGTCTGCCAACTGTCACAGCACACAAGGTACACCAAAAATACTATATATATACACACACACACATAGATATATCTATGTATGTATGTATGTATGTATTTATGTATGTATGTATGTATGTATGTAATGTACACATACAGTATATATATATATATATATTTAATTCACGTTTGCAAATTACTGTGAATTTCCCGAGAGAGTGAGAGAGAATGTTGTTTATAAGATCACATTGTGTGAATATTAACTAATTTATACCATGCAATACTCAATGCACTTCCAAACTAGTGTACAGCAAGCTGGAGAAATAAGTGACTGCAGATGCTGGGGAATCCTGAGCACAAAACCAATAGCTGATGGATGTAAACAGGTCAGTCAGTATCTGTGGAGGGACATGGATGGTCAACGTTTTAGGTCAGGCTGCAATCTAGATATCTTGAGGGGAGTTCTAAATGCGTCCTTTTTTTACTCAATTGATTTCAAATGCAGATTGCAACCGATACATGAACAATACATGAACAGGATGGCACAGTGGCACGGCTGATAGAGCTTCTGCCTCACAGGGCCAGAGACCCAGGTTCGATTCTGACCTTGGGCATCATCTGCGTGGAGTTTGCACGCTCTCCCAGTGACCGTGTGGGTTTCCTTTGTGTGCTCCAGTTGTCTCCCACATCCCAAAGATGTGTGGGTTGGTAGATTAATTGGCCTCTATAAATTACCCCTAGGATGCAAGGTGTGAATAAGAAAGTGGGATAACATGGAACTAGTGTGTGAATAGGTGGCCAATAGTCAGCGTGGACTCCATGTTGTATCTGTAAACTAAAAACTAAAGTAATACAATCAGTCGTTAAAGGGCAGATACTAGCATGGATCGCAGGTTGGCTGGATGGCTGAAGGCAAAGAGTGGCAATAAAGGGGGCTTTTTCTGATTGGCTGCCACTGACTAGCAGAGTTCCGCAGGGCTCGGTGTTGAGGCCGCTGCTCTTCATGTTGGATATTAATGATTTGGATGAGAGGATTGAATTCTTTCTGTCCAAGTTTGAGAATGATATGAAAATAGGTGGGAGGGGCAGGCAGTGTAGAGAAAGCAGGGGCTCTGCAGAAGGACTTGGACAGGTTGGGAGAGTGGGCAGAGAAGTGGCAGATAGAATCTAGTGTATCAAAGTGTAGAGTCATGCATTTTGGTAGAAGGAATAAAGGCATAGACTATTTTCTAAATAGGGAGAGAATCCTTTAATCAGAGGTGCAAAAGGACTTAGGAGTGCTGGTGCAGGATTCACAAAAAGTTAATCTGCAAGTCGAATTGGTAGTAAAGAAACCAAACGCAATGCTGGCATTTATTTCAAGAGGGCTAGAATACCAAAACAAGGATATAATGCTGAGGCTCTATAAGCACTGGCCAAGACGCAGTTGGAGTATTGTGAGCAATTTTGGGCATCAAATCTGAGGAAGGATGTGCTGGCTCTGGAGAGGGGGGAGAGGAGGTTTACAAGTATGATCCCAGAAATCAGTGGGTTAACATATGATTTCGTATGACAGCCCTGGGCCTATACTCCTTGGAGTTTAGAGGAATGATGGGGAACGTACATAAGGCAGATATAGATAGATTCTTGATTGGCACGGCTGTCAGGGGTTATGTGGAGAAGGCAAGAGAATGAGGTTAGGAGGGAGGGATAGATCAGTCATGATTGAATGGCAGAGTAAACCTGATGGGCCGAATGGCCTAATTCTGCTATCACTTATGACCTTATGACCTTTTCATTTAGCCTTGGTTTTAATTTACATTGGTTTAGATTGATGATGATGCCTCACCTGTTGAGTTTCTCCAGCATTTTTGTCTACCTTCGATTTTCCAGCATCTGCAGTTCCTTCTTAAACAATCAATCATTTTTTAGTTTAGTTTAGTTTAGTTTAGTTTAGTTTAGATTAGTGTGACGTGTACCGAGGTACAGCAGTTTAACCTACCATGGAGGTTCAATAATGGACGGTTGTGTTTGGGGTTATGGGAACATGAAGCGCTTTCAATGTTATGTCTGACAGGAGAGTCCATCTCTTACAATGAATCAGAAAATGTCCCCTCCAGAGTTAGTTCACACACAACATGAAGAAGGATCTTGACTCAAAACGTCACCTATCCATGTTCCACAGAGATGCTGCCTGACCCGTAGTGTTACTCAAGAACGTCGTGTCCTTTTGTGTACGATCCCCATACTCCACCCACTGTTCAGGGTTTGAGAATGTACCCGACCACACCGCACCGTAGAGTGATGCAGTGCCAGAGACCAGGGTTCTATCCTGACATTGGATGTTGTCTGTAGTCGGGTTTGCACATTCTCCCTGTGGCCGCATAAGTTTCCCCTGGTTTCCTCCCACATCCCAAAGGTGTGCGTGCTTGAACGTTAACTGGTCTGTATTTAAAAGGTGCCCCTTATTTATAGGGAGCTCAGAATTAAAATATAATACTCCAGCTAAGGTCCAACCAACAGTAATATGTTTAAGAAGGAACTGCAGATGCTGGAAAACCGAAGGTACACAAAAATGCTGGAGAAACTCAGCGGGTGCAGCAGCATCTATGGAGCGAATATCACAGTGGAACTGTGATATGTTCCTTATTTTTGTAATCTATTCATTGATAAATGAAGTCAAAGGCTCTCCAGTTAAAAAAAAAATCTTTCCCATTGTACTGTCATCTTAAATGATATATATATATATATGCTTGCAAGTCTCCCTGTTCTTACATTGCCTTTAGAAGTAGGTCATTTATTTTGTATTATATCTCACAAAATGTTACTTCACACCTCTCTCTGTTAAATTCACCTGCCATCTGCCTACAGTTTTTAACCAGTCTGTCTGTGACCTTCTGTTACGATCCTTCCCGCTTACTACATTTCTGGGTTTCATATCATCTGCAAACTTAGAAATTATGTCTGGATCACTAAACGATATAATAGTAACCAAATTAGTTTCCAAAAGAGATACATATCATTGGCAAAGAGTTTAGAACAAAATACAACACTACCCACATCGTACACAAGTCTGTACTTTCTCAGATCTGAAACACCCACAATTGAGCAACCACTCTCTGCCCACCACCTAATTCTGTGCACACCATGATAAATGTTATTTTATGTACATTCATTTTCCTACATAATCCATATTGTAGTTCATCAAATGACTATTAAAGTTCACAAGCCAAGCATCAAGCAGACTATTTCAACAACCTTTTCCATTTCTTCGTCATAAAACATATGATGAGCGTTTGACGGCACTGGGCCTGTATTCGCTGGAGTTTAGAAGGATGAGGGGAAGGACCTCATTGAAATGTACCGAACAGTGAAATGCTTGGATAAAGTGGATGTGGAGAGGATGTTTCCACTAGTGGGAGAGTCTAGGACCAGAGGGTCATAGCCTCAGAATAAAAGGACATTCCTTTAGGAAGAAGCTCAGGTGGAATTTCTATAGTCAAAGGGTGGTGAATCTGTGGCTTACTTTGCTACCGAAGGCTGTGGCAGCCAAGTCAATGGATATTTTTAAAGCAGAGATAGATCGATTCTTGATGAGTTCGGGTGTCAGAGAAGAGTATGGGGGGAAGGCAGGAGAGAGAATGGAGTTAGGAGGGATAGGTAGATCAGCCATGATTGAATGGCGGAGTACACTTGATGGGCGAATGGCCTAATTCTGCTCCTAGCACTTCTGACATGACCGTATAAACTTGATCCAGTCATCAAACATTGTCAATAAAAAAATCATTTCATTTATTAGCCCGTGCTAATCCAAATCCAAAAAATTTTATGCAAGATTATTGGCTGGATATTTTGGCTCCAATATAGTTAGTTTATGCCTGTGCCCTACCTTTAAATATGTGCATTAAATTAGCACCATCCAGACTTTCCACTCATTACAATAGGAAACTGCGTTGGTAGCAGGTGCAAAAGACAATAGCTTCAGTTTCTCCACATTTATTTGCAGGAAGTTTAAACATATTCAGTGTTGGATATCAGTTAAACAGTGTGACAACGCTGAGCCCGTGGTGTGGTCCATGGAGCTAATGAGATAAGGCTGAGCATCATTAGGCTCCATGAACACGATGTGTAGGAAGGAACTGTAGATGTTGTTTTACACCGAAGATAGGCACAAAATGCTGGAGCAACTCAGCGGGTCAGGCAGCATCTCTGGAGATAAGGAATGGATAACGTTTTGGGCCGAAACGCCTTCCATTCCTCACCAGAGATGCTGCCTGACCCGCTGAGTTACTCCAGCATTCTGTGTCTATCTTCCATGAATACAATGCTATATCTTCAAATGATATTACCAATGATTGAAATCTAAATGAAAAATAGGATGGCAAAATTAGGTCTTTATGGGCAAGCTTTTAAAGCAGAAATATAAACTATGCAGCAGTTTTGTTGCACACCCCACTCCAGCCTCTACCCACTGTCCATTCATCGGCCATTTGTTCTCACAGGTTCAGGCCACCCAAGTGACCATCACCATTCTTTGACCCAGGACAACTTTCCGACTTACATTGGTACGGGGGCAGATTCACCGTGCCCGAACTGAGTCGACCTGACCGCTGTTGCTTACACCCACCTCCACAAAGTCATCCCTTCATGACTCACCAGTGACAAAGCAGAACTAACGCTGAAGAACTTTAATCACAATACAGAGGAAGGAACTGCAGATACTGGTTTACACCGAAGATAGACACAAAAAGCTGGAGCAACTCAATGGGACAGGCAGCATCTCTGGAGAGAAGGTCGAGACCCGTTACACATTCCTTCTCTCCAGAGATGCTGCCTGTCCCGCTGAGTTCCTCCAGCTTTTTGTGTCTATCTTCAATCACAATGCCATGATTACTGAGCATACATGATGGGGAATTGGTAACTGAGGGCATCTAAGATATTCTTAGATTTGTTAGTACAACCCACAATTTATTTTTAGTGCTTTAGAATATCTTTTGAGAAACAATAGCACGCTCTTTGTGTGTTTGAGATGTTTAAAGTATTTGCAATCTGATATATTTGACATGGAAACTAATCGGCCGATTTTATACTGAATAAAAGGTTTTTTCCATTATTCCTTATTCCGAGCTACTTTCCTCCAATATTTAAACAAAATATTTATACAAGAATTTTTGAAATACATTCCTTTGTTGTTAAATCTTCTGCAGTACTGATTGATAAAATATGTATCGTTAATTTAAAAGCCCTCATTTTAAAGTCATTGCAGAAAATCGGAACCTCATTGCTGTAATGTGGGGAAGGGTTCTGTCAGTACAGAAATCTAAGTGCGTCTGGCAATGTTCCAAATGTGTGGCTTTGTAATTCTCTTGAATTTGACATTTCCTCAGCACCATTTTTTTTTTTGCAGAAAAAAATCTAAAAAATCTGACAAAATCACACATGAAGATAAAATTAGTTATTTCAGATTACATAAAAACACACCCTACTTATCAATTTGCAGTAATAGACTTGGAAAAACGTGTCCAATCTTGTAGCTACACTGCAATGTAAGATTGCTTTCAAACAATTATTATTATTAATGTGCTATTATTAGTCCAATAAGGACTGAGTCATCCTACCATAACTAGAGAGCAGTCCTGAACCACTATCTACCTCATTGTTGACCCTCAGACTATCTTTGATCAGACTTTGCTGGTTTTATCTTGCACTAAATGTTATTGCTTTATCATGTATCTATACACTGGAAATGGCTCGATTGTAATTGTGAATGGTCTTTCCGCTGACTGGTTAGAACACAACAGAAGCTTTTCACTGTACCTCAGTACACGTGACAATTAACTAAACTGAAATGAACTGAGGAGGAGTTTTGATAAAATCACCCTCTCTGGAGTTCTGAATGCAGAGTACATAGATAGAGGCAGTGTTGGACTCAGCCAATATGATTGTTATGCAAAACTCAAAGCCGATCTCAAAAGCCAATTTGACAAAGGGTTTGTTGAGATCAAAAATCAGGACACGAGCAGAAAACCAAGAAGTTCTTATAGAACAAAGAGTATTGAATGACCTCTTTCCGAGACATTCCAAGGGCCTTTCTTGAACCCCTAATAACTACCCATCAGTGCCACAATTGCCAAATTTGGAATGACAAATAACATGAACCAATCCGTTTTTCTTTTTCTTTCAATTCTCCTGGACAATTCTGGTAATTGAGCTTAAAAAAAGAGGAATGAGAAATCATCTTGAAGGCAGACACTGTCACCTTGATAGATGCATCTGTGACCTGGCAAATATTTTACCTTTTCAGGCAGAGCATCTTGCTGTTGATAGAGCATTCTGTCAAGCACCTCTTGCTTAGCAACTGGCAATTAGGTTAGTGTTGCTAAGGATAAAAAAAGCTAAATTCAGAAATAGGTCCTGGCGACTTACACCAGGGATTGGACACAACGTCTGACTGAAGTTACCGTGTGAACTACTTCCGTTGCCTGCAACTTAATAATGAAAGGCATAGATCGAGTGGATGTGGAAAGAATGTTTCCACTGGTGGGAGAGTCTCGGACTAGAGGTCATAGCCTCAGAATTAAAGGGCGCACTTTTAGAAAGGAGGTGAGGAGGAGCTTCTTTAGTCAGAGGGTAGTTAATCTATGGAACTCATTGCCACAGAGGATTGTGGAAGCCATCTGTGGATATTTTTAAGGTAGAGATAGACAAATTCTTGATTAGAATGGATGTCAAGGATTATGGGGAGTAGGCAGGAGAATGGAGTTAGGAGGGTGAGATAGATCAGACATGATTGAATGGGGAAGTAGATTTGATGGGCCGAATGGTCTAATTCTACTCCTATAACTTGTGAACATGAACATTCAGGAGCACATCACCTATTGACTTCACCAGCAGCGTTTTGCCCAGTCAGCGGAAATGTGTGCTGGATTAAACACTAATGAATTTTAAAGTGTAATGATTTTCTTCTTTGCGCTCTAATTAAGAATTTTATTCTTCAATCACGCTGGGTTGAAAATGTCCAACCCATTCTAACTGTGACAAATAATAGACCCACTGACAAATTTCAATCTTATTTTCAATCGATGTCATTCAACCCTGTGACACAAACAGTGTTGTGCCATCATTTCTCAATAATGAATAATCTTTGGGACAGTAACTCAATTTTATGTTCTTTACAATGGCTTTTAAATTGGAAAATCCATCAAGGGAAACCCACTTTGTTGAAATGTTAATGTTTGTCAGTACATCATCTTATAGTGTTCTGACATTATAATGTCAACATCGTTTTAAATTCAGTTATGGCATAGTCCATTAAGGTCAATTTTCTTATAACATATCCAATGGTAGATTGCTTTTCCTACACCTTAGAAGGAGGCCATTTGACCCATTGAGTATGTTCTGGTTCTCAGAACAATCCCAGCAATCCCATTCCCTTCCATAGTTCCACGTGATCTATTCTCTCAGACATGCCCGTCAACTCAACTCCACCCAACACATGGTTTTGTCCAGGGCAGGGTATGCCTTACTGATATATTGAGCTTTTTGAGGAGGTGACAAAGGTGATTGATGAAAGTAGGGCAGTGGACATTATCTACATGGATTTCAGTGAGGCATTTGATGAAGCCCCACATGTTAGGCTGATTCAGAAGATCAAACCCCTCTTATGTTTGTGTTGCATTTCCATTGGGATGCAGGGGAAATTTTCAAGGAACAGGGAGAGGTGAAAGTCAGATGAGAAGAGGGAATGAATTGGAGAAAGTCACAATGACGGCAGGTGCAGCCACAGGGAAGGATGAGCTCCTACAGTACCTGTCTCTGACTGGTCCCCATTAATAGATGCCCCATCCTTTGCCTTTTCGGTAGCCCCGCTCTGCTCTTTTCCTTCCTTGCCTGCATCAGTTGCTCCCGAGTCTCCGGCACTCGCACTGGTCTCGTCGGGCCCATCCGCGGGCGCATCTTCCTCGCAATCCCTCGTGCCGTCTGCCTTCAGCTCGGATTCATCCTTCTCTCCGCCCTTGAGCTTCTTCCTGGTCATGTGGCCGCGGAAGCTGGCCTGGATCTTCGCCGCGGCAGCATTTGCTTCCTCATCGTCCAGGGGGATGTCGAGGATGTCTTCCTCCTCCTGCTTCACGCAGGCTTCCTCTTTGTTGACCTTCACGGAAAACAAGGGAGGGTAAGAAAAAACAGATTTTAGAAAACAAGTTACTCACAAAAAAGTTGGCTCTTGCAAGCAAGGCTTATCTGCAAGCAAACATGACACAAGTGGAAAATAAAATGCAAATATTAAATTTATTTGGTTTGGAGATTACTACAAAATCCAACTGGATTTAGCACACAGGTGGGAGTTAAACGCAGACGGCAAAGCAGATCTAACAATGCCAGCCATTCTTGCACCATAATATTTACGTGGGTGGTGGATTTGTTTCTTACTCTCTCCCATCCTGGGTTTCCAGTCTTCCTACCTCTCCCACCTCCTCCCAAACATTGTCCAAGTCAACAGACGATATTCACAGATGCCGCAAATGTCTTGGCCAAAGTCTAAAGCAGCATGTGCAAGTGGACTTGGAACAAACACAGCACCGATGTCAGGTCCCCGTGTCAAAGTCTATAATATCAGGTGTGCAGGCCATGAAACGGAACAACAATTCCAGCCAAAGCTCAAGATCATTTGCATCAGGGAGTTGGAAAATCAGTCAAAGTTCCCATTCAATATTTATTCCATCCACGACTATCCATTTTTTAAAATGTGTTAAAGATAGACACAAAATGCTGGAGTAACTCAGCGGGACAGGCAGCATCTCTGGAGAGAAAGAATGGGTGACGTTTCAGGTCGAGACCCTTCTTCAGACTGATCTATTCATTGAAGGGAAATATATGAAATTTAATGAAAACATATTAAATGAAGTGGGTTTTACAAGCTGAGCCAGCATTTAATTGCCCATCCTGATTGGCTCGGGAAGACACCATTTAGCTGCCTTCTTCAATGGTGTGGGTACATGCACAATGTTGTTCGGGACAGAGTCCCAGAATTTCGACCCAGTGACAGTGAAGGAGCGGCGATATACTTCCATGTCACGAATGGTATATGGTTTGGAGGACAACTTTCAGGTGATAGTCATAAGGTCATTGGGAATAGGACCCTATATAGTCATAAGGTCATAGGGAATAGGACCCCATTTGGCCCATTATGTCTACTCCACCATTCAATCATGGCTGATCTATCTCTCCCTCCTAACCTCATCCGCCTGCTTTCTCCCCATAATCTCTGACACTGTACTAATCAAGAATCTAGTGTTCCATGCTTTTCAATGCATGATGTCCCTGGTGCTTCTACGCCCTTGTCCTTCCAGATGTTAGATGTCATGGATTTTGAAGGTACTGTCTAAGGTGTCCTGGAAGGAAGAATTGTCTAAATACAGGACTCAATTGGTAACTCTATCGATCATTAATTTGTTTGCTGGCTTTTGTGGCTTATTCATAGGCTAATTATAATGATCAAGTTGAAGGACATACAAATCTTCTGGGGATGAAAGGACAGTTAACGCATTAATAAAGTGCTTACAATTTACATCAAGAACAATGGAACTGCTGGAAGTAAAAATATATTTATTGTCTATGATCCTGAATGGCTTTTTTTGCCCAATTTAGAGGGCATGAAGAGTTAATCGTATTGCTATGTATCCAATGTCACAGACCAGTTAAGGGAAGCCTCCTTCTTTCCATAATGTTCAATGATGAGGTTGATGGGATTTACAGCAATGCAGTGGTTTCATAATCACCACTACTGGAACTATCTTTAAATTCCAATTAAATTCCAATTTAACTGTGCATTTAAATACCCCAATTGTCACAGTAGCAGTTGATCATTTCTGCGTATCATCTTTTCATTATTAGGTCCGTAATGTAACCATTTTATGACAATTCCCCTGACAAAGCTGTGCATTGAATACTAGGAGTTTCAATTTACTATTTTAATGGTTTTGATCAATCACGAGCTTTAAATTCCCAATCAATTATCAATCCAGTGGACTGGCAAGAGGGTGCTAGAAGTATGCACAAGACAGGACATCTGTAATTCTACACAACTGATGTGTGTTCATAATACTTTAGCACAGCTCATGAATCAGTTATTGGAACTGAGATCTTATCTTTGTCTAAATGCTCATGCTCATCATTTCTAAAATTCACTTTTTCTTTCAGACCGATTTAAATTTGAATTAAAAATTCACAGCTGTCATGGCAGGTTTCAAAAATATGCCTCAGTATAATCAGTAAAGGAGATTTCAGAGTGGATATTTAAAGGATTAGCCATATGCAATCAATGCTGTAGTCCACATATTAATTGGATAATTTAACAATTGCACTAAAATAGTCTTAAGCAATCATAATCCATCTCATGAATAAGTTATATATTTCTGCAATTCCAGATTGTCGGCACCAAGTTGTTGCTTCTTAAAAAAGCAATGATAATGGTTAGAATACGTAAGTACAATTATCACACTCATGCGAATGACCCAATCATGCTGGTTTGAGTGGCTGATGCTTCGTTTTCAGGGCTCTATCGAAAGCACCTTCCAAACCCATGACTATTACCAGCTAGAAGAACAAGGACAGCAAAACCAAGGTAAACCAACTCCATAAAGATTACGTGTTGGAAGGAACTGCAGATGCTGGTTTAAACTGATGATTTATTCCAGCATTTTGAGTCTCTTAGCGGGACAGGCAGCTTCTCTGGAGAGAAGGAATGGGTGACATTTTTGGTCTCGACCCGAAACATCACACATTCCTTCTCTCCAGAGATGCGGCATATCCCGCTGAGTTACTCCAGCAATTTGTGTCTATCTCCATAAAGATTACACTTGGGTTTGCACTGGGGACAGGGTTATTGTGACAAGAAGATAACGTTGGAGAGTGCAACCAAAGGCTTGCAATGATTTTGCAAGTCCTGGAATTCACAGCTTGCTGAAGGAAAGGGATTACAGAGATAAATGTGTGCGGGTCCATTCTAACGTTTGTGCCTCACGCAATATTCCCGCAACCACTCATCCAACACTATTTGCATGCATTTTTCTCTCTCCTTTCTCCATTCTTTGTTTATCAATTCCCTGTGACATACTTCACCTTCCACGTGGCAATGAGTTCCAGATTATAACAATGCCCTGGGTAAACCAGCATCTCTGCAAATCACTATTCTACTCACCACACATGGCTATTATATATTTGCAATGTCTAATTTTTATCTCTCCTGCAGGCGATAAGCTTTTTTAAAGGTGGCATCATTTTCAATTTCCATGGTTTTAGATACCGTAACCAAGGTCAACATCATTTCTACATCTATCTCGTTATTTTTATTTACAAACAATGGCACTACCTCAATAAATCAGGGAACATTCTGTTCTGGGAATGCTCAGCTTGGTGCATCAAGTCACTGATTGCTCCCCAGACACCTGTCACAATGCTTTTACTTTAAGGCAACCTTATATGCCAAATTGACAAGATGAGCATCAAGCTTTAGTGCACGGTGGCGCAGCGGTGGAACGTCGGAGACCCAGGTTCAATCCTGACTATGGGTGCTTGTCTGTTCGGAGTTTGTACATTCCTCCCGTGACCTGTGTAGCTTTTCTCTGGGATCTCCAGTTTCCTCCCACACTCCAAAGATGTACAGGTCTGTAGGTTAATTGGCTTGGTATAATTGTAAATTGTCCCTTGTGTGTGTAGGATAATGTAAGTGTGCGGAGATCGCTGGTCGGTGCAGACTCGGTGGGCCGAAGGGCTTGTTTCCACCCTGTATCTCTAAACTAAACTAAACTATGTCAAGGAGCATGGTTTTATAGCATCTCTGTGATAATTAAAGATATTATACCAAATATAGGTGCAGCATATTTTTATCTTGCAGTGTTGGAGTATCAGGCTCAGGTAAGTATGCACCTGGTATACCATAGACACATCTGGTTTCCCAGCTAAGCAAGAAAATACTTGCAATAGAGTGCAATAAAGATTGATTGCAGGAAAGAAGGGATTGCCTAATGAGAGATTAATGGGGTTAAGAGAGAAAGATAGATCAACCATGAATGCATGGCAGCGTAGACTGGATGTGCTGAATGGCCTACTGCTACTCCTATCACTGATGAACATGAACTAAGCAGATAATCTCTACCCTCCACCCCATTTAGAGGAATGAGAGGTATTCCTGTTGCAGTACATAAAATGCTCATGGGGTTTGATGAGGTAGATGTGGAAATGATGTTGACCTTGGTTAGGGAGTCTAACACCAGGAGCCACTGTCTTGAAATAAGGACGGGCCAGTCAGGGCAGAGATAAGTAAACAATTCTTCACCTGGAGTTTAGCATATCTTGGAATTCTCTATCTAGGAGGGCTACTAGGCGTGGCTGAGTATATTATAAACAGAGAACGATAGATGATTGTAAAGATTGTGAATCAAATTAGTGCTGGGAAATGATAATGAAGTAAAAGATCAGCCATGACCTCAGTCAAAAGATCAGCCATTGCCAACCTCAATTTATTCTGTTCTAATGTTTCAAATTGCCTTCTACTTGAACCGGGAAATAATTAAGAAGTTTCAGCTGTCCAGGTGGCTTAGTGATGTGTGACAAATCCACTGCTCTTGGTTGACGCTGTTTAGTTTAGTTTAGTTTATTTTAGTCTAGTCTAGAGATACAGCATGGAAACAGGCCCATCAGCCAACTGAATCCGACCCGACCAGCGATTCCCGCACAATAACACTGTCCTACACAGACTCGGGACAATTTACAATTTTACCAAGCCAATTAGCATACAATCCTGTACGTCTTTGGAATGTGGGAGGAAACTGGAGCACCTGGAGAAAACCCACGCAGGTCACGGGCAGGACATACAAACTCCATGCAGACAGCACCCATAGTTGGGATCGAACCCAGGTCTCTGGTGCTGTAAGGCAGCAACTCTACCTCTACGCCACTGTGCTGCCCCATCCAGTACCTAAATTCTTCCAGTCCCATTGCAAAAAGGATGATTTAGGAACAGTTCCATAAGAAAACACGATGTGAAAGGCAAAGCCTATTACATAATGGATGCTTGTGATAAATATTCTTCACTGCACTGTGCATTCATAAGTATTATATAGTAGTGACCTAAATTAGTGGAGGTTAATGGTGAATTCTTCCAGTAAGTTTATAGCTTCTCGATGTTTTTAGTGAAGATGGATTTTCTATGTATTTTCCTTCCTTGGAGTCTGTGATAAAATATAGGTGCGGTAACGTGTATGCTTTCATGTTGCAGTATCAGAGTATTGTAGGCTCAGGTGAGACTGCACCTGGAACATTACGGACTCATCTCCCTCACATTTGTTGTCCTATTTCCAGTGGTATGAAATTCCCCCCATCTCCTCCCATCTCTTTCTCCCCCCTCTCCCTCCCCCCATCCCTCTCCAACCACCCCCCATCTTCACCCCCCTCCCCCCCCATCTCCACCCCTCCCCCCACCCCCCCCCCCCCCCCCCCCCCCCCCCCCCAGCCATCACCCCCACCCTCCCCAATTTTCATTGTCTCTTTACAAACATTCTTTCTGGAAAAGGTTGCTGTCTTTTATTTGAAACACAAGATACGGTGTTATTAAGCTGCATATGTTTGATAACTCGAAAACACGAGATGAAAAATTCTCAGCCACAGCGTGACAAAGTAAACATGCTCAGACACTCTATTATAGCTGCAATTGAAAAATAATAACCTTTCCTTCTGCGTTCTTGCTAACTGTGGCTAATTGGCTCCTGGTAACAAGAACCATTTGCGCACACATTCTCACGCATTTCAAACTCAGACAGTAGGAAGTCAGCTTGACAAGGTTCTCCCTGGAGAGGGAGATGCAATTGATAATAACCCAGCTTTCTCTGCGAGTGTGCTGCAATTTTTAGCACAATCACCTCATTTTTAATCATTTGATTTACTCTTCAGATTTATTACTCTGGCTCACTCGGCAATTTCACATCGCCCTTTCTGCAAATTGGAAACTCACAGATTCTGCTACCAGGTCAGAAACACCATCTCCATTTGCCAGCTGGACATTAGACGTCTCTGGGCAAAGGTGGACCTCCCCATCCATCTCAACTATCAGCAAACACTTCCAGCAAGACACTGCAGGTCAGGTAATAATAAAACGGAGTGGACACTGTGGCTGATTTTATGACCCCTCCAGGCAAGGAACACTGACTAATACTTATATAACATGAATAAATTGCGTTTATATACTCAGTTCTTTAAATCTAGCAACATATACTAAAAGGAATGATCGTCAGAACCCAATAACAAACTCTGCACTATATTAATTTGCCAAACTATGAAGTGAACCTCTTTGCTTTCTTCATTTCGTCCCTTCCTTCCTTCTTCTATAGACTAGATCACAATTTGAACCAAATGCTGATCATCTACCGTACGTTCCTTGTGTTTTCAAATCCCTCCATTTAAATCCTCTCCCAAGTCTCAGTCTTTCTTCACACCTCTGCATTGCTCCAATTCTACGCTTCTATCGCTGCACCTACCGAATGCTATTCACCCCTCCCCTCACCACACCACCCCCACCACCAACCATTCAAACACCACCAACAATCATGCCTTGAATTGTCTGGGTCCTGCACTTTGGAATACTCTCACCTAAAGTACCAAGTATAATACTTTACTTTAGACTTTGGAGATACAGCGCGGAAACAAGTCCTTCAGCCCACTAAGTGCACGACAAGCAGTGATTACCCTATATACTAGCACCATCCTACACACTACACACAAGGGTTCATTTACAATTTTTGCTGAAGCCAATTAACCTACAAACCTGTACATCTTTGGAGTATGTGAGGAACTAGAGCACTCAGAGAAAACCTATGCAGTCACAGGGAGAACGTACAAACACCGTACAGACAGCACCCATAGTCAGGATCAAATCTGGGTCTCTGGTGCTGCAAGCCAGCAATTCTAGCTCTCTGCCACTGTGCCGACCAAAGCACTCTTTTGTTCCAGAAAGAAAAGCATGTATCTTAGTAACTTGGGCATCTTTGGAGTGTGGGAGAAAACCAGAGCACCCAGAGAAAATGCACATGGTCGAAGGGAGAATGTAGAAACTCCATACAGACAGTACCGGTGGTCAGGATGGAACCCGGCACTTTGCGTTTTCCTCTAACCAAAGGTTTGTTAAACTTCCTTGATGTCTGCTCCTTGGCTCCTTGTCAAATCTTGATTGAACATGTTGTGGAATAACCTGGTAGTCATTCCCAAATTATAAGTGTTACATAAATAAAAGCTGTTGCTGTTCCTTGGCCCTTGATGTGCTGCATGTTTGAAGAGTCCTGGACAGGGTGTAGGAGGGGATATTTAACACTTTAGCCACCCACAACCAATATTACAGGATATAGGTGAGGCCGAGTTTCACTGTTTAGTGTAGCGATACAGCATGGAAACAGGCCCTTCGGCCCACCGGGTCCGTAATGTACACTAGCACGAATTGACCGATAAACCTGTATTCTTTGGAATGTGTGAGGAACTAAAGCACTCAGAGAAAACCTACACTGTCACAGGGAGAACGTACAAACACCATACAGACAGCACCCACAGTCAGGATCGTACCTGACGTCGGTGGAGTGTGGGAGGAAAGCGGAGCACCTTGGGAAAACCGACGTGGTCGCAGGGAGAATGCACAAAATCTGTATAGACAGCACACGTAGTCACGATCAAACCCAGGGCTCTCTCTGGCACTGTAAGGCAGCAACTCTACCACTGCGCCACCGTGTCACCCTAAACACTGAATGAGCTTATCATTTTACCAGTAGGTAGAGCCCCAATATTCCCAGACATTCAGAGACCATTATATTGCATTGTAATCAAAAACACAAAAAGAATCTAAGAAGTGTCAGCTTTGGCTCAGTTAACAGAATGTGGCCCTCTGTATTAGAAGATTATAGATTCAATCTCATTTCAGATAAACACAATATCTGTCAAGACTCCCCAGTGGAATGTAGAGGAGTGTTGTATTATTGGAGGCTTGTGTTTTCGTGGCAGGCAAAATATATAATGCCCTCATCACAAGTGGGCACAAAAGATCCTGTGATACATCTGGTGAAGGAACAGGGAAGCAATGTCTAGTGTGTGGCTAATATTCTACATCTCAGAAACAAATGACCTGATCATTATCGCATTGATGGTGGTGATCTTGATTATGGAAATTGATTAGAGACCCAAGAGACTGCAGAAATTGAATATGTTACAATTTCAAAAGTACTTTGTGGCTGTGGGTAAGATCGCTTAATCAAAGAAATTAAAGAAGGATGCTGAATATACATGGACGGCACAATGGCATAGCAGTGTAGTTACTGCCTTACAGAGCCAGATATCCGGGTTTGATCCTGATTACTGGTGCTGTCTGTACGGAGTTTGTACATATTCTGCCTGACCACCTGGGATTTCGTCAGGTGCTCTGGATTCCTCCCATACTCCAAAGACATACAGGTTTTGTAGGTTAATTTGCATCGGTAAAATTGTAAATTGTCACTAGTGTGCTGGATAGTGTTAGTGCACAGGGTGGTCGCTGAGCAGCACGGGCTCAGTGGGCTGAATGGCCTGTTTCTTCGCTGTGTCTCTAAACAAAACCAACAATAAAAGGAGACCTTTCAGTGGATCATCACCACCCTGGATAGTCTGGCCCAGTAAGAGCTGAGAAAGCTCACAGGGAGAAACCTTGAAAGTGCCGAGAAAAGGAACCAGATCAGTTGCATTAAATAACATCAAATCTGATCTGTGTGTCAGGAAACATACGGAAGGTTTTGCTGGAGGTCCAGAATAGTCAATGAATGGACCATGTGTTTTAAGCAGACAAGAAAGAGAAGTAAGTAGGTCACACAGTCCCTCCAGCCTAGTCCACACTATGTCGGGTACTGGCCAACTCTCTGCCTGGCCCTGTAAACTTTTCTTATTAACTCATGGCATGGTGGCGCAGTGGTAGAGCTGCTGCCTTACAGCACTTGCAGCACCTGAGATCCTGACTGTCTGTACGGAGTTTGCATGTTCTCCAAGTGACCTGTCTGGGTTTTCTCCGATACCTTCGGTTTGCTCCCACACTCCAAAGACGTACAGGTTTGCAGGTTAACTGGCTTGGTAAATGTAAAAATTGTCCTTAGTGCGTGTAGAATTGTGTTATGTGCAGGGATCGCTGGTCGGCATGGACTCAGTGGGCTGAAGGGCCTGTTCCCGCACTGTATCTCTAAACTAAACAATGGGATGCAGGCTTTGTAGGCTAAGCCAAGAATAATTGCCCATCCCTATTTGCCCTTGAGAAGGTGGAGGTGAGATACCTTTTCGAACAACTGCATATTTTCATTTCCTCATCTCTGTTATACATAGTTGACCTCTTATCTGTGACTATCCTCCGCAGTTCAGATTTTCAATCTTCTTTGTATTTATCTTTTCAAAACAGAATCTTGCATTACCCTTGAATATAAACCATTGTTTTTCAATCCTGCAAATTCATCTTATCCCAGGAATCAATTTGGTGAATCTGAACTATCTCTCTACAAGGTAAGTATATTCCTCCTTAGGAACAGAGAAGAAAACTGCCCATGGTACTCCAGTTAAGATCTCATCAGAGTCCTGTAGAACTACACTAAAATACTCCTACTTTATACCAACCATTTTGTGGTAAGAAGAACATATAATGTGTCTTCCTAATTTCTTCATGAACCTTTCATCAGCCAGTTCATCAAACTGCATATTCGCAACATTTTCTATCATTTGTTTGCTAATCCTGCCAAACCGAATAACAGCACACCTGATTTATGGCCTCATTGCCACTTTCTGATCCAGCTGCCTATATCCCCTTTTTCCTTCAGATCCCTTACCAACTTCCACTTTTCGTCTTCTTTTGTATCTGCAGTGAAAATGGATGTTTAGGTTTGTTTACTGTAGAGATGCAGGTTGGGAACAGGCCCTTTGGCCCACCAGAGTCCATGCCAACCTGTTATCCCAGTTTCACATCCTACAAACCAAGGGCAATCCAGAGAAGTTTACAACCTACAAAACTATTAACCAACAAACGTGCATGTCTTTGGATTGGAGTGTTATAATACTCTCACCTTCTCACAACGTAAACGGTGAATGTTTACAGTCTCGTGATTGCCCCTGCAGTACACCACTGGCAACATAGACATTTCGGGTCAAGACCCTTCTTCATAGAAACATAGAAATTAGGTGCAGGAGTAGGCCATTCGGCCCTTCGAGCCTGCACCGCCATTCAATATGATCATGGCTGATCATCCAACTCAGTATCCCGTACCTGCCTTCTCTCCATAACCCCTGATCCCCTTAGCCACAAGGGCCACAGACTTCTGAAGTCTGCCCATTCCTTCTAGCCAGAGATGTTGCCTGTCCCGCTGAGTTACTCCAGCATTTTGTGTCTATCCTCAGTGTAAACCACCATCAGACTTCTGAAGTCTGCCCATTCCTTCTAGCCAGAGATGTTGCCTGTCCCGCTGAGTTACTCCAGCATTTTGTGTCTATCCTCAGTGTAAACCACCATCAGACTTCTGAAGTCTGCCCATTCCTTCTAGCCAGAGATGTTGCCTGTCCCGCTGAGTTACTCCAGCATTGTGTCTATCCTCAGTGTAAACCAGCATCTGCAGTTCCTTGTTTTACCTGATCATTCCAATCTTCTGCCTTCTGCCCTGCCATGTTTTTGTTACCTGAAACCAATGCACCATTACTTTAAATCAAAACTTTTTCTGAGGTAGCTACTAAGTGACTATCTTAGTATCCAGATATACTAAGCCCAGTGGTTCAACCTTATCTATTCTTTATGATATTCTTAAAACATACTTTGACAATTTCATACATTATTTCGCTTTCATAGAACTATGCTGACCATGCCTAATGACACGTCCGTTTTAAAAGTGTCCTGTTATGTTCTTAACAATGGATTTCATTTTCCCCTTTCTCTGTCCTTGTAAAGAGGTCTGCCATTTGTAATATTTCCCTGTGCTGGTACACTGTTTCAGAATATTAGGAACTTTAAGATCATCACTTACATATTCATTTCCCCTGCAGCTTATCTCATTTATAATGCTGAGATATTTAATTAATAATGTTAAGGTTCATTACTGTTCTTAAATCTTAGACTCCCTGGAATTTCAGGGTTTTTTAATTATGTTTTCTAAAGGCAGAGACAAAATATTTATTTATTTATTTTATTCCCCGTTACAATCACCTTTTCTCTATGGGACCAAGGCGATCATTTCACTGAACACGTGTACTCGGTCCGCCAAGGTCTGCTGGATCTCCCAGTTGCTAACCATTTTAACTACTATTCCCATTGCACATTTTCTAACCTGGGCCTCTGTTGCCAAAGTGATGTCACACGCAAACTGGAGCAACACCTCATATTCCGCTTGGGTAGCTTACAACCCAATGGTACAAACATTGCATTTTCCAATTATAAATAACACCCCCCCCCCCCCCCCCCCCCCCCACATCCCATCCGTCTTCCTCCCAGTGCACACCCATTTCTCCATCTATCCCCCCCTCTTTGAACTTAGCCCTCGCCCACTTCCATCACCTCCATCTCTTTAGCTTTTCATTTCATACCTCTTTTCATCTGATATCCTTTGCATCTCTCGACGATGTCATTTATTGCACCCATCTGACAATCAACTCTCCACACCTGTATCCACCTATCACTTGCCCAACTTTGTCCCAACCCTAACCCTCTTTTCAAACATTCTCCTCCTACTACAAGCAGTCTGGTGCTGACCTGAAACATCACCTGTCTATTCCCTCCCCAGATGCTGCCTGACTCGCTGCATTACTCCAGTGCTTTGTGTTTTACCCAAGATTCCAGCATCTGCAGATCCTTGTGTGTACATTTATTTTTGCCTCTCTATACTTTTCCACATTGTCCTTTGTTGTTTAACACTTCTTTCTACTTTATATTCTGCCCCTCTTAATCAAAACTGGTCAACCTGCTGTTTTCTGAAACTTTCAATCTTCAGGCTTAATGTCCCTCAAACTTAAGACTTTTTTTCGCATGTAATATTACCCTTAATGCTTGGCTAGTAATGGTTAGTTGAATTTTCTCATCATTTTTTATTACTCAAAGGAATATATACTTGTTGCAAATTATTAAATACTTCATATTTTGACAAATCTCCTCAAATTAACAAAAAATATACATTTTTTGTTATTTGAGGGCATTTTTCATGTTTCCCTGGAAGATCCACACCTGTGGGTTTATGGATTAAGGCTGTCTCATTATACAACCTAAAGTCTGGAACATCCCATCCTCTATACTAATTTCAAGATGTCTCCCTTCAGTGAATTGTTTTCAAGAGAGAGAGAGTTAGATTTAGCTCTCAGGGCTAAAGGAATCAAGGGATCCATATGGGGAAAAGCAGCAAGGGGTTACTGAATTTAGATGATCAGCCGTGGTCATATTGGCCTCGAAGGGCCAAATGGCCGACTTCTGCACCTATTTTTCTACGTGTCTATGTTTCTATGAATGCCTATCTTGAAGTCACCCTCTTGAAGGTCATACTGAGCATCTTCCTAAGATAGTAAAGGGACAATATATGCAGGTCCTCCTTTTGGCATTAAAATATTGGAAGAGGAAATTATCTAAAGTCACCATCTTTATATCAAATATTTTTCCAGCATCTGCAGTTCTTTCTTAAACATCTTTAGATCAAAGATGACAAACACACTGGGGAAGAAATAAAAGATCAGTACATTCAAAATAGGAAAGCTTACAGATATAAATATTGTGATTGTGCTTCAGTGCCAGGGGAACATTTCATGAGCTTCTATCGGTAAATCATCACAGGGCAAATTCTCAATGTTAAATATGTCACCACGGAGAATGCAATTAGGTCTCTACAACGGAATGACTGAAAATCTAAGAACCATTTCAAAGTAACTGGGTAGGAAAGAACTGCAGATGCTGGTTTAAACCGAAGATAGACACAAAATGCTGGAGTTACTCAGCGGGACAGGCAGCATCTCTGGAGAGAAGGAATGGGTGAAGGTTTGGGCCGTGATCCTTCTTCCACTGAAGAAGTGTCTCGACCTGAAACTTCACCCATTCATGCTCACCAGAGATGCTGCCTGTCTCGCTGAGTTACTCGAGCATTTTTGTGTCTATGTTCCACGTATCTGTGGCACCTTGTGCTATCAAGGGAAGTCTGTGACCAGATGCCACACTCAGTCTTTGTTGGCTGGGATTGTGCACAAATTGTGGAGGAGCAGCATTTTTCAAGAAAGAAAACATCACACACAAGAAGCAAAACAGCAATCCTGCGATTGGGGTTTTTTCCCCTTGACATTTCGAGGCAGCATTTGTCAGTTGTACACTTTCAGCAATATCCAGAACACAATATAGGAGTCAGACAACATTCAATCCTGACTGACTTGCCCATCTGAGCTTCACTTATGAAGAGGAGATAAATTGAAGGGAAGCACCCATAGAGCTTCTATATTCCTCACCTAGAACAACATCATTGGTAACCCAAGGGCACTCACCTCCTTCGATAGAGAAGGTACTTACCTGGATAGGAGAAAGTCAACAATGAGGAGGTCAGAGGAGCTAATATGTCCACAACTAATGATAGCCTTGAAATTGCTCTGGGGTATATGTTAATTTTCCATTACACACCATGAATTTCAAATAGTTTCCATTTAGGCCCCACATTGTGCAGAGGATCAGCCCAGTGCAAACCACGCATGTCCATTCCAAACCATCACAATATCAATGGATCGCCAGGACAGATAGGCGGATGTGAAATTGTAGGTCGAATTTACAAAAATAGAATGCATCTGATTGGTGACATAGTTGTATCCAATGTCATTCATCTGCTCTTGCCAAATAATGAGTGCAATGGCTCCATTTCACATCAACAATACAATTCTCACTTTAAAATAGTGTTAAGAGCAAGATTATATGAGCACTTTAGGCCCTGTGAATCACCAAACAACTTTGTATTGATCTGAAGAAGGGTCTCGACCCAAAACGTCACCTATTCCTTTTCTCCAGAGATGCCGTCTGACCCGTTGAGTTACTCCAGCTTTTTGTGTCTATCTTTGGTTTAAACCAGCATCTGCAGTTCCTTCCTACACGTTTGTATTTTAGATATTGTCTTACTTTTTAATCAACATTTTTTTTAAACAGGACTAGAAGAACATTTTGGTCCATCCACGCACAGCTCCTGGTTCTCTCTTCCAGTTTTAATCCAAGGCCATTTCAAATGTTTTATAAGTTTTAGTTTGCCTACCCTACATGGTAATTTATTCCAAATATGTATTATTACGTGATTGAAGAAGCATTGCTGACTTTCTAGAACACAAACTGCTGGAATAACTCAGCAGGTCAGGCAACATCCCTGGAGAACATGGATAGGCAACGTTCTGGGTTGAGACCCTTAATGCTCTTGTTTACATATAACTTTATATTCCTGTTACTGCCACCACTTTTCCCTTTAGATTCAATCCATCAATATATTTAAGCTTAAATTAAAAATGTAGAAATATAATAATTCATCATGACATTTTTGAATCCTAATTTTAATTTCATAAACTCCAAAATAATAATACCAATTTTACATTAAAGCAGCAATGTCTCTAACAAATTGTTTATTTTTAACAATGTCCTTCACAGTGTTTCAAAGCCAATATTTATTTCTGGGTGGAACTTTGACAAAGAGAATTTGATAATGCCAGATTATTATTATTATTATCAGGCATAAGAATTGGAAATAATTTTTTGAGCCAAGATGTTTCTGCACAATGTATGCTTTACTGAAGAAAGATCTAGCAAGCAAAGAGTTAAATTGGCTGAATTGCACCAATTCTTCAGTTAAAACTTCATTGCTGAAGTGCTTCTCGTTTAGAATTGTTTTTAATAAGCACAAAGCCCTAAACACATGTAATGCAACTCCTGAGTGATTTCAATCCTCCTCTATGTGACATTATGCTAGTTTCAGTGATAGTTACAGATTTAAGAAAAAGACAATTCTCTAGAAAGCCAATGCATTGAACAAGTTAATTGAAGTGATATAAATCAAAAACAACCCAAATGCCATTAATATTAGTTATCAGCTCACAGTTTATCTCACTGATAACGACTTCAAAACTAAAAGATCTGTAAACACCAGACTTGAATACAGCAGACACATCACAACCGAATGAGTAAGAAAAAAAACTGGAAATTATACGTACAGAACAGCAATCCATCCCAACGCGGCTGGGTTTCAGAACCTAAAATCAGATGCTGAGATATAGTTACTGCAGGTAAACAAGAGGCTTGTGAATGAGTCTGTACTCTATGCTCAAGCTTTCTCTCTCTCTCTCTCTCTCTCTCTCTTTCTCCCTCTCTCTTTCTCTCTCTCTCTCACTCTCTCTCTCTCACTCTCTCTTCTGGACTGATCTGCTTCTGCAGGTGTTAAAACTAGACCATCACTGGTTACATAACCTCATTCATTTGCCCAAACCGACCTATCACCAGCCCACACAAAACTTGGGCTCGTTCCATGCACACTTACAATCGACACTGCCAGTGAATCTTTTCATCAGCAAATGATTTTTTCCCCTCTTTTCTCTATTCTCAGCAGACATGTTGTAAGATAGATACAGATGAGATTTGTGTTCAGTGATTCTTACTGTCCTCATTTTCTCTCCACTTTTTTAAAGCTCCCACACATATTTAGCCTGTGTGAAATTAATTTTGCATCTTTTGCATTGCAATTTTAAGTGAATTATACAGGTATGTATTTTGGGGTCTATTTTTAACTGATATCATTAACTCATTTGTCATTTGTGATTTAAATTGACATTTCCTTTCAAATCTTAAGGTAACAATAATTGCTCATTTCTCCCAGCATAGAATTACTCTTTACTGTTTGAAGATTTGTGGAGTAGATGAAGTAACATTGGAAAAGCTCATCTCATTTTAATAAAGTATACGGCTACGACAAGCAACATAAGCACCATGCTCTCTGTCAGTAACAGAGATATCCAGGTGATCTCTCATTATAAATCACCCTTCAGCAATGGGGAGGCACAGTTGCAGAGTGATAGAGGTGCTGCCTTACAGCGCCAGAGATGTGCGTATGATCTTGACCACAGGTCCTATCTGTATGGAGTTTGTACGTTCTCGCTGTGACCACATGGGTTTTCTCCAGGTGCTCTAGTTTCCTCCCACTCTACAAATACATACAGGTTTGTAGGTTAACTGGCATCTGCTAATTGTAAATTGTCCCTAGTGTGCAGGATAATGCTAGTGTATGGGGTGATCGCTGGTTGGCACGGACTCGGTGGACCGAAGGGCCTGTTTCCACGTTGTATCTCTAAAGTAAGCTGACACATATCCCTCCTCAGCGGACCTTCACTATTTGCCAATTGTCAAGATGGTGCCAAAACTCAACAAACAATCCAAGAAGAAAATGTGCAAGCTTTCCTGAATGACTAAATTAATGCACGAGGTGGTACTTTTCTCAGTGAGTCATTGAAGAATCAATGCAATACTGCTTACCTATGGAATTAGTCTAATCTATATTCATGAACAAGTTTTTTCCATCCGTCACTCAAAACATCTAGGGGAAGTTATACTGGAGAATTTGTCAAGAAAGCAAAATTCAACAACAAAATTCAGGTACCTACTTTTCAGTTGGTGTCAAGACTTACATAGTTTGCAGTAGCTCATTGCGAGCCGTAACATAGTCTGTGTATACCACGTGTAATGCAGGAATGAAGGGATTATCAAAAAAAACTCAACACAGGCACAAGGAACTGCAGATGCTGGTTTACCATGAAAAGACAAAATGTGCTGGAGTAACTCAGCCGGTCAGGCAGCATCTCCGGAGAACATGGATAGGTGACATTTCGAATCAGGACCCAAAGCTCAACCTAGTTACTCCACCTGTATCTGGATCATCCACCTGCAGTGACTGTCTATCTCAAGAGCTATCAACACATCTCCTAAGGGTGTCAAATAAAGTTCTAAATTCCAGCCTAGTATTTGATTTCAAATGTTTAGCTTAGTTTCATTTCGAGATGCAGCGCGGACACTGGCCCTTCGGCCCATCGAGTCCACGCTGACCAGTGATCCCTGTACACCAACACTATCCTCCTACACACACTAGGGACAATTTACAATTTTACCAAGCCAATTACGTCGTTGGATTGTGGGAGGAAACTGGAGCAAACGCATGTCATTCATGTGGAGAAGGTTCAAACTCCATACAGACAGCACCCGTAGTCAGGATCGAACCCGGGTATCTACTGCTGTACGGCAGTAACTCTATCACTGCGCCACTGTGCTGCTCTGGCTCAGTTAATGGTGCTGATTTGCCACTCTCTAATTCCTGATCACCTGGAGACAGGAGTCAGCTCGTGAGGTATGAACAAAGTCATTCCATAGTATCACTATTCATTGGTCATGGGTCCGATTCTCACATCCAAAGTGACGGCTGATGCACATTATGCGCAGGTATCTGGCGATCATACACATTTGATGGCGGTCATCCACCCGATACATCTTTTCTCACTTAATTCATAGAACAGTATAGTTCAGGAACAGGCCATTCAGCCCGCAATGTCCACTCTGAACATGATGCTGAGTTAAACTAATCTCTTCTGCCTCCTCTTGATAGGATTTACTGGATCAAACTAATTTCAACGTCTTCACCCAGAGGCTGCCAAAGGCTATATTACAAGTGATCATTGTTGGTCTCTGGTTTCAGGGCTACTCCAAAATACAATCGAGTGATAGAGTCATACAGCATGGAAACAGGCCCTTCGGCCCAACTTGCTCATACCAATGCATAGTAGTTCCACCTGCCCATATTTAGCCCCTGTCTTTCTAAATCTTTGTTTTCTAAATACCTGTCCCAATAACTTATAAATGTTGTTATAGTTTCTCTCAACTACCTCCTCTGGCAGCTCGATCCATATACCCATCACGCTCTGTGTGGAAAAAGTGGCCTCTCGGGTTCCTATTATATCTGTCCTCTCTCACTTTAAGCCTATATCTGGTTCTTGATTGCCCGTCTCTGGGTAAAAGACTCTGTAAATAAACGACCATTGCGTTTATCAAGTTGTGTGAAATGTTCCAAAGACTGAGCCAACTTGACCCTTCAAGATCCCTATTCATCCTTTTTGTTGCAAGAATGGAAAGATAGAGCAAGAAGTGTCCTGGCCGACAACCTCCAGCTTCCATTTATTTATTTATTTATTTATTTGTTTTTTTATTCCGAACAAGTAAAGACATTAAAGACATTAATAGTAACAAAATCAAAATTATCAAACAATTGGACATTACAATCAATATTTACAAGCAATGACCATTCACCAAGGTCTGTAGAAAAACATTGTCCCACTTCACCATCTCCACACAACAGCAACATTGCCCTGTAGGAATGAACTCAGATGCTGGTTTATACCAAAGATAGACACAGGATACTAATGTAACTCAATGGGTCAGGCGCATTTTTCTCTGGAGAATAAGAATAAGTGGCGTATCAGGTCAGATTCAGACTGAAGAGCAACATTATTGTACGGTCTCATCTTCTCAATCATGATTTTGGGATTTTAATAATAATCCTTGGAGTTGGGACATTATGTTACACTTGTACAAGATGTTGGTGAGGCCGCTGTTGGAATATTGTGTTCAGTTTTGGTAACCCTGTTAGAGGAAGGATGTCATTAAGCTGGAAAGTGCCCGGAAAAGATTTACAAAGATGTTGCCAGGACTCAAGGGCCTGAGCTATAGGGTGAGATGGGGGCAAACTCAATTCCTTGGAGCACAGGATGCCGTGGGATGATTTCCGTTTCAGTTTCCATTGATTGTCATGTGTACCGAGGTACAGTGAAATGTTTTTTAATTTATAGTGGTGTATAAAATCATGAGGGGAATATATAGGATGAACGCACAGGATCATTTACCCAGGATAGGGGAAATCTAGAACCAGAGGACATAGGTTTAAGGTGAGAGGGGAAATACATAATGGGAACCTCAGGGGGCAGCCTTTTCACTCAGATGATGGTAGATAGTTGGAATGAGCTGCCAGAGGATGTAGCGGATGCAGGTATTTAAAAGACATTTGGACAGGTACATGGATAGGAAACATTTAAAAGGATATGGGTGAAATGCAGGCAGATAGGACTAGCTTAGATGGGGCATTTTGCTCAGTATGGGTGAGTTGGGCCAAAGGGGCTGTTTTTATGCTGTATGTTTCTATGACTTTAAAATGTCAAAAGAGTCTGTAGATGCTGAAATCTAGAACAAAATTCAGAATGCAGGAAGATTCAGATTCAGGTTCAGATTCAATTTTAATTGTCATTGTCAGTGTACAGTACAGAGACAACGAAATGCATTTAGCATCTCCCTGGAAGAGCGACATAGCAAATTATTTGAATAAATAATAATAAGTGTCGGGGGGGGGGGGGGGGGGGGGGGGGGGGGGATGGTGATTGGCAGTCACCGAGGTACATTGTTGAGTAGAGTGACAGCCGCCGGAAAGAAGCTGTTCCTCGACCTGCTGGTTCGGCAACGGAGAGACCTGTAGCGCCTCCCGGATGGTAGGAGGGTAAACAGTCCATGGTTGGGGTGAGAGCAGTCCTTGGCGATGCTGAGCGCCCTCCGCAGACAGCGCTTGCTTTGGACAGACTCAATGGAGGGGAGCGAGGAACCGGTGATGCGTTGGGCAATTTTCACCACCCTCTGCAATGCCTTCCGGTCGGAGACAGAGCAGTTGCCATACCATACTGTGATGCAGTTGGTAAGGATGCTCTCGATGGTGCAGCGGTAGAAGTTCACCAGGATCTGAGGAGACAGATGGACCTTCTTCAGTCTCCTCAGGAAGAAGAGACGCTGATGAGCCTTCTTGATCAGAGTAGAGGTATTGTGGGTCCAAGAGAGGTCATCGGAGATGTTGACTCCCAGGAACCTGAAGCTAGAAACACGTTCCACCTCCGTCCCGTTAATGTGGATGGGGGTGTGCGTGCCGCCTCTGGACTTCCTGAAGTCTACACTGAGCTCCTTGGTCTTCTTGGAGTTAAGGGCCAGGTTGTTGTCAGCGCACCATGCTGCTAAGTGCTGGACCTCCTCCCTGTAGGCCAGCTCATCGTTGTTGCTGATGAGGCCAATCACCGTTGTATCATCTGCATACTTGATGATGGTGTTAGTACCATGTACAGGTGTGCAGTCATAGGTGAAGAGGGAGTAGAGGAGGGGGCTCAGCACACAGCCCTGTGGAACGCCGGTGTTCAGGGTGAGGGTTGAAGAGGTGTTCTTGTCTAACCTCACAGACTGGGGTCTGTTGGTTAGAAAGTCCAGTATCCAGTTGCAGAGGGAGGGGTCGATGCCCAGGTTACCGAGTTTGGTGATCAGTTTTGATGGTATAATGGTGTTGAATGCTGAGCTGTAATCGATGAACAGCATTCTTACGTAAGGACTCAGTGAGTCAAGCAGCAACTATGGAGGCACACGGTTTAAGTCGACGTTTTGCACTGAGATTCAGTATCAGCTGAGCAGTTTGAGTGATCAATATTGAGAAGAGATTCAGGGAGTGTGGTATTACAATACTACGCTCGCTCCACCTCCCTCTCCACCCTCCCCAAGCAAATATGCACACACACACACACACGTAAACAGAGGCACCAAGACATCCAAATATACGCAGACAGAAAGATGCACAGAGGCACACACTAACACAGAGAGAGACACACAACACAAGAACATACACTCAGACATGAAAAACCAAAAGGACACGCACACATGATGAGGCACACAAACACACCCTCACACACACACAGACACACACAAAGACCCTCATAAACACACACATAAACACAAACACGCTTACAAACACACACAAGTGCACACACAAACGCACATACATACATACACTCGTGTGCTCTCACTCTATATATTCATGATGCAGGCTGCAGTCTCACTGGTCGCAGCATTACTGTGATTTTTTTTCCAAAATATCGAATCTAATGCCAAATGCAACTCAAAGTGAGGGGAAATTGCAAGCTTGATTGGTGCATGCTGTTTAAGTTCATACAAGCTGCTGCTGCTTAGTGGAGAAGGAAGCAAACTGAGATGATAATGCAAGGAATATTCATCAACAAATAGAACAAAATGCTTCTGAAGGAGAGGCATAGTGCTTTCTGGAAATCTATGCATCACACAATCAGAGAGAGACCTCTGTGAGATATCCAATTAGCTCCACATCCCTGCTCATACTATCCTTATGCACGTATTTTTGATTTCCTGTGGGAGGATATTATTGTACCTATTTTCTCCACATTTTAACGCAGTGGGGACCAGGTAAACTCACTCCAAGCTTTCCAAATATATAGTTTAGTTTAGTTTAGTTTAGTTTATTGTCACGTGTATCGAGGTACAGTGAAAAGCTTAGGTTGCGTGCTATCCAGTCAGCAGAAAGACAATACAAGATTAGAACTGATCCATTTAGAGTGTACATATGTATATCATAAGGGAATTACGTTTGGTAAAAGGTTAAGACAGCAAAGTGCGATCCAGGATAGTCCAAGGGTCACCAATGAGGTAGACAGAAGTTCAGCACTGCTCTCTGCTTGTGGTAGGATGATTCAGTTGCCTGATAACGGCTGGGAAGCTATATTAAATACTAGACTAAGTGGGACCCGTTGGGTCCCATGTTCACACGAGAGGGCTGGTCACCCGATGCAATATTCCATCTCTCCACCAATTCCAATTTGATGGCCAGTGGGGGGGCTTTCTGGAGTGCTGGTATGGGTTCTTGGGGTGGCAGCTCAGTCCCTCAAGCCTGATATGCTGGCAGCTCACTCATGGCTGGTGGGCTGGCTATTGACTCATTCCTTGAAATTCCATTTCAAGTAGGGTGCAAGGCCACCAAATTCAAATCCATGTTCCTATCATTTCAAGCAGGGTGCAAGGCCACCAAATTCAAGTGCAGTTTCATACCACTTCAAGCTGGATCCAAGGCCACCAAATTCAAGCGCAGATCCAAGGCCACTACATTCAGTGCAGTTTCATACCACTTCAAGCAGGATGCAAGGCCGCAAAATTCAAGTGCAGTTTCATTCCACTTCAAGCAGGGTCGAAGGCCACCAAATTCAAATGCAGCTTCATACCATTTCATGCAGGGTGAAACCACCATAAAACCACACAAAACACCAAACACAGTTCAGTAGACATTCAGTGTGTTCAGTTGATTCACAGATCAGCCAGAGTCATGACCTCTCCCTTTCCCATCATGCAGAGACTGAGCCACACCCACACTTTCGGGTTTTATAACCCCTTCCCCTCCCACCGGAAAAGGTGTGGCTTTCAGGGCGTGATTGACAGGAGAGAGATTCTCAACATTTTTTAAACACTAATAACACTTTTATTTTTCATTGATGGGAAGAATTCTCTGCACCTGCTCAGCGGAGGGGGGACTGAGTAAGATGGCCAAAAATCACAGCCGTAAGTGGTAACGTTTTATCTAAAATGAATATACAGAGCAAACAGGAAGTAAGTGAATTTGCAGTAGTGTCTTTCAACTTCAAGCAAAGCACCCAAGCCGACATTTGCAGTAAGTAGTGCCTTTCAACTTCAAGCCAAAGCACCTAAGCCACCATTTGCAGTAAGTAGTGCCTTTCAACTTCAAGCCAAAGCACCTGCCACCATTTGCAGTAAGTAGTGCCTTTCAACCTCAAGCCAAAGCACCCAAGCAACCATTTCCAGTAGGTAGTGCCTTTCAACTTCAAGCCAAAGCACCCTGCCACCATTTGCAGTAGGTAGTGCCTTTCAACTTCAAGCCAAAGCACCTAAGCCACCAAGCCACCATTTGCAGTAACTAGTGCCATTAAACCAAGCCAAATCACCCAAGCCACCATCTGCAGAAAGTAGTGCCTTTCAACTTCAAGCAAAAAGCACCCAAGCCACCATTTGCAGTAAGTAGTGCCTTTCAACTTCAAGCAAAGCCACCCAAGCCACGATTTGCAATAATTAATGCCTTTCAACTTCAAGCCAAAGCACCTAAGCCACCATTTGCAGTAAGTAGTGCCTTTCAACTTCAAGCCAAAGCACCCAAACAACCATTTGCAGTAGGTAGCGCCTTTCAACTTCAAGCCAAAGCACCCAAGCCACCATTTGCAGTAAGTAGTGTATTTCAACTTCATCTCACACCTTCCAGTACAAAATGCCTTTCCGCTTCAAGCCAAGCACCCAAGCCACCATTTGCAGTAAGTAGTGCCTTTCAACTTCAAGTCAAAGCACCCAAACAACCATTTGCAGGCAGTGCCTTTTTACATCAAACAAACCATATTTTAATTTTCAAACCACATTAAGGGTACTCACAGTTGTGTAGACATTTGTTCAGTGTTATTCAGAGCTCATAGAGATGTGACCCTTGGCTTCATCCATCTTGCAGAGAGTGAGTGAGGCACACCACTTCCTGGTTTTATAGTCCCTCCCCCTCCCCCCAGCAGGTGCAACAGAGAGAATGGAGATGTTTTTAAACTTCAAGCCAAAGCTGCCAAGCCACCATTTGCAGTAAGAAGTGCCTTTCAACTTCAAGCCAAATAACCAAGCCACCAGTAAGTAGTGCCTTTCAACTTCATGCCACCACAGTAAGTAGTGCCTTTCAACTTCAAGCCAAAGCACCCAAGCCACCATTTACAGTAAGTACTGCCTTTCAACTTCAAGCCAAAGCTCCCAAGCCACCATTTGCAGTGAGTAGTGCCTTTCAACTTCAAGCCAAAGCTCCCAAGCCACCATTTTCAGTAAGTAGTGCCTTTCAACTTCAAGCCAAAACACCCAAGCCACTATTTGCAATAAGTAATGCCTTTCAACTTCAAGCTGAAGCACCCAAACAACCATTTGCAGGCAGTGCCTTTTTACTTCAAACAAACCATATTTTCTTTTTCAAACCACATTAAGGGTACTCACATTTGTGTAGTCATTTGTTCAGTGTTACTCAGAGCTCAGAGAGACATGACCCTTGGCTTCATCCATCTTGCAGAGAGTGAGTGAGGCACACCACTTCCTGGTTTTATAGTCCCTCCCCCTCCCTCCAGCAGGTGCAGCAGAGAGAATGGTGATTTTTTTAAACTTCAAGCCAAAGCTCCCAAGCCACCATTTGCAGTAAATAGTGCAATTCAACTTCAAGCCAAAGCCCCCAAGCCACCATTTGCAGTAAGTAGTGCATTTCAACTTCATGCCACCATTCGCAGTATGTAGTGCCTTTCAACTTCAAGCCAAAGAACCCAAGCCACCATTTGCAGTAAGAAGTGTATTTTAACCTCAAGCCAAAGCACACAAACAACCATTTGCAGGCAGTGCCTTTTTACTTCAAACAACCCATCTTTTGATTTTCAAACCACATAAGAGTACTCACAGTTGTGTAGACATTTGTTCAGTGTTATTCAGAGCTCAGAGAGACGTGACCCTTGGCTTCATTCATCTTGCAGAGAGTGAGTGAGGCATACCACTTCCTGGTTTTATAGTCCCTCTCCCTCCCTCCAGCAGGGGCAGCAGATAGAATGGTGATTTTTAAAAATACATTAATATATCTCTGATTTGTCATCGATAGGAAAAATCCTCCGCACCCGTAAGGCGGAGGGGGGCTCTGAACGAGGTGGCCAAATATGACGGCCGTAGGTGGCAGTATTCTGTCAGAAATCGCAGCACAGTGGGCCAAAAGCGGTCAAGATCAGAGATTTAGTCATATATATATATATAGATAGATCATGTAAAATCCCAGTTCATGGAAAAGAGATGTTGGCCTTAATAGTCATCCCAGTTGGTAGCACTAAATCTGTTATCTGGTGTGCTGGATTTTGCATCCAATTTCTAATTCCATTACCTTCAATGGGATGAATTATGGGAGGAGGATACAACACGAGAATGCTGCTAAATAATTGACTACATATTTTGATTTTATATTTTCTAGTAGACTAACTCATCATTGTGAATAGTACCAATGAGAAATTGACGGCAACCAGAAAGGCTAAAAAGAGGTGTTACAGGGTCTTGGTGAGACCACACCTGGAGTATTGCATACAGTTTTGGTCTCCAAATGTGAGGAAGGACATTATTGCCATAGAGGGAGTGCAGAGACGGTTTACCAGACTGATTCCTGGGATGTCAGGACTGTCTTATGAAGAAAGACTGGATAGACTTGGTTTATACTCTCTAGAATTTAGGAGATTGAGAGGGGATCTTATAGAAACTTACAAAATTCTTAAGGGGTTGGACAGGCTAGATGCAGGAAGATTGTTCCCGATGTTAGGGAAGTCCAGGACAAGGGGTCACAGCTTAAGGATAAGGGGGAAATCCTTTAAAACCGAGATGAGAAGAACTTTTTTCACACAGAGAGTGGTGAATCTCTGGAACTCTCTGCCACAGAGGGTAGTTGAGGCCAGTTCATTGGCTATATTTAAGAGGGAGTTAGATGTGGCCCTTGTGGCTAAGGGGATCAGGGGGTATGGAGAGTAGGCAGGTACTGAGTTGGATGATCAGCCATGATCATATTGAATGGCGGTGCAGGCTCGAAGGGCCGAATGGCCTACTCCTGCACCTAATTTCTATGTTTCTATGTTGCACCTTAGGAGGTTGGACGCAAGGGGAAAGAATACAATTAATGACATGACACTTTAACAGCATTGATGTACAGAAGGATCTTGGGGTCCCAGTTCATTGCTTACTGAAAGTGTCAACACAAGTAGACAAAGTGTTAAAGAAGGCAGGCATAAAGAAGGCAGTATAAGAGTCAGGAAGGAAAGGTGCAAAGTTTAAAGGAGATGTGTGGGGCAACTTTTTTACATGGCGATGGGTGCCTGGAGTGCACTGTTGGGGGTGGTGGAGGAGGCAGATATAATAGTTGCATTTAAGAGGCTTTTAGCTGGGTACAGGGATGTGCTGGTGGAGGGGAATGGATCATGTTCAGGCAGATGAAGAATATCAGCATCAATGCTCACCACAGACACTGTGCGCCGAAGGGCCTGTTCCTGCACTGTATTTTGTCTATGTTCTATGTTAACAGACAAGGGACGGTTAATAATAATACTACTATTAATAATAATAATAATAATAATAATAATAATAATAATAATAATGCATTTTATTTATGGGCGCCTTTCAATGGTTCCCACTGTGAGGGAAGGCAACAAAGTCCAGTCCTCTTCCTCTTGTTCATCCCGTGATCGGGCCTATATGAGGCCTCCGCAGTCAATGTTACAGGCCCATTCACTAGATGATGGAGCTCCAGCGTCGGGAGAACACTCTTCAGCGGCTTGGAGTGTCCGGAACGGCCGCTTCCTCCCTGGAGGCCGCGGCTCCCGATGTCCACAGACCGTGCTGGTCGGAGCTCCAACACTGGCAATCTCGGTGAGAGATCCCATGGCTGGGCAGCCATACTTGACGGCGCCCCCAGTTGAACTGTGAAACAGACTCAAGTGAGCCTCGACAGAACTTCAGCTAAAAATTGGAGTTGGATTAGGCTGTAGTTGCCATGGTGACTTTTAGGAATTGTTAGCCCTGGGGAACAGCAACAAGTGCATCTTGTAACTGCAAAGACACAAAATGCTGCCATCCAAAATAGCAGCAAACCACTCAGATAGTGCACCAAGGCTGGGCAGTAATTTAGTTATATAGAAGTAACATAGAAACTAGAAACAAGGTAAGACACAAAATGCTGAAGTAGCTCAGTGGGTCAGGCAGCATCTCCGAAGAATATGGATAAGCGACGTTTCAGGTCGTGACAATTCTTCAGACTCATAAGTGACATTTCAGGTTCGGACACATCTTCAAACCCTTGTCTGGTTCGACATTGGTCTTCACTGAGAATAGCTCTGTTGTATTCTCATTTGGTGCCGAGTCAAACCTGTTGTGGAATCACATTGCATACTGAGACACAACAAACACCGAGCCACACTGGCCACTGAATTGTAACAGATAGTGGCCACACTTGGTAATAAGTGACACTAAGCACTGCTCTAAATCACACCGGTTACTTAGTATTGAGGACACGTCAGATATTGAAACTTAACCTCCCGCTGAATCATCCCAAATACAGAGACACACTGCGTTCAGAGTCATACCAGGCACCAAACCAGACATGCTACTGGGACACATTAGTTAATGCCACACAAGTAGTCAGACATATAAAAGTCCAAGCCACACTCAGTACTGAGTCACAACAGGTTTTAATTTATATTTGGAACACAGTCATGTCAGATACTGAGTTACTTCAGGTGATGTGTCACATAGGAGGCGGTCTATTGATTTCTTCCATCTTGGAGATTCCCAAAGGAGAAATTGCCTGTTTATTTAACCTTACAGGTCTCCTATTCCCCCCAATTTACTCAGGAGTCAGTTCAACTGTCATGAGTAGGTCACTCTCTACCTAAATAACCTGTTAATAACCAATTGTAACTGTACACTGTGGACGCCTCAATTCTCAACATGAAGACTCTTTCCGCAGACTGATTAGCCCGCAACAAAAAGCTTTTCACTATACCTTAGCACATGTGACAATAAACTAAACTAAACTAAACTAACCTAAACTAACTAAACAAAACTAAGATGTAATCTGAACTTTATATATTTTTTTGCCTTCTGTTAAGTTGGTTGCCTATCTAGTTAACCATTAGTTACCTTTGGTCAGTCTGAAAAAGTGTCTCGGCCCAAAACGCCACCTGTTCCTTTTCTCCAGAGATATTGCACATGTGATAATAACGTATGATCATTGAGGTACATTTGACATCGATGCCTTTTGAAATTCTTTCCTGGGACCATATGTGCATTAGAACAGGAGAACTAGAGCAGCAACAAGCCATCCAGCACTTTGTTTAGTTTAGTTTAGTTTAGAGATACAGAACAGAAACAGGCCCTTCGGCCTATCGAGTCCACGCCAACCAGCGATCCCCACACACACACTAGGGACAATTCACAATTACCCCAAGCCGATTAACTTATGTACCTGTACGTCTTTGGAGTGTGGGAGGAAACAAAATATCTCGGAGAAAACCCACCTGGTCACGTGCAAACTCCGTACAGACAGCACCCGTAGTCGGGATCAAACCCAGGTCTCCGGCGCCGCAAGCGCTGTAAGGCAGCAACTCTACTGCCGTGCCACCATGCTACCTTTGGATCTGCTCGTGCACAATAAGATCACAGCTGATCTGCTACCACATTTTCACTTCACTGCACTGGCCATGTGGTATTCTGTGATTCCTTTAATGTGTACAGTTCTATCGAATATGACCAGTGACTGAGCGAGCCTCCACCGTGCCTCTGGTGGAGAAATCTAAACGATGAGTTACCACCACAAAAGTGGACTTTAGATTTATATTTCAACATCTCACATTGAAACAGAACCCAAAGGCATGACGCAAACTGGGCACCTCTTATTCTGCATACTACCCAACAGTGTGAACATTGCATTCTCCAATTTCAAGTAAACCACCACTCCCTTCTCATTCTCATCCCCTTCCCCACACATCGTTCTCCGTCCAGCATCCTGTCCCTTTTACCTCCCCAATTCACTCATCTCCTGCCCCGCCCTTCGAGTGCCCCATTTTCTTTTTATCTTCCCTCTTTTTTCCCAGTCCCCTTCCTCTTCTACCTATATCCCCCACCACCATCTTTACATTCAACTCCTAATTTTGCTTCCATTTATCTGATACCCTTTTGACTCCATCTCACCTCTAGCTTTGATACCATCTCCACCCATCTGCCTCCTTACCTATATCCATCTATCTCTCGCCAGCCTTGGCCCGACCATGACCACTCTTCACAAACTTTCTCCCCATCACCACCCCCTACCACCCCCTCCCCCCCTCCCCCACCTCCATCAGAAAGTTCCTGATTGAAATCTTTGTCTGTCCATTTTCCTCCACAGATGCTGTCTGAGTTGTTGCGTTGTTTTTTGGTTAAGATTACAGCATCCACAGTCTCTCGTGGCTCCAATTTAGCCCTCAGTAATAGTGGGCCCCAAGGGCCTTATTTCCTGTGCTGTATCTTTCACTGACTCTGCCTATTTCACATTGCCTGCAGTAGATATCTCCATGCTTGTGTCAGTCCATCAGACCCGATTCCTCATATCAAATATTAATCACACACTCTTTGGCATAAATGTCAGAACAATTCATTGTGCTAGAGAAGAGACTACCGAGATTTTCAAAAAAAAGTAAGTGAGAAGTATTCCCTTTTGCAACACCCAATTTGAAACACATATTCTCTGGTACCCGAGCCATTTTGGACAGTGTTGGTGTGCTTAAAAATATCAGCTACTGGTAATGCATGCTCCTTTTTGCTCATCGCCATGTTTTATCTGATCAGGCACAACAGCCACATATCACCGTTGAGATCTTCATGTCAAAGCTAACCTAGGATCACCTAAAAGAGCTCAGGATTTCCAATGTGATAACATACGCAGAGGAATAACCAACACCACATCTACAGTATGTGCACAACCCCAATCAAAATACATCAGCATCTACTCAGAATAGTGATAATAACACTTGTATCGTCAACCCCTTAGGGCCCAAGCCAGGCGACCCTCTACATGCTGGTCCCAGAATCGGATCTGCAATCATTCATTACAATCGCCCACTCTTTAATCCTCTACTCCAAAAGCAGCATTTATCTTGCCCTAAACGTTATTCCCTTTTACTGTACAGTGTGGCGGCTCGTTTGTAATCATGTATAGTCCTTCCGCAGACTGGATAGCAAGTGACAAAAAAGCTTTACACAGAGCCTCAGCACACGTATAATAAACTAAACTTAACAAAGAAGGGCCTCGGCCCGAAACGTCACCTATTCCTTTTCTCTGGAGATGCTGCTTGACTCGCTGAGTTACTCCAGCATTTTGTGTTTAACTAACGAACATTCTGGCCACTTTCAGAAGCCTCTTCCATTCTTACACACACAGCTAAGATGAGTTATGCTTGGTTGGATTCCTTGGTGAAGAATATGTGCAAAGTATTTCCTACTTTATGAGAGTTCTACGGCTTGTTCAAGACTCTGATTTCCGGATTAAAAATCGGAAAGTCATTTTATTATTGAAACAGAAAGAGAGCGAGTTCATTATCAATTTGTTATTGTTTTGAAATCTACCTCTCTTTCTGTTCCCAATCAATAAGGCAGACGTATGTGTAAGAAGGAATGCAGATGCTGGTTTAAACCAAAGACAGACACAAAAAAGCTGGAGTAACTCAGCTGAAGTCTGAAGAAGGGTCACGACCTGAAACATCACCTATTCCTTTTCTCCAGAGAGACTGCCTGACCCACTGAGTTACTCCAGCGTTTTGTGTCTATCTTCAGACTGGTTTATGATTGTTTCTGAGCCACATTGGAATTTGAAGGTGAAGGCCTGAAGAAGGTTAACGAGTTTGTTTATGGAAAGCACAGCAATTTGAATCTGAATTTAGCTCAAGTCAGCCCATATCGTTAGACATTAACAAATTGGGCTGGAGAGAGGAAAACTGCACTGGGTGTCAACTAATTGCCAATTAGCACCTCTTCAGGAAAATTCATGAGAAAATAAAAAAAGGGAGAAAGTAGGCAGACAAGAGTGGGAGCTAACTGTGTACTGATGACAGTAATCTAACTTACAGAAGTATTTGACGGTGGATTGTCACCTTGCCGTGGTGGAGAAGTATGTGTGGTCCTGAGATCCTGAGAGCGATGCCGTCTGGAGCTATGCTCCTGGTAGGGCCACCCATGGCGGTAAGGTCGAGGGTGATGTCTCTGACAAAGAGCAATCCAACGAAGACCTCAATGTTAGAACTGGTGGAGGATGATGGCTCCACTTTAGTGGAGTGTCACAACGGCTGGGAAAGCGGATGAAGGCTGCAGCAGAAAAGGGTCTCCGGTCGTCTTGGACTCCATGCCACTGGATCCTGACCCAGATCTGTCAAGAACCGTGTGGTCGCTGTCTGTGCACCAGTTTCCCCACATTAAACAAGGCGTCCTCCATATAGGGAATCCACCTAGCACCCTGGATTAAATCCTCCACGTTGCACCAAGGTGTGCGGATCGCAAATCGGCCTGTACAGACATCTGCAGACCCACAAGTAGACGACCCTATGGAGAGGACAGTCATACTCGTTTGGAGTGACCACCGATGAAAACACAAGAAGTTATTAAACAAAATTGGAGTGCACATTATTGTTGGTAATATATATATATATATATTAGCATGTATTGAGGGTTGGTTAACAAACAGGAAGCAAAAGGATAGAATTAAGTGGGTTTTCTGTTTCAGGTTGAAAGACTGTGACCAGTAAGGTGTTGTTGTCCTGTGATCCACACTGGTCACAATCTATTTCATTGATTTTGATGAAGGGATCAAGTGCAATATATCCAAGGACGCCAATGACACAACTTTGGTGGATAGGAGTATGGGGTCTGGGAAGAGATGCAATGTGGTTTTAGGAGATACAGCCAAATTAATTGAATGGCCAAAACCATGGCAAATAAAATATATTATGTGGAAAATTGTGTCTGTTACACATTGAAGAAATAAAAAGGCCAATTATTTTAGAAATAGTTTGAGGTTTGAAAGGTGTGTTTAGAAGGATCCAGATATTCTAGCACACAATTTAGATAAAAACAACAATCAGGAACAGCAAATAATTTGGAAGACAAATGGTACACTGGCATTTGTTGTAAAGAGGATTTGGGAGCAAAAGTGGAAACTTCTTCAATTATGTAGGCCACCAGTGAGTCTATATCTGGAATATTGTACTCCAGTCTGGTTCCAATAGCAGGAAGGATATATTTTGCCTTTCAAATCATGCATCATAGCCTCCCCACATTGGTTCATAGGATGGTGTGTTTATAATATGGGTATTGGAAGTCGTCTTAGTTTAGTTTTAGAGAAACAAACACGGAAGTAAGCCCTTCGTACACACTAGGAACAATTTATATTGATAACAAGCCAATTAACCTCCAAACATGTACGTCTTTGGAGTGTGGGAGGAAACCGAAGATCTCGGAGAAAGCCCACGCAGGTCACGGGGAGAACGTACAAACTCCGAACAGGCAGCGCCCATAGTCAGGATCATACCCGGGTCTCTGGCGCTGTAAAGGCAGCAACTCGACCACCACGCCACCAGATATTCTAAATAGTTGCACGTATAAAATCAGTCCTTTTTTTCCAAACTGTCAACAATTCTGCTGATTTTTACACATCTAGAAATAACAAATAATTTATTTCAGATAACACCTTGAGGCTAAAGCAAATGCTTATATCTGAATAAACTAAGATTGTGAAATTCTCGACATCAATTCATAGGAACGACTACACGATTGCAAAGAAGATTCAGGACGGAGTGAGGCAAATAAAGACGTTCTTCACTGTATTGTGTAAGAACAAAATTACAGATGCTGGTTTACACCAAAGATAGACACAGAATGCTGGAGTAACTCAATGGGACAGACAGGCAGCATCTGGATAGAAGGAATAGATTACATTTCAGGTAGAGATCCTTCTTCAGACTTGTTTACTTCTTCTCAACTAAAATGCCGAGCACAAACTTGAGTGCTTGATTATTCAGACTGCAGCTCTTTGTTTTTCTCACACACATACATACCCCCTCGTGTGTTATTTATTTCCAGAATATGGGATTCAGGGTATCCAGGAATTCGAGTCGGCAATCTAATGATTACAATTTTGAATAAGCTCCATTACTCAGTGACACGCTTTACTCCCAGAAAGCATGTACAATTATTATCCTTGAAGTGATTTATCTATCAAAATGGGGAGAGAGCTGATTAGGTCCCTAAAGCTAAAACAGTGGAAATGGCAAGATTACAATTGTGACAATTAAGAACAATTCTGAGACCCTCACACTTTCTAAATCCTCTGTAGAGCACACATCATATCTATTTTGTTGGTTATCATTTATGTATTTATTTTGGATGCCACTCATATCTATAATTGAATTTTCTTCCAGATATGTATTCTTGGTTATTTTTATTTAAATTTCAGTCTTGCACTGTCATGAATCAGATCCAGATTAATAATATATTCTTTCACATTATCAACAAGATCCATTGTATTTTTATAGCATCTTTAACAGAACCTTGCCTCCAGCTCTTCACTCCCACCCCACCCCTTACTTTCAGTCTGCAGAAGAGCCCCGACCTGAAACGTCACCTAATCTTTTTCTTCTGAGATGATACCTGACCCGTCGTTGAGTTACTCCAGCATTTTGTGTCTATCTTCAGTCTGCAGAAGAGCCCCGACCTGAAACGTCACCTAATCTTTACCTCTGGAGACGATACCTGGCCCTCTGAGTAACTCCAGTACTTTCTGTCCATCTTTGGATGAAATCAACACTCTGACTCAGGGAACAATGTCAAAACTCTCAATGATCCGGAAAACCTGAAGTTTCTCAGGTAGCATCCTACAAATAACTTGTTCACTCCAAGAGCAGCAGAATGGCCCCAGTTGATGAGCCAAATTGAAACCTGCCATAATTGGCATCTTTGAACAATTCTTCGGTTACTCGAACAGAAGTAAAAAGGACTGGTTTGTAGGGAATGACCAGGAGATCTAGGGACTATTTCAATGTAAGTGTAAGGTGTTCCCGGACTGGAATTCTCACCTTCCATCAAAGCAAAAAATACGATACCAGAATGCAGAGACCCAGCAGAAAAGCTGGGACCAAACGAGCAGATGGTAGATGAAGAGAGTAAGTCTCAGGAATATGTTGACACCCATGATATGTGTTAGCTCTTCAGGCCTGAGAAAAATAAAAATCTAAGGCTTCAGCACCCAAGGCACCATTCAATGAGAACCAGAAATGGAGATGAACTTATCAGGGACAGAGATGCATTGAACACCTACAGAAAGGGCACTTCAAACATCTTTACATGATGATACAGTGGCACAAAAGGTTGAGGTGCTGCCAAATAGCACCAGTGATCACAGTTCAATCCTGACCTCCACTGTTGTCTGTGTGGACTTTGCATTTTCTCTCTGAAATCAGGGGCTTGTGTTTGCTTAGGTTAACTGGTCCGTCCATGTGTGTTGGTGAATGGAAGGATTTGGGGTAGAGTTGATGAGAATGTGGGGGAATAAAAACCTGTGTTTGATAGTCAGCTTGGACTCGATGGACCAAGGGGTTTATTTGCATGCAGCATCTCTCTCTGTGACTATAATCTCCTCAACTGTGATTCTACCTTGATGTGAACACACCTGACTCGATCCCAAAACAGCCCATCTTACACCAGCCTTGTCTCCACTCAGACTTCAGAGATACATTGCGGGAACAGGCCCTTCGTTCCACTGAGTCCGCACTGACCAGCAATCACCCCGCCCATTTAACCTACACACTCTACGGACAATTGAGCAACTTACCATAGTCAATTATCTTACAAACCTGTATGTCTTTGGTGTGTAGGAGGAAACCAGAGCACCCGGAAAAAACCCACGTGGTCACAAATAGAACGTGCAAACTCTGTATAGACAGCACCGGTTGTCAGTATTGAACCCGGCTCTCTGGTGCTGTGAGGCAGCAACACGAACACTGTGCCTCCCCGCCTGATCAACAAGAAGTCAAGAAGACCATAACTCAACTCAAAAATAAACATAACCCCAGGAACAGATGGTGTCACTACTGAAGTCCGAAAACTTGGCAGTGAAGGGCTTCAGTCCTTAAAAGGCTTCAGCCAAAATCTCATTGCCCATATCAGGGAAGATGAGGAAATTGCAATGGACCTTAAAGATGCCTTGACCACGAGCATCTTCAGGAAAGGACACAAGTCTGACCACAATAGCCACAGGGAGTCTCTCTGCAGTCTGGCAAGGAAAGATCATCACCTGTCAATGTAATTAAATGCTTTTTGAATATACAGTAATTCTACTCAATGAATATATCCCTTGTTAGGCTGAATTAGTGCAATCAAACTAATTGACAACCTCGCTGCTCCGTTCACTCAACCAGACAAAACACTATTTGATGTCAGGGAGAAGACAATACCAACACGGGCAAAATTATTTGTGTTACTAAAGTCCAGTAATTAAATTCCAGTAGTGTTTCAAATAAAGCCAGTCTCAAGATCATGGCAAATGTTGGGTAGTATTAGATACAACAATGATCTCTGCATCTGATGTTGGACTGGAATACCTGTTGGTCAGTGACACCTGGGGCCATAGATCACCTTTCTAGTTAAGAGCCTTGTTACTAGGTGGTCAAATACATTCTCCAATAGAGTGTTGGCATTGGTCTAAGACAGAATCAGGCATTACTAAACCACCATTGATTCACTTAAAGATAATCAAAAATAAAGATTGGGTTCATCTAGTTGAGTCTTTATCAAAATTGTAAACTATTTTTCTCATTATGGGAAAAAGTACAGGTCATGCAGATCATTTGTAAGGAATCATTGCAGCCCCAGTATTTAATTTATATCTGGGATTGAATTGATTTTGTGTGAAGCTGAAACTTTGGGCATTTGATAAACTTGAAAAAAAAAACATTTTCTGTACAGGTTATGCTAAATATTTCTCTTCACGACATCAGTGGCCACACATTCTTCAATTTACAGAACAGCCTTGAGGTTGTAGCTTAACAAGCAATCGTGATCGATCAGGCAAAACAAAGCCTTCTCTGATAGGGCAACAACAGATATCCAAAGCCGGACATGAGACAGAAGGAACAGAAGGTGCTGTCCACAACCTGGCCAGAACAGCTGAAAGAAGCAAAGCTTCTTGTTACTGCTCCAATTAACTGGAGGATGCCAACCAGCTAGGCAACAAGAGAAAAATGTCTTCTTGCTCCCATTAGCGCAAGGATACCACTCACTGTGCAAATTGGCTCATCCTCCCTGAATGTCACCTTCATGTTTTATTTATTTCCTTTCATCTGAATATTCCCCTCCAGTAAACCTTCCATCATCTGAACTCCAAGCAAAATATATCGTCGCCATAATAAATAATGCAATTACACTGTTTGCTTTTTATTTTCAGAAAGGCATTTGAAGAATGACCAGGTCAGTCTATTTCACATTCTGTGTCAATCTTGGCTCACATGGAGAATGATGTGTCATGAAGTATTTGAATTAAACCAGGAGATAGAAATTCACACCAGATTGATTGACCGACCCTCAGTAAAGATATTTACTGGCTGATATTTTGGGTGTGCTGTTTCTTCAAACAATTCTACATGGTCAGCGCGCTGTATTTCAAAAATGTGTTGATGCATCGAAGTCTGCCATTGTTTACTTCCTGTAGTCACAGACTGAGGTTGTCTGAGCTAGGACTCCATTTCTTGAAGCGCGGGAGGATGAGGGGTGATCTTATAGAGGTGTACAAAATCATGAGAGGAATAGCTCAGGTAAACGCACAGAGCCTCTTGCCCAGAGTAGAGGAGTCGAGAACCCGAGGACATAGGTTTGAGGTGAAGGGGGGGGAAGATTTATCAGGAAACTCAGGGGTAACTTTTATACAAAAAGTGTGGAGAGTGTAAGGAATGAGCTTCCGGGGAGGTAGTTGTGGTAGGGACAATCACAGATTAAGAAACATTTGTTCTGGAGCACTAGTATGGGTATTGTGGGCTGAAGGGACTGGTTTCCAGAGGGCTAGAATGGACATTGTGGGCCAAATGGATTCCTGGGGTAACAGCTCAGTCACTCAACCCTGACATGCTGGCAGCTCACAGGCGGCTGGTGGGCGAGCAGTTGACTCACAGTTATTCCTTGAAATTCCATTTCCAGCAGGGTGCAAGGTCACCAAATTCAAATGCAGTTTCCTACCATTTCAAGCAGGGTGCAAGGCCACCTAATTCATATTCAGTTTCATACCACTTCAAACAGGCTGCAAGGCCACCAAATTCAAGTGCAGTTTCTGACCACTTCAAGCAGGGTGCAAAACCACCTAATTCAAGTGCAGTATCATACCACTTCAAGCAGGGTGCAGGGCCACCAAATTCAAGCGCAGTTTCCTACTACTTCAACCAGGGTGCAGGGCCACCAAACTCGTGCAGTTTCCTACCACTTCAAGCAGGGTGAAGGACCAACAAACTCAAGTGCTGTTTAATGCCATTTCAAGCAGGGTGCAAGACAACCAAATTGAAGTACAGTTTCATACCATTTCATGTAGGGTGCAAGGCCACCACATTCAAATGCAGTTTCATACCATTTCAAGCAGAATGAAACCCCACAAAACCACCATAAAACCACATAAAACAGCACTTAAGCACCACACAAAACAGCACTTAAACACCACACTCACAGTTCAGTAGACATTCAGTGTGTTCAGTTGATTCACAGCTCAGACAGAGTCGTGACCGCTCCCTCCCCCATCTTGCAAAGACTAAGCCACACCAACACTTCTGGGTTTTATAATCCCTCCCCCTTCCCACCGGAAGGGGCATGACTTTCATGGCATGATTGACGGGTGCAGATTCTCAATATTTTTTTTAAACACTAATAACACTTTTATTTTTCATTGATGGGAAGAATCCTCTGCACCTGATGAGCGGAGGAGGACTAAGATGGCCAAAAATCACAGCCGTAAGTGGTAGCGTTTTATCTAAAATCAATATACAGTGCAAAAAGGGAATTGTCAAGTTACCACCACCAACAATCATTTGCAATGCAGCATTTCAAAGCAGTTACCACCACCAACAACCATTTGCAGTGCAGCATTTCAAAGCATTTGCAGCATTTCAAAGCATTTACCACCAACAACAACCATTTGCAGTGCAGCATTTCAAAGCAACCACATTTTCATTTTCAAACCACGTTAAGGGAACTCACAGTTGAGTAGACATGTGTTCAGTATTATTCACAGCTCAGAGAGATGAGATCCTCTCACTTCCTCCATCTTGCAGAAACTGAGTGAGGCACAACACTTCCTGGTTTTATAGTTTCTCCCCCTTCTCACCAGCAGGGGCAGCAGAGAGAATGTCAGCATTTTTAAAACATTAATTACTCTTTCATTTTTCAGCGATGGGAAAACTCCTCTTGTCCTGCGCAGCGGAGGGTAACTCTGAGTAAGATGGCCAAAAATCACAGCCGTAAGTGGCAGCGTTTTTTCAAAAATCATGAAACAGAAAAACAGGAAGTGGTCAAGATCTTTCTTTTAGTAATAGAGTTGAGCCAAATGCAGGCAGGTGAGACTCATGTAGATGGGACATGTTGGTTGGTGCGGGCATGTTGGGCCAAAGGGCCTATTTCTACACTGTATGACTCTATGATTCTATGACCAGAAAAATACCGGATCCTCAGCCTGGAGTAATACCAGACCCCAGCAGGAAGATGAGTAAACGAGATTGTCTTTCACGTTAGGTGTTAAAATGAATATTTTCACATTCTGCTTTTCCTGAAAGGTTAATGTAAGTTTGCTCCATATAAGATTAATTAGTGGTGATAACTGTGAGAATGTGAGATCTCCAGGGTCTGACTAATTAAAGTCCTGCATTAATTTGTGAATTTGTTAGTTTTTGACTTGTTTTGATCATTGTGATGGCTTCAGCCACCCGTCAAAGGACTGAGGCTAATGGAATATATCTGTATATAAAAAATCACAAGTGAAACATTTTGCAGAAGAGCCCATATTTCCTTGGAGAATTAAGCAAGCTATTTTGTTCAAAACTAATTAACACTGCATGGTTAACAATCTGGCGATGTCTGGTCACAGAATATCAGATGTGTATTCACAGTATCTGGTTTATAATCCTGTCTCAAAGGACTGTAAAATCCATTGTTCTCTCCGCAATTTTCTCGTTTTAATCCATGCTTTAGATGAAAAAATGTGGGAGCCACTGGCAGTCCCTCATGCCCTTCACGTGACACCATCTGTAGCTACCTCCATCCTTCTTGGGAGGCATTCTTACAGTGATGGGATAAAGAGTTCAAGGATAGACACAAAATACTGGAGTAACAGACACCATCGCTGGTTGGAAGGAATGGGTGACGTTTTGGGTTGAGTCTTCTTCAGACTGAGAGTCAGGGAGAGGAAGACACAACATATGTTGTGAAAACTAAACATCAAAAGAGATGAGGTAAGGAAAATGGAGAATAGATCATTGTTAGCTTGGAAAAGGTGACAACAAAGCATACAGAGATAACATTTAATCAGGGGGACAGTCAGACTGGTTGGTGAACTAGGAAGGGGGAGGGATGGAGAGAGAGGGAAAGCAAGGGTTACTTGGAGTTAGAGAAGTCAATATTCATACCACTGGGATGTAAGCTGTCCAAGCAAAATATGAGGTGCTGTTCCTCCAATTTGCACTTGGCCTCTCTCTGACAATGGAGGAGGCCCATGTCAGGAAGGGCAATATGAGTAGGAACTTGCATATTCTCCAGCGTCTCACTGCTTTAGAATCATAGACACACAGACTAGAGAAAGGCCCTCCTGTACATCATTATGTTTATACTTTCTCCTTACATACAACATACCAATGTGCAACACCTCACCTTTGCTTAAATTCCATCCGCCATTTCTCCCTCCATTTTTGTAACTGATCTGTACTCTGCAGTAAATTCAAAAACATGCCTCATTATCCCCCAATGTTGATGTTGTCTGCAAACTTACTAACCAACCATTGGATATTTATGTCCAAATTGCTTGTTTTGACCAATGAAAAGTGACAAATTCATAATCTGATAATTACGGGGCCTTTGAGGAGTTGTGAACAAAATTGAAAATGTGACAGAGTTTTATAGAAAGATTAAAACTGTGTCATTAAATGTAAACAAAACAGACAGGATGGATTGTCATTTGAGAAGTATTAAGGAGACTAAGCCAGCATTCCTTTATACACCAACACCGCCCTGGTTTGAATTCTGAAAGGAAACTGAGCCTCAGTTCATAAAGTGTGAGGTTCTGTCTCTAACAAGCTACGACAAAAGTCAAAGTTGTGAGTGGAACGTTGAATTGTGCCAAAGTTGTTTTATAGCTTTAACAATCTGACATGCAAAGGTGCCAAAAACCATTACAACACAGGCGAATAATACAAAAAAATAACATGCCTTAGAGTTGATGGTTTATAGCGCCAGAGACCTGGGATTGTTCCTGACTACGGGTGGTGCCTGTACGGAATTTGTACGTTCTCCCTGGGATCGCATGGATTTTCTTCGGGTGCTCCCGTTTCCACCTCATTCCAAAGACGTGCATGTTTGTAGGTTAATTCTCTTCTGTAAATTGTCCCTCATCTGTAGGATAGAACAAGTGTATGGTGATCTGTGGTCGGCACAACTCAGTGGGCCAAAGGACCAATTTCCAATTTGTATCTCCAAAAATAAACTAAATTCAGATGTATGTCCAAAATAATAAGATAAGGGAACAGTTAAGGGAAAATACATAAAAATTGAGAAATGAGTAAAAACATTGAACTGAATCAAAACAACTCTTAATCTGTAGGCCAATTATATAATTAGGGACTTAGCTCCAGCTAGCACAGAATCTGAAGCAATTCCTGGATGAATGCTTTAACCCATAATGATAATAGTGCAGGAGAACTCCAGATGCTTAGAAATTAATTTAGTGGTTGCTAGCATTCAATGTGTCAAACAGTATTTACAAAAATGTTTAGAATCTCATATAAAATCATAAACAAAATATCTTCTGCTGGACCAATTGTCTATTGTTGGTCTAATGGCTGCATTAAAGCTGTGATCAGTTCAAAGAAAGCAAAAATAAATTTGTTGATGAGAGGGAATTCACAGCTCATTTCAATGAAGGAGTCGATCATTAGCATCAAAAATTGACATCTTTGAAAGTCAGAATTTTCCCTTCTGATACTGTATAATTAAATACTTTGTCAAAGATGGCTTCATGGGAATTTTAGTGAGACCCTCAGTGGAATAATCCTTATTATTGGCAGAAATCCAACTCTTAAAGCATACTGTAGTTACTGAATCAAAAATAGTTCCCATCCATTTTGTTAAAAAGCATGTATCATGTATAATTAAAAAGGTACCCTTTTCACCTGCCTTAAATACTTTTCTGGATAACCTTCCAGATATTACATTGAATTGAATGTGCAATGCCACTATATTTTATACTCTGAACTGTAAAAGGTAGTTGTTTTATTTCTCTCTCACACGGAATATGCTGCTGACAGAACTATAAGAGCCTGGTTCAAATGTGACCACTCAAAACAGCGGCTCCTTTTCTGCTCTTGTACACTTAATGAGAATAATTCCACATTATCAAATGATTGAATTAAAATGTCAATAGCCACATGCATCCCAATTAACCAAATAATTTGACCTTTGCACAGTTTCCTGCAGTATGGGCTTTGTAGATTCTTCTCCAAAGGCATGAATAATCCACAAGCGTCTTCCTAATATATTCAATGAGGCAGTTTGTACACCTTGGAGACAAGCTTTGACCTTAGCAGCATCTGCCATCGGCGTAACTAGGTGGTCCAGAATTAATCCGGAGGGAGTGAAACGCTTGTGGGGAGAATAGACCATAGGAAATACTAGTGGGGTTTACTCCATGAGGGTGCATCGACTCGATGGGCCAGAGTGGCCTATGTTCATAAGTTCATGTTATAGGAGCAGAATTAGAACATTCGGCCCATTAAATCTACAAAGGACAGAATACGTATAACACTCAGCCAGGAATACAACAGTATTTGGGTATTTTCAATATGCCAACAAAGGATCCAATGCATGGTATAGCAGCCCACATCATGACAGAGTCATTGTGTTCAGGAAAGCACAACACAGAGTTACCAGCGGGGCATCTGGAGGCTGTGGAGAGAAGGGACAGCATTTATTACTGTTGTTATCCCTGACCACCCAAATGCTATTTATCCCAGCACTGCTAAACTCCATTACCATTCCTTCATCATCATTAAGTTTCCTTCTGCATCCCATGTCCATCAACAATGATTCTCTTACTCCATCTTCATTCACCTGTTACCACTCATGCTCTGCCCTGCCCCATCCCTCTTCCAACTTTCTTTCCTGCCCCCCTACAATCAGTCTGGAGAAGGCCTCCGACCTGAATCCAGGCTTGGCAGGGATGCTACCTGGCCCACTGAGTTACTCCAGCATTTTGTGTTTGCTTTCATGCTGTATCTCCAAACTAAAAACAAAACATTTGATGAATGATTGCAGGTGAACACATTAAGAGACATGTACAAAAATGGACACGAAGGATCTAATAGATTTTAAGCATATTTGAGAAATATGAGTGTAGAAGGTGAGTATTGAGTATAGCAGTTGGGAGGTCATGTTGCAGTTGTATAAGACATTGGTGGGGCCACATTTAGACTATTGTGTTCAGTTCTGGGCACCATGTTATAGGAAATATGGCGTCAAGCTAGAAAGGGTACAGAGAACATTTATGAGGATGTTGCCAGGACTAGAGGGTCTGAGCAAAAGGCAGAGGTTAAGTAAGCTGGGACTCTATTCCTTGGAATGCAGGAGGATGAGGGATGATCTCATACACCTTAGATCGGGTAGATGCACAGAGTCTCTTGCCCAGAGTAGGTGAATCATGAACCAGAGGACATAGGTTTAAGGTGAAGGGGAAAAGATTTAATAGGAATCTGAGGGGTATTTTTTTCACTCAAAGGGTGGTGGGTGTATGGAACATGTTTAATTAATGTTTAGATTAACTTCCATTGAAGTCGATAGTTAAACCACCATGTAGACCTCTTGATCTACGGGCTCAGAAGTTCAATGGAAACCATCTCACTCCAGCAGCACACTGGTAACATGGAAAGTGACTGGATTTGCAGTTATATTGAAGCTATTATTCTCATGAATGTTTTAATAAGTCTGCATTTGTTATTGTCAGCACATAAACAAGCTGTTAAAAAGTTGGCAACAACTTGGAATGTGGAGATGTTTTAATATTCATCCCACTGGGTTGTAAGCTGCCCAAGCAAAATATGAGATGTTGTTCCTCCAATTTGCATTTAGCCTCACTCTGACAATGGAGGAGACCAGCACAGAAAGGTCTGTGTCGGAATGGGGAGGAGAGTTAAAGTGTTTAGCAACCAGGAGATCAGGTAGGTTCAAGCGGACTGCGCGAAGGTGTTCAGCGACAGGATCGTCCAGTCGACGTTTGGTCTCACCGATGTATAAGAGTCCACATCGCAGAGGGGTGCTTGCAAGACCGTGCAGGCTGCAGGTGGCAAAGAGGCTCAGGTGGTCTCAGGTCAACGCTAAAGGTTTCCAGCTGCTTTAGATTCCTTTGGTTTACAACCCAATGGTATGAACATTGAGTTCTTCAATTTTAGGTAACTAACCTACAAACTTATTTCATCCTTACATCATACCACTTGACTTTAGCCTTTGTCCAACCATTATTCGATCATCTCCCTATGAAGAAAGAATAAACAGACATTCCAGAAGAACTTTATTGAAATACCTGTAAGCAACATTCTTCCAGGGCTTGAAAAGACACGTGAAAGGATGTGATTTCATTTATCTTGGCAACTGGAACCATCGAATAGTCTCAATATATGTAGATGAACAGCCATTCAGGACAAATCTGTAAAGCAATTTCTCCATCCATTGGAATTAATTACCAGAGCTAAATTACCAGTTTAGTTTAATTTAGTTTAGAGATACATCACGGAAACAAGCCCTTCGTCCCACCGGGTCCGCGCCGAGCAGCGATCCCCATACATTAACACTATCCTACACCCACAAGGGACAATTTTTACATTTACCAAGCCAATTAACCTACAAACCTGCAAGTCTTTGGAAATCGAAGATCTTGAAGAAAACCCACGCAGGTCATCGGGATCGAACCCGGGTCTCTGGCACTACATTCGCTGTAAGGCAGCAACTTTACCGCTGCTCCACCGTGACCGCTGTTGAGACTTAGTTCCTTATTCAAAATTGTGATAAAAAGATTTTTAGACGTTAAGTGAATAAGGGAATATGAGGTTAACATAGGGAAGTGGTACTTAAGTAAAAGATCAGCCATAATATTATCGAACAGCAAGCCAACCATGAGTGCTGACTGGCCTATACCAGCTTCAATTTCTTACACTTTGACATAGCAGACATAATATTTTAGGTTGTATGCAGAATAAACATCAGTAGAGAAATTGTGCTAAAAACTGAGCTTTTTTTTTGCACACCACGAAAGTGCAGTGCAAGCAAAGAATTGGCTCAGCAAAATGCTAACAGTAAAATCAGCTCCTTCCTCCTGGATGAGTCTCATAAACGCTGCAAATGGCTTTAGCAGAGATCTGTGAATGCTAAAGACTGAAAGGCTGCATGTTACATGGTCCTAATGGGGTCTTGCTAGGGATGCTACAGGAGCCACCAGACTTAATTTCTTTGCAGGTGGTCTGTCGTCATATGTGTTGTCGGGTTGAGCACATTTAATGCAAGATGGACACAAAAAGCTGGAGTAACTCAGCGGGACAGGCAGCATCTCTGTGTGACGATTCGGGTCGAGACCCTTCTTCAGACAATTTTTACATTTACCAAGCCAATTAACCTAAAAACCTGTACGTCTTTAGAGTGTGGGAGGAAACTGAAGATCTCAGAGAAAACCCTCACAGATTAAGGGGAAAACGTACAAATTCCCGTAATCAGGATCAGACCTAGGTCTCCGGCGCTGCATTCGCTGTAATGCAGCAACTCTACCGCTGCGCCATCATGACCGCCCATGCTGGGACCCCCTCTGATATCTCGGACGGCCGCCCCACTCCGGGTCCCTCTTTGTTCTGTTTGGAGATACAGCAATGAAACAGGCCCTTCGGCCCACCGAGTCCACACTGACCACCTGTTCACACTAGTCTCATGTCATCCCACTTAAGCATCAACTTCCTATACATGAGGGGCAATTTAAAGGCCAATTAACCTACTATGCCTTCCGTGATCTCCAAACTGCCCCATTTCCACCTCAGATGTTTGTGCAAAACAGTAAGAATATCTAGAAATGTTGATATAATCCTTAGTCTGGACCGACTGTATTCCTGAGTAATTCAAAACAAAAAAATTGAATTGAGATCATTACAGGATTGCTTTTTACTCCAATGACAATTGAAGCATTGGCCTTAGAATTTTTTTTAAATGCATTAATTGGCATAATAAGAAAGATGTTTGAACATTCTGTGAACTAATTACTATATTTCTTTTTTTAACCCCGAGCAGCATTTACAAACTGAGGTCTGACACACTCTCAGAGGACTGAAGAGCATCCAGTCTTAATTAAACCACTGCTCTTCATCTCATTGGTGAAATATCACTCGGTTGTACCATATATAGCTTTAAAAATACTTGTTGACTTTGTTACATGTGACATTTTGAGGAGGAAAGTATGAATCATGCATCATAATATTCTTCCGCTGGCAATCTTAACAATATCCTACCAGTTACTAAATTTGATCACGGATCCCCTAGAGACCATTTTCATACTGATCTCATCCCAATACTTCACAAGATCGTGAGACGATAAACAGTGAAGAATTTTTGCGGAGGAACAATCTCTAAGAGAAAGAAAATGTGCTGAGCACTCTCCTAACATTTCCAACAATCTTTATGTACAGATGCCCTTTAAGAATGAACTAGTTTAGCAGCATTCGCATGTTGCTTTCAGTACCATGCACTCTGCCTTTCCAAAGTGCATTGTTCAACAATACAATAGAGAAAGCTGAATCAAACATTGTACCTGCTTATTCCTACGGATACAGCACAGCATGGTTCAATAACCTACTGTAGGCAAGAAAACGCCTTCCTGTTGCTTATTCCGCCACGTCTACCCACACAGGCCAAAGCACTCCAACGCCGTGACCCTCTGACACCCCAAGTAAAATTAAACTCTGATCATTTACACTGACCACTTTCCTCCTTCCCCCCTAGGGAACTGTGATGAGGAGCTCTCCCACGGTGGTGGTATTTTACCTTTATGTGAGTGTGTGCACCCCTTCTGAACTTGACAGTATAAATCCAATTTTCACAGATTTATTCCTCCTTATTGGTAACGCTTACTAGTTCCAATGAATTATTTATTATTCTTCAGTGGAGCTTTTCGGATCACAGGTGGATTTTTTTCTCTGTATCCGGAAATGAACAGAGCAATAAATAAAAAAAATGAATGGGGTAACTAGTAATTGCAACCCAAACCCACAACCATTAGTAATTCCTTAATGAGCATCAAATATTCAAATATCTATCTGGTGTTTGTTTTGATTGTTGGTTGTTTGTGAAGTCAGTTCAAATGGGATATTAAATGGCTGTAAATGAAAGTATTAATCTCACTGCAATGGCATCCTGCACCAAGCTGCCATCTTCCCTAATGAACTATCAGACTACACCTTTGCTTCAAAGGGATCCAGTCGTTCAGAATCTAGCCGTTTCATTTTTATGTTTTTGATCTGTTGAATGGAAGTTTGAATGCTGGTAATGCCAACAAAGCAGATTTTTGTGTTTTAAGGAGGTATAAGTAAGAAGTGAGAGATCATGAGCACCAGGACAGTATAACGCTAATCAAATCGAAAGATAAAAAGATGGGATGAATTATCAGGTGGTAATCTCCTCCATTAAGTCTGGATTGTAAAGGTCAATGGATAGACAGAACTTGTGTAAGAAGAAACTGCAGATGCTTGTTTAAACCAAAGATAGACACAAAAAGCTGGAGTAACACAGCGGGGACAGGCAGCATCTCTGGAGGGAAGGAAAGTGTGAAGAAGGGTCTCGACCCGAAACATCACCCATTCCTTCTCCCTAGAGATGCTGTATGTCCCGCTGATAGACAGAACTTTATGGTGGCATTTTTAATCCTAATTCATGGGACAAACTCTCTTAGAACTTTATAAAACACTGAACCTATTCACTGCCTAATGCCATACTGCCTCAGCAATGAGGTAATTTATTTTCAATCTGCTGTGATTAATGATAATAAAGAATGAGTGGTCTTGTATTTAAATAGCAATTGTTACCTGTGATATCCCAGAGCATGTGAGTTTGTGAAATGGACAACACGAAATGGATAACACCAATATTGTCAAGGCAGGCAGCTCGATCAAAGAAATGTATTATTTTGTGACCTTAATTGTAAAATGGACATTGGAAAACTATCCTGTTCTTTGAACTTAATACGCCTGAACAGCTTTGTTTCTTAAGTTACCCTGTTACCTTCTCAGTTAAAAACAAGAGGGTAGATTTTGATATTCTAGGTTAAATAGAGTGGAGGTGGAGGGTAAGAGAGAGAGTTTGGGGCTAGCGTCACTGGAACTAGAGATTTTGATGCCGACTTTAAAAAAATAGAATGTGTATTTTAAAATTGAGCAATTAAGTTAATAAACGTCACAAGAGACTGCTGTTGCTGGTATCTCGAGCATAGAATAAAGGACTGGAGGTATTCAGCAGGTCAGTCAATATCTGTGGAGGGAATGGGCAGATGACGTCTTAGGACCCTTCGTCAGGCTGATGAGGAGAATTTGGTTCAGGTCTTGTTACAGACTTCAGTGAGCTTAAATTTTAAGAATTAAGTAAGTTTGGGTTCCTTGGAAACAGATGCAGGATAAACTATAGTGGGGAATAGGGCAGTAGCTGAAACGTAAACTAATATTTGATATTGGAGAAGAGGCTAAAAATAAATATACTGGAAATATTGCAGAATCATGGAGTGAAGGAGAATTAAGAACTTAATGTATCAGCAAATAAAAAAAACTGGAGAAATAAACCTGATTAACCCAAATGCCCTGGATCGATGTGCAGAAAGGAACTGCTGATGCTGGTTTAAACCAACGATAGACACAAAATGCTGTAGTCACTCAGCGGGATTGGCAGCATCTCTGGAGAGAAGGAATGGGTGACGTTTCAAGTTTAGACCTTTCTTCAGATTGAAAGTCGCGGTTTGTCTTTAGAAGACCTCGTTGAGAAGAGCCCCCTTTGCAAGATGCTTGAGACCTTAAACATGAGTTAGGTGTAACTGAATTTTGTGAGTGCTTTTGTCTGGGAGACAAAGCAATGGAAATAAGCGTGAGTTAGGCAGCTATCAATGCAACAATCATCAGTGCCCACCATGGAGCAGGTGATATGGACGGACATCCCTGATGTTTCTCACTCATAACACTCAGCCATAGTCACACAACATGGAAACAGGCCCTTCGGCCCAACTTGCCCACACCAGCCAACATGTCCCACCTACACTAATCCCACCTGCCTGAGTTTGGCATATATCCATCTAAACCATATACCAGGGTAACCATCTAAATGCTTCTTAAACATTGCGATAGTACCGGCCTCAACTACCTCCACCGGCAGCTCATTCCATACACCCATTATCCTTTTTGTGATACATTTACCCCCTCATGTTCCCCCCCCCACCTTACCTTAAATTTATGTTTCTGGGTTCTCCATTCCTCTATACGGGGCAAGAGGCTCTGTGTTTCTACCCAATCTATTCCTCTCGTGATTTTGTACACTTCTATAAGAACACCCCTCATCCTCCTGATGGCCTAACTATAGTTACAACAAATCAAAGGAAGAGTACTAAATCAGCTGCAATGCATTTCGAGAAATTGCTTGTCTGTGAAAGTTAGATGTTTGTCTTTTATTTCGTATCTGAGCTTGACATGATTTGAAAAAAGTTTTCAGATTGCCTGCAGTGATGCCAAAATATCACAAAACTAATAGATTCACTGAAATATGAAGGGTGAATATATATAATGCATCTTATTCAGACTTCTAAGGGAAGCAAGCTAACACCGAGGACGGGATGTGCAATGGGAGAATTAAGATGTATGATAATTCTCCAACCCACGGAGATCATTATTTGGAAATCCAGCACCCTTAATCTGGTTTCACAATGAATGGCATATGGAATGGACAAACCGTGCATAATGTGAAACTCACTCATCATCCCTGAAGACACAATATTCCCAGGAAAACCTGACTAGTCTTACTCTCTGGTAAAATATTCATTGCATTTTCTTCTTAAAAATATTAATTGCATTTTCTTCTTATCGATGGGGAAGGGGGAGGGGGAGTCACTACCCCACAACACAAGGGGGAGGAGTTGTACACAGGGTAAAAGGATCTCCTGTGGCATTCTGTGTCACAGGAGAACCAGTCTGTTGCTATTTTTGCTGGGAATTGATCACTTGTATCCAACTCAAAGAAGCAAAATTTCCCCTGATTTTTATATCCGCAGCATATTAAATAAGAGCCATATCCATATTACCTGATTAATGGAAATTGAAATCTGAAAAGTTTACTCTGATTCTCCCTCTGCAAATGCCTCCTAATCTGTTGTGTATTTTTTGAGCAATTGCTCTTTTATTTATTCCATACTTTCCATGAATGAATAATGTAACAGAAACATGGCTTTTGTCCTCTGTTAATTGTCAATTGTGACAGCTTAACTCAGTGGGGTGATCATTTGATGAGTTGGCCTACAGGGAGGAGGTCCAGCACTTAGCAGCATGGTGCGCTGACAACAACCTGGACCTTAACTCCAAGAAGACCAAGGAGCTCATTGTAGACTTCAGGAAGTCCAGAGGCGGCACGCACACCCCCATCCACATTAACGGGACGGAGGTGGAACGTGTTTCTAGCTTCAGGTTCCTGGGAGTCAACATCTCCGATGACCTCTCTTGGACCCACAATACCTCAACTCTGGTCAAGAAGGCTCATCAGCGTCTCTTCTTCCTGAGGAGACTGAAGAAGGTCCACCTGTCTCCTCAGATCCTGGTGAACTTCTACCGCTGCACCATCGAGAGCATCCTTACCAATTGCATCACAGTATGGTATGGCAACTGCTCTGTCTCCGACCGGAAGGCATTGCAGAGGGTGGTGAAAATTGCCCAACGAATCACCGGTTCCTCGCTCCCCTCCATTGAGTCTGTCCAAAGCAAGCGCTGTCTGCGGAGGGCGCTCAGCATCGCCAAGGACTGCTCTCACCCCAACCATGGACTGTTTACCCTCCTACCATCCGGGAGGCGCTACAGGTCTCTCCGTTGCCGAACCAGCAGGTCGAGGAACAGCTTCTTCCCGGCGGCTGTCACTCTACTCAACAACGTACCTCGGTGACTGCCAATCACCACCCCCCCCCCGGACACTTATTATTATTTATTCAAATCATTTGCTATGTCGCTCTTCCAGGGAGATGCTAAATGCATTTCGTTGTCTCTGTACTGTACACTGACAATGACAATTAAAATTGAATCTGAATCTGATTTCTATATAGATAACTATACTAATTGACTGGCGATAAATCGCAGTGGGACCTCACAATGTCCTAGATAGCTCATCTCAATAGAAATAAATATATTTTTAAAATAATTGCAAGATACTTAACTTGTTTCAGAAGCAGTGGCACAGCTGGGAGGACTGCTGTTTTATAGTGCCAGAGACCTGGGTTCGATCCTGACCTTGGGTGCTGTTTGTGTGGAGTTTTGACATTCTCTCTGTGACCACGTGAGTTTCCTCTGGGTGTTCCAGTAGCCTCCCACATCCCAAAGACATGCGGGTTTGTAGGTTAATTGGCCTCTGTAAAATTGCCCTTAATATGTAGGGAGTGGATGAGAAAGTGGGATAACTTTGAACTGGTGTGTCCTTAATGACCCATCATTGGCTAGGTAAGACAAGGGATGCAAGGATGCGAACATGGAACTAGTAAGCCAATTAGGTGGGGGGGGGGGAAGGAATGCAGAAGTTACTTACAATTAGAGAAATCATCGTTAGATACATAGATGATAGGTGCAGTAGTAGGCCATTTGGCCCTTCGAGCCAGCATCGCCATTCAATGTGACCAACGTCCATACTGTTGGGTTGAAAGCTACCCAAGGGAGAGAAACAGACTGAGAAATCAAGTTACCTGAAGTTGTAGAATGCATTACTGAGTCCAGAATGCTAAGTGCTCATACCACATCAAAATTATGTGCTGCTCCTTAAGCTTGCATAGGGCCTCCCTATGACAGTACGAGACCACAGTCTGATATATCTGAGTGGATGTTAAATGGGGAATGGGAAGAAATTGGAAGATCAGGGTTTTACCCTGCCGACTGAACTCAGTTGTTCTGCAGGGGCGAACAATATTACAAACAACAAATTGTTTATTTTTCCATTCTGACAAAGAGTCTCCAATCTGAAACGTTGACTCCGTTTCCCCTCCCATAGATGCAGCCTATCCTGTTGAGTATTTCCAGCTTTTACTCCAATTTCAAACATCCGCAAATTTTTTATGTTATCTTTCTCCTTTGGCACATTTGGCCCTTTTGTACATTGTCATGCTTTACCTCAATGCAGCAAAATGCAAATATTACAACTTATTTTATGCTGATTTGAGGGAATGTCCTTTCCAAATTCCTCCATGATTAACAGTTTCTGCTGACTTCTATTATTTTTAAGTGCAGGTTTATACACTGGAACATCCATCCAATGGCATGTGTATGAATAATCTGAGATGTTAATTGGCAGTTCCTTCAACTCAAGACAATATATCAATATATTAATTCAGACCCTGAAAATATGAAAAGAAACTCGACTGATGGTTCTGATTGCTAAAGTGAAACAGATCAGAGATTCTCTGTCATTGATGCTGTTGTAATCATTGTGGTCAACAATATTCATGCATATCAAATAGATATAATTCTTCAACTTTTCTTATGAATTTAAAGAAAGTGGTTGATCTCTGCTATGTATTCATTTTGTTTTTTCAATTCTTTCAAAACAGACAGAAAATTTATTTTGATGGAGTTTATTTCCAAAATGATAGCCTCCACTGTCTATACATTTTCTGTTTAATTCTTATAGCTCTTACATTCCATATATTAGGATCCATTTCTTCCTTTGCATTGTTTGAGGAACTTGAACTCTGCTTGGTACTTCCTTCCAGCGTTACATCAGTGATTTGAACAAACTGATAGAGCCAGAATTACTCTTTTATTGAAGATACCCCAAATCACACAGTAAACATCCATAAACGGCATAATGTACACATATGCTCGATATGAAGATGACAGCATTACTATGAGATGACCAAGGTTATGACCAAGGTGTGGGAATTGAGAGGCAAGATAAGAATGTTCATACCATCTATGGGTTGTAAATTAGAATAGGTCATGGGATTCGGGAAAATTGGGATGCAAGAACCAAGCATGAGACTGCCAGCAGCTTCTGTGGTGTTTGCCCTGTTGTTATGCACAGCCTCAGCAATAGCTGGTGTAATAATGATTAACTCTATTACTTCAACCGGGGGTCAGGTCATGCAGAGATAGATAGATAGATAGATAGATAGATAGATAGATAGATAGATAGATAGATAGATAGATAGATAGATAGATAGATAGATAGCTAGATAGATAGATAGATAGATAGATAGATAGATGTGTGATAGATAGATAGATAGATAGATAGATAGATAGATAGATGTGTGCGTGCGTGTGAAAGAGAGAGGGAAGCAGATGAATGTTTAGTCCGACCTGATTTGTAGTGATTATGGTTGATGAGCAATCGGGATGCAGTGAAATACAATTGTTCTGGTCCTTTACAGGTGTAGGATAGCTTTAAGCAGTACAGCCTAGCTTTAATTTGAGCCAGTTTATCATAACATTTGTCACTGGTGATGCATCCAAGTGAGCAACAGGAGAGTTAGCACTGCACGCTCCCTCCCTTCATTAAAATGAATAGGCTACACAAAGTTGCCATGCTGTCTGCCACACTATCAACAGACTCAAGCTAATCACTCATTGCCCCTTTTGGATAGTCTTTTGTTGGGCTATAACATTTATCCCCTATTAGGTGTCACCAAGACACCTAATGTGATAAGCAAAGGATTGATAATTTCAATACAGCCTTATTATTGCGGCAATCTCATATAAAAAAATCAGGGTCTCATTTGGTACATTAGCTGACAAAAATTACCAGCTAACTACATGGTCCAAACAATCTCAAGGGCATTTCCTACCTACATCTAATTAGTGTGGGAAATGATTAAATAATAATATTAAATTCTAACTATAGTACAGTCCCATGAGAAACAGCATGCTGCTGTTTAATAACTCATCTAGTTTCTACCCTTTAGTTATTTGAGCATATTGGGATGTTAGTTTAAAACATCTTATTTTATTACTTAACACTCAGTGTGTCCTAATGTTTTGGTTTCTATGGCAAACTTCAGCTTCCATCTTTAAAGGACAATTTAAACATAATATCTGAATTAGTTACAATTGACAGGCTAATTGTGTTCAGTTTCAGTGGGGAAGAGAGGCCTTTCAAACAGTTAGCCTCTTAATACTTTAAATAGTAATCATAGTCTTAGTCATACAGTGTGGAAACAGGACCTTCAGCCCAACTTGCTCATACCGACCTACATGTCCGATCTACATTAGTCCCACCTGCCTGTGTTACCCCATATCCCTCTAAACCTTGTCTAATTGCTTCTTAAACATTGCGAGTGTCCCTGCTTCAACTACCTCCTCCAGCAGCTCATTCCATTCACCCACCTCCCTTTGTGATAAAAGGTTACTCCTCAGATTCCTATAACATCTTTCCCCTTCACCTTTACCCTATGCACTCTGGTTCTCGATTCCCCTAAAGTGGTATGCAGAAATATCCTAAATAAAGGAATTTGCTGGAAACACTCAGCAAGTCAGGCAGCATCTGTGTAAAGAGAAACAGAATTAATGTTTCAGATTTGAAACCGTTTGTTTTAACAGGGAAAGATGTATCTTATCTCGTTCATACTTATTGTAGTTGCTCAGTGTGTTGGCATTACATTGGTTGGTATCCTAATCTCAGAAAATTAAATACTGAAGAACCTAAAAAAGCTTTGCCACACAAAGATCAGGTGGGGATGAAGGTTGGAATGAGAATGGACTGGATAATAATAATAATAATAATAATAATATTTATTTATATAGCACTTTTCAACAAAACCAGTATTTGAACCAAAGTGCTTTACAGAGATTGATTAAATTAATTGAACAGATCAATGCAATAAATCCATACAAATCAAAAAAAGAGAATAAAGAGAAATGATGAATAATGAAGAAGTAGTGATGTTATCTCCAGACCAGAGATGGTTGAGGAGAAATTTGTGGACGTGTTAAGAATTATGAGGGATTTGCATGAAGTAAACATGAGAATATTTTTATCGGCATGAAGTTTGGTAATTAAAACTTTGTTAAAATAATTAGCTAACAAATGACAAGGGGATAAAAAATTTAAAAAACACTGGAACATGTAATACTTTGCCTGTAAGGAAATGCAAGCAGATTCAATAGGAACTTTCAAATAGAAATTCTATAGAGACCGAGAAAGGAAAATAAATTGGACATTTATGATGAAATGGCAAAGGAGTGGGACTGAGTGGATGACTCTTTGCAAGAGAAGATACACTCATGATTATTCTTCTGTGTCATATGAGTCTACAATTTAATTCATCTTCTTTTCATAGGTGTCTGAGGATTTTGGATGAGTCAGGGGACAGGCTTACGGGCTCCTGCAGGGCTGTGGACATCTTCTGCAGGGTGGGACCAGGGTTTTCCTTCTCTCCACACATCACCCCCAGCCTTCAACACCCCCGATGCATAACAACCAGAGACTGGGTTGAGCAGAGCAGAGATGAGAGCGCTGAGCAGACCACTTGCTCTCTCACTGGGTCAGTGAGGCCTGTTTGCCCTCCCATCACGGTTGTTTCTGTGATACTCTCCCCACACACTACTTTTGTTCATTTCTGATTTAAGAATATATCGAGTGAGGGACAGTACTCAGGAACAGAACCTAGTGTAACCTTGGGGACTCCCTGTGGGAAATATAATTTAAACCAATGAATAACACAACCCGCACAGTGCTCACTCATATGTGTCCTCAATTCTTAATCGTTGACCATCTACTCGGCACCCTCTGAAGTGGTAGGTAACTCACAATTTAACTGCTTTAATGATTTACTGGCCCAATTTATGTGGCTTATTTTTATGAAATGCTTTAGATACAGACAGCATGAGAAACTAAGTAGCAAAGCAGTTCAGATCCCAGAGTTACAGAAATTGAAATAATAAAATGGTTATTGTTCCTTTGTTTTAACTGAGGTTTACATACTGGAGCTATGCAAATATTGTGAAATAACCCCCTTAAAAACAAAACAAAAACTCACTGAAATCCATGTGCAGTTAAGAAGATGATATTGTGATGGCATGCTATGCATAAAACATGAGTAGCAGCGAGTCTGCTGCAACCACTAACAATTATAAATCAGGAAATAAAATAAAGTGGAATTTTTCTCATGGCCTCAAGGAAATTCAATACATTTTCATGATTTGACACCACTGACGCCTCTGTATTGTTGTTTGGAATTGCTTACTGATTTTTCTACCTCATAGGTCTTGGGCAATAACTTGTTTTATTGCTGCAGATTCTCTTGCTCAGCTATTTTACCAAGATGCCCTTTACAAAAAGAGTAAACAGATGAAATCCACATTTGCAATACCTCAATAAAAAAGACCCTCTTTATCAATTGTGTCTGATTCCACCATCTCCTCTTGCGGCAAGTTCCAGATATCAGCCACACTCAGTGTAAAAATCCTTTCCATCAATTCCCCTTTAAAGGCCCTTTCTCTCACATAAACCTAAACCCGTTTGGGTTTGATGCTTCAATCATGGGGAGGGGTGGGGAGAGGTGGAAAAGTTTAAATCTATGATTCAATCTAATGATTTTGACCTGACCCACAGAGCCAGGTTTCATTCATGACCCTCTTTGTTTCTCTCCCCCCATTTGAATTGTTTCATCAGGTCAACCTCCGAACTCATCCCAAGTCTGATGCAGATCACACTGCTTGTCACTGGGACCTTGATGTTCCTCGCCTTTCAATTCACGAGGGAGCATTGCTAGCCAAGAATCAATTCAGAAATGGAGATGCAGCAAAAGCCTTGCCTTTAATTATCTCGCCAAGTGGCTCACGCTCCAGACAGAATTATGTTAATAACAGCAGTGTGGAGCAGCACATCGAGCTCAGTAATTATTCCCATCTGCAATAATCTATATGCTCATTAAAATCTAATTTATCATTAATAAATACATATAAATTGCAGCATGAGTCACTCTAATGGTTTCCTAGAAAGATCCAGTCGGCCTCCGCTATTGAAGCTGGCATCTATACATATCCTCAAGTTCAGGCTTAGACAATTAACTACCATATTTGTGTGGCGCTCGCTGTCAGGAGGAAAATTAGGGCACATTGAAAATAACAGGATAATTTACTCATGACAGAACAAAAACATAATTGGGTACAATATGCATGAGGGAGTGTACTTACAAACACACACATACAAACCGTGTAACTCTTATACATTCTGGGCAGCTGGTAGAGTTGCTGCCTTATGGTGCCAGAAATCCTGGTTCAATCCTGACTACGGGTGTTGTCTGAGTGGAGTATATGTTCTCCCTGTGATCGCATAGGTTTTCTCCGGGTACACCGATTTCCACATATATTCCAAAGGCGTGCAGGTTTGTATGTTAATTGGCTTCTGTAAATTGTACCTAGTGTGTAGGATGAGAAACTGAGATAACATAGAACATGGCCGGCGCTGACTTGATGGGCCAATGGGCCTGGTTCCACGCTGTATCTCTCTAAACTCTATTGGTAGAACTACTTTAGCCATAGAATCAGAGATTTATACAACACAGAATCAACTCCTTCAGTCCACCACATTCATGTTGACCATTTTACCCATAAATGCCACTGTGGTATCTGCCTCTATCACCACCACTGGCAGTGCGTTCCAAACACCCAACATTACCTGTGTAAAAAACCTGCTGCACTCAGCTCCTTTAAACTTTGTCTCTGACACCTTAAAGCTATGCCTGCTAGTCATTGACATTTCAGCTCCAGAAAGAATGGTGTACTTGGCCCACTTATTTTTACATTCCATTAACTTAAATAAGTAGAGTCTGATGTTTGCCGTTACTAACAGGTCATCCAATTTCTTGGTCGCCACCTTACTATAAACCTTATTCCTATTATTTTCTATTCCTATCCCTTTTACCGGAAGTACAGAGGGACAAAATGGAAGAGGAACAAAGGGTGATATTTCAGAACAAAGGTTGCCATGTTTTGGCAAAAGGGAAGACACCACTGCTTCTGAATGGTGCCAACAGGGTGAGACTTCCTATTGTAATTCAATCAGCAATGAGCCCGCTGATATCGTCTTTTCTTCCTCGAATATCGTCTTTTCAGTAAAATCAACACTTGCAAGTAAAGTAAGACGAAACCCTTAAACAAATGACTAAAACACGTCTAAAATTGCGACAGGATCCTCGATTTACTAAGCAAAAACTATTTAGGCCAAACTTGGACTTGAACAATTTCTTGGACTAAGTTCTCCTGTGTCTCATGAATGGAACACATCTAAATTTGTGTGGATAAAGATAAGAATGTAGCATTAATTGACAGCCGACATGGCAGATCTGGTGAGATGACTGGCCTATGTACAGCTCGGACTACATTTCATGAATGTGGGGTATGTGCTGAAGGACCTAACGAAGAGATAAGAAGCAGGGAGATATTGATGTATAAATGTCAAACAAGGTTTGCAGTGATCATCTGGCCAAGGTGAAGGTACCAATAGACAATGCATCAGGGTGAGCTTTCCACGTGTAATCTGATCAGCACTGAAAATGTTTACATCCTCTAAATGTTGGCGTGTCATTACTTGTGTCAGAATTGACTGTAGAATTTACCTTCAGTTAAACAATTGAACATCATGCATTGTTATGGGATGAATTAAAATTCACTGGAGGTTAGATGCAGTCAGTGTTCTCAATGAGCTGCTCAGGGATCTGAATGGGGAAAGATGTAACCTTCCATGACGCACGGATGGTCCCACAGTGGCAGGCAAAGGTGCCAGGGAAGAATTACTTATGGCAATGCTTCTCTTTCTTTAGAAATCTCACTCAATCAAGGCACGAAAATAAAACATCATGTTATCACCAGCAGTTTATTGGTGAATTTGAAGGTTAGCTAACCTCCCTGAGTGAATGTGTTCAGGTTTTCTGCACCACCTTGAGGTGATGCTGATTACTGGAAGGTCACACAGAATTTATAGAACTAAAATAGGTCATTCAGCCAAATAAGTCGTGCCCCATCTTCTCCATGTTTTTGAGTCATTGTGAGTGTACTGAGACACATTATGATTATATCTATATCCATATATATTCAATTTTGAAGGGCGAACATTTTCTGTTTGCACATTGAGAAAACTGAATGTTTCAGACTATATGTGACAACATTAACTTGGAACAAAGCAGCTCACTACAAGACTCTCCTGTCCAATAGGATTGTAATATAAACATGCAGATACAGAGTGAAAAGCAGATACATATATACTAATGTATTTTTTGTTTTAAAGCAACAATGGGTTCGACCCTGACCTGGGGTGGAATCGGCATGTTTTCCCTGTGATCGCATGGGTGCTCTGGTTTCCTTCCACATCCCAAAGACATGTAGGTTTGTAGGTAAATTGTCCACTGTAAAATTGCACCTAGTATGTATAGGGTGGGTGTGAAAGTGGGATAACTGGTGTGAACATTAATAGTCGGCGTGAACTCGGTGGCCTGAAGAACCAGTTTCGATGCTGTATCTTGTAAAAAAAAGAGATTCACGTAACACCACTAAATAGATTCAGAGCAACAGCTATAAATCTAGTCCATTAAACAGTTTTTAAAGTCTTCCTGACCCTTGTACCGATATTGGGAATATTTTAACTTGTGGACTGTTTATTTCTAGATTTGATCCCAAGGTCTGCTTCTTCATTTGAGTTGTTTAGATTTGGTGCTTCCTGAAATGAGCAATGGGTCCAAGATGGGCACAACTTAATGGGTCAATGAGGTAGAGAGCTTTGAAAAAGCATACCTCCAGATTCAGGCACAGAATTTTCTTCTCAGCTGTTATTAGGCAACAGAACCATCCTCTCGCCAAGTAGGGAGCGGTCCTGACATCACAACTACCTCAATGAAGAGCTTCAAACTTTAACTAGACTTTACTGGACTTTACCTTGCACTAAACGTTATTCCCTTTATCTGTACACTTTGGCCAGTTAGATTGTAATCATGTACAGTCTTTTCATTGACTGGATAGCACACATCAAAGCAGCTTTTCATTGTACCTCCGTATAAACAAAACTAAATAAACAAAATCTTAGCCTTGACAACTGGAGCAGGAAGAACAGAAAAGCTGGAGAAATCTTAGCAGCTTGAGCGAAGAAATAGGCAACGTTTCGGGCCGAAATGACTGAGCAGGGGTGGGGGTGGGTGGGGAAGAAAGGAAAAGGAGGAGTTCGGAAGGCGAGGGTGGGAGGAGACAGCAGGGGAGCTGAGGAAGGGGAGGAGACAGCAATCAGAACTGGGAGAAGTCGATGTTCATGCCCCCGGGGTGCAGACTCCCCAAACGGAATATGAGGTGCTGTTCCTCCAATTTCCGGTGCTGCTCGCTGTGGCAGCTGTGGCAGGAAGAGTTGATTGTTCAAGTCGATGACCTTTCATCAGAACTGAAACATTGTAATCTCTAGGTGAACCTGATTTTTGTGCTGTTGACGTAAGGATGAATATTAGACTGTTCACTGGGAATAACTGCACTATTCCTGCAGCAAATGATTTCAAAGCCAGATATACGGGAGTCTCATATTAGCTCCCATCTCCACTGTTCTGAGGATTCTGTGTGTTCTGATTCAAACTAACAATGTCAAGGTTTAGCAGTAGAGGTCAACACTAAGGAAAATAAATAATCCGAGAGATGACAAGAAGAACTATCATCCCATTAGTGATTGGCATATCAGGAATGCTTATTCCCTGTGGAACATATCCAGATTATTTCCTCATTTAGATAGGCCATTCACTATACATTTCCATGTGAAAAATAAAACAATTGTGCAAATGGTTCACCCAGTTCACGATGAATGTAGAATTGCTCACTGACCGTTTCTCTAGATCATCCAAATACAGGGTGCTCTGCAGTCTTAACAACCTTTGTGAATGTCAAGGTTGACGCCAGACAATCACAGCATGACTGTAAGGTAGAATATAGTATAGAAAATAAATTGATGCGAAAGGTTAGATACTATAGTCATAAGAACCTTCTAAGAAAGAGGTTCTACTAACAAAGTATTTGGATGTAAATTAATAGACTTTGGCGGCGCGACTCACATGTTACAGCCTGTCTGTCTTTTTTTTAATTTTTTGTCTAGTTAAATGTAGTGTTGGTGTTTTTTAATACTGGTTTTAAATGTGTATATGTGGGGAGGGGGGAAACCGTTTAAAATCTCTCCCCTGTCCGGGAGATCCGACCTTTTCCCTGTTGGGTCTCCGTTGTCGTTGGGGCCTAGCACCGTGGAGCGGCCTCCAACCTGAACGACCCGGGGGCTTGGGAGACCGCGGAGCTGCGGACTACTCACCATCGTGGGGCTGGCCGGCCTCGGAACGTGGGGAGCGGTGGTGACTCGCTGCTGCGATTCGACTCCTGGGGCTCGGAGGCTCCAGCAACGCAGCCGCAGTTCCGGTGGACTGGGACATCGGGAGCTCGCGGGTCCGGGGGGAGAGACCGCTTCCCGGAGCTCCCGCAATGCGACTCCTCCAGCCCGTGTCGCGGGGTTGGAACAACCCGGAGCGGGGTCGAACATCGCCCAGCACGGCTTCATGGCCGTGGGACATTACAACACCCGCCGGGGGCTCCAACTTCGCGACTTTTAGACCGGGAGCAGGGCCGTACATCGCCCCGTGCGGCCTAAAATGGCTGTGGGACTTATCATCGCCCGACTGGGGCTTGGACATCGGGAGAGGCATGGAGACAGGGGAGAGAAAAGACTTTGCCTTCCATCACAGTGGGTCCACTGTGAGGGATGTTTGTGTGAATTAAATTGTGTGTATGTCTAGGAATTGGCTTTGTTTGTATGGCTGTGGAAACAGAATTTTGTTTGAGCCTCACTGAGGCTCAAATGACATTAAAGGGTATTGTATTGTATTGTATTGTATTGTATTGTATAAGCAGAACTGCAAATGTAATCATCTGCAGTTTATATTGTGAACTGCATAAGAATCAGTTTCAAGATGTGTTTCAAAAGAGTGATGCAGGAGAAAATGTTTTCACTTTATGGTTCACCAGCAGTGGCACAGAGTAAAGAGGGAGCTGTTCCATTGGGACAGGCTTCATCTAACTTATGCTGGGTCCTCTGTCTGGGATGAATTGAATACTAGGGCAGTAACCAGAAGCTAGCATTATGTGAAGTTGCAATGGAAGGTTCAGGTAAGATAATATTTGGAATATTAAAGGGGAAACTACAAGATGATGTCTGCCACTCTTGCGGGCTGGAAGAGTCTGTGTTCCATGTATACATGGAGTGTGTGAGGTTGCAGCCCCTATTCCAATATCTAAAGGGGCTGCTCCTTGCCTTCTGGCTGAACTTCACATCCGCCATCCTCATCTTTGGACACCCTGTGCTTGGGGGAGAGAGTAGGGCTGAAGATGTCCTGGTTGGGTTGCTCCTGGGCCTGGCCAAGTTGGCCATCCTCAAGTCACGGCACCAGGCAGAAGAGGGCTCTGCCCGAGCCCCTTTTCTGGGGTTACATCATGCCCGGGTGGTTTTGGAAAAGGACTACGTGCTGTCCACCGGCACCCTGGGGAATTTCTGGGACCGCTGGGCACTGCGGGGAGTTGAAGTCATCCTCAATAAAGATGGTGATATAGTTGAAAAAGCTACTTATCTTAACTACTAAACCAGGTTCGCTTCTTAATAAACAGACACCACACAAACTGTTTGGTAGACCAGTTCAAACTTTACTTAACATCGGCCGATGGAAGGGAGCGAGAATTCCAGCTAAGTGACCAACGTAGACACTCAACTGTCCTCGGTCCTCTTCCCTTAACAACAGAATTACATTGCCTTAAATAGGGTTTTTTTGTCCCCTTAGCACATTCCACAGACATTAGTCATGGTCAGAGGTACTGGAAAAGGTTTCCACAGAATGCATCACATCAAACCTTTTGTTTACATGGTACAAGATATACTAAAAACATTGGCCATTTGCTTTATCTCCAAATAGACCACCTTAGCTCTTTTCGCTGCTTCCTCTGTCATTTGGTCCCTCATAAACATAGGTCATTTGTTTACAAAGATGTGACTGGCTATTTCTCTCTTCCTTTATTGCCTCCTCCCCCCATAAACATTGGTCATTTGCTTTATGGCATCTCACTTCAAAGATTTGACTAGCTCCTTCTCTGCCTGTCACTTGGGAGACAATGTTATAGGATTTATTATCTCACACACACCGCAACCTAAGGCAAGCCTAATTTGACACTAAATATGAGCTGTAAGCTAGCCCAGAAACCAATTTAATATCTTCTTATATTTTTAACTAAAACTCGGCTTCATCAATTTAATTTAGTATATTTGGTTGAATTGTATTATGATGGTGGGTTTTGTGTTGACTTATTTCGAGCTATAAATATTATTGTAAATAAATGATTAAATTATTTTTGATTTAAAAAACGGCAAGATAATAGTGTGGTGTAGCAATGTTGTTAAGGTGGAGCAACAATTAGGGTCAAATTAGAGAAAATATTAAACAGTCGTTAAAGGCTCTTTATCTGAATACATTTGCAACAACCTAAATGAAGATGGCACATCGTGATAAAAGTGAGATGCGGAGGAATTTCTTTTGTCAGAGGGTGGTAAATCTGTGGCAGTTCATTTCCACAGAAGTCTGTGGAAACCAAGTCAATGGATATGTTTAAGGCAGAGATAGATAGATTCTTGATTAGTACAGGTGTCAGTGGTTATGGGGAGAAGGCAGGAGAATGGGGTTGGCAGGGAGAGATAGATCAACCATGATTGAATGGTGGTGTAGACTTGATTTGCCAAATGGCCTGATGCTGTTCCTTTCACTTATGATCGTATGAACTTATGAAATGGTTATGACATAATAGTCAAAGTGGAGATCTGAACTCCGCCTTCCACTTTCTCATTTGCCTGGCTAAATTTGTTTTCACTGAACAATTTCTCCTTTAAGTCTGAAGAAGGGTTCGGACCCAAAAAAGTCACCTGTTCTTTTTCTCCTGAGAGGCTGCCTGCCCTGTTGGTTTACCTCCAACATTTTGTGTCTAATTTCCCCTTTAACTCAACTAATCTCCTTCAAAACAAAGGTGAGGGTCCAGGAACCCAAATATTCATCCCGCAAGGTTAGAACTCAGTGAAAGTGCTCTGATAGTGTTGCTGGATGGGGAATTCCAGGATTTTGATCCAGCTGGGATGAAAGGAATAATGATATATTTCCAAGTCAGTTGGTGGGTGATGTGTGGGTAGTGGTCCATGTCTTTCTTAATGACACGTCGTAGGTCTGGGAGGTGTTGTTAAAGTAGCCTAGATAAATAATTGCAGTGCATTTTTACCTGGTACATATGGCACTGATAGTACACTAGTGGTGAAGGGGATGAGGTTTAGTTTAGTTTACTGTCATTTGCACTGAGGTACAGTGAAAAACTTCTGCTGTGTGCTATATGTCAACAGAAAGTTGAGCCATTTACAGTGTACAGATACATGATAAGGGAATAACTTTTAGTGATTAGTGAAGATTTAGAGTGTCAGGTACCAATCGATTGGATTGCATCGTCCTCAAAATCCTTAAGCATTGCCACTCGGATCCAGAGGAGGTTTACAGGTATAGGAATGATCCGAGGAATGACTAGGTTAACATACAGTATTATAAGCATTTTTTATGGCACTGGTCCTGTACTCGCTGAAGTTAAGATGAGGGGGGACCTTATTGAAACTTACCGAATAGTGAAAGTTCTGGACAGAGTGGATGTGGAGAGGATGTTTTCACGACTGGAAGAGTCTAGGACCAGAGGCTACAGCCTCAGAATAAAAGGACGTAGCTTTAGAAAGGAGATGAGGAAGAATTTCTTTAGTCAGACGGCAGTGGAGGCCAAATCATTGGGTATTTTTAAGGTATTTTTATATTGACAGATTCTTGATTAGTAAGGGTGTCAGGGGTTTTGGAGAGAAGGCAGGACAATGAGGTTGAGAGGGAAAGATAAATCAGCTATGATCGAATGGCGGAGTGGACTTGATGCACCAAATGGCTTAATTCTGCCCCAAGAACTTATGAACATATAAGTGAACTCATCTAGGCAAATGGCGAGAATCTTATCCCCTGACACCCCCGATATACAGGAGGTAGAAAAGTTTTGTCAGGAGATTAAATATTTTAGAATAGGATACCCAGCCCCTGAATATAGACACAAAAAGCTGGAGTAACTTAGTTGGAGTAACAGGCCGCATCTCTGAAGAGAAGGAATGGGTACCTCATACCTCTCCTCCTCCTTCTCCTCATCCATCATATCTCCTCTCTCGACTCTGTCCAAGGACCCCGACCATCCTTTCAGGTTAGGCAGAGGTTACTTGCACCTCCTCCAACCTCACACCTACTGTATCCGTTGTTCCAGATGTGGGCTCTTATACAGACCAAACGTAGACTGGGAGATCGTTTTACTGAACACCTTCATTCAGTCCGCCTGAACCTACCTGCTCTCCCAGTTTCTAAACACTTTAATTCTCCTTCCCATTCCAACACAGACTTTTCTGTCCTAGGTCTCCTCCATTGTCAGAGTTACGCTAAACGCAAATTGGAGGAACAGCATCTCATATTTCGCTTGGGCAGCTTACAGCCCAGTGGTATGAATTTTGATTTCTCTAACTTCAGGTAGCCCCGGCATTCCCTCTCTCTCTCTATCCCTCCCCCACCCAAGTTGCACTAACTTCTCGTTTTCACCTAACAAACAGCTTACAATGGCCTGTTTCCTTTATCATCGTTACTTTTTTGCATATCTTTCATTCATTGTTCTTTATCTCCCTACATCATCGTCTATATCTCTCATTTTCCTTATCCCTAACCAGTCTGAAGAAGCGACTCAAACCCAAAATGTCACCCATTCCTTCTCTCCAGAGATGCTGCCTGTCCCGCTGAGTTACTCCAGCTTTTTGTGTCGATCTTCGGTTTAAACCAGCAACTGCAGTTCCTTCCCACGCAGCCTCTGACCTGATTTTGTAGACTATATATATATATATATGGCTGGTCTGAATGATCCTGTGAGGATCATTGATGACCCTAAGTACAGTGATGATGGGGAAACTGGTGAGAGTAATTCAAGTGAAAGTAAAGGGAAGTAGTTGGATTTGGCTTTAATTGTCATTGTTTGACAGTTGTTTGGCCTCAATGCTACATGTCACTTATCATCCGTTGCCTGAGGTGCAGACTCAGGTTAGTTGCATTTTGGCAGTCAGTAAGTCATTTTCTGATGGGTTATGAATAGAATAGAACATTGTACATATGCTGGCTGTGTAATGTACCCCATCACAGTGGCTGGGGAATTTAAAACTCATTCAATTAAATACTTTATTTAATTGTTTTAAAAAGCAAGGCTATCAGAAGGTAAAGATGATTATGAAAGTACAGGAATCCTTAAGGAAAGGAAATTTGTAACCTTCATCTAGTTAGGCAAATATGTGATACCAGGTTTCAACATTGTTTTTGACTCCTAAAGGGCCTGTCCCACTTATGCAACCTTTTTGGCGACTGCGGACACCCGTCAAAGGTCGCCAAAATTTCTTTAATGTTGAAAATTCAGCAGTGACCAGAAAGACGCTACGACTCTTTGGGTGACTAGGAGACCTTTCACGACCATACAGGCGACCCCTCACGGCAATACAGGTGGCCCCCTGGCGACATGTATAGCCGTGAGAGGTCGCTGAAGACACCCCGAGACATGTCGACAGGGGTTGCCTGTATGGTCGTGAGAGGTCTCCTAGTCACCCAAAGAGTCGTAGTGTCTTTCTGGTCACCACTGAATTTTCACATGTTGAACATTTTCGGTGATCTATGACGAGTGCCGGCAGTTGCCGAAAAGGTCGCGTGAGTGGGACAGGCCCTTAACTGGCATTAAAAATGATATTTAGCATTCTGTTATATTAAACTTCATGTCTTTGAATAAAAATCTTGATTCCTTCTTCGGGTTTATTAATGTGTATGATGAAAGGACCAATACCAGTCATCTGCAAATTCCATATCTCTTTACCATTTCTTTAACTATAGATGTTATCTCCTACATTCCAATTGACTGTTGCTGTTACAAGGTTATATCCAATTCTGTCTGAAAAAGGGTCCCGACCCAAAATGTCACCAATCCACGCTCTCCCACGATGCTGCTTGACCCCATTGTTACTCCAGCACATTGTGTCTTTTTTTGTAAACCAGTATCTGCAGTTCCTTGTTTTACTCAATAACATCAATTCTACTAATGTCTTTGCTCAAGACATTTATTACTGTGAAATACCTTGCAATGGGTGGCAGCAGAGGCAGAAATATTTTAAGAGAAAATTACGTAAATATTTGAAATCAGAACAGGACAGTGGGCAGAGACCAGTTTAGTGGATGTTAATAAGATCATAAGAGATAGCAGAATTAGGCCATTTGGCCCATCAAGTCTATGCCCTTCAATCAAAGCTGATCTATCTCTCCCTCCTAACCTCATTCTCCTGCCTTCTCCCCATAATCTCTGACACTCGAACGAATCAAGAATATATCCATCTCTGCCTTAAACATATCCACTGACTTGGCCTCCACAGCCTTCTGTGGCAAATAATTCCACAAATTCACCACCCTCTGACTAAAGAAATTCCTCTTAATTTTCTTCCCAAAAAAACGTCCTTTAATTCTGAGTCTGTGACTTCTAGTCCTAGACTCTCCCACTAGTGAAAACATCCTCTCCACATCCACTCTATCCAAGCTTTCATTATTCTGTATGTTTCAATAAGGTCCCCCCTCATTCTTCTAAACTCTAGCGAGTACATGCCCAGTCCCAACAAACGATCATCATTGGTTAACCTACCAATTCCTGGGATTACTCTTGAGATTACTCTACGGAACCAGCACACCCTTCCTCAGATATGGTGCCCAAAATTGCTCACAATATTCCAAATGCAGCCTGACCAGCACCTCATAGAGATTCAGCATTACATCCCTGTTTTTGCATACAAGCCCTCTCAAAATAAATGCCAGCATTGCATTTGATTTCTTTACTACCGATTCGACTTGCAGATTAAACTTTTGGGAATCCTGCACCAGCACTCCCAAGTCTCTTTGCACTTCAGATTTCTGGATTCTCTCCCCATTTTGAAAATAATCTACACCTTTATTCCTACTGTATATCAAAATGCATGACTACAGTTTGCTACACTATATTCCATCTGCCACTTCTCTGATCACTCTCCCAACCCATCTAGAGTCACTGCTTTCTCTACACTACCTGCCCCATCCATCTATTTTCATATCATCCACAAATTTGGCCTTCAATCCCCCTCATCCAAATCATTACTATACAATGTGAAGAGCAGCGGCCATTAGCATCGAGCCCTGTGGAACTCCGTTAGTCACTGGCAGCCAACTAGAAAAAGTCCCCTTTATTGCCACTCTTTGCCTTCTGCCATCCAGCCAACCTGATATCTCTGCTAGTATCTGTCCTTTGATGCCACGAGCTCATCTTCCTTAGCAGCCTTCCTTGTGGGACCTTATCAAAGGTTTTCTGAAAATCTAGGTAAACAACATCTACTGACTCTCCTTTGTCTCTTGCTATTTACTTCAAAGAATTCCAGCAAGTTTGTCAGGCAAGACCTCCTCTTCATAAAGCCATGCTGACTTTGGCCTATTTTATCATGAACGTCCAAGTACTATGTAACCTGATCCTTTATAATGGACTCTAAAATCTTACCAACCATCCTTCTGCTTTGCTTCCTTCTTGTGCGACGGGGCAGCAAAGGCAAATTTCCAAACATCAGGAACCACTCGTGAATCTAGTGATTCTTAAAATGGATGCTAGTTTTGGATTCTCAAAGCAAACATTCAGCAATGACACAATGGTCGGTGTAATGTTCCCTGTGGTGTAAACGTTTTCCATTGTGTGAGGACTATTGAGAATAGCATCTAAAACAATGGTAACTTTGGCTACCAACTGTGGCCTACAACAGGTATGAGTCTCAGCATGCCCTAAAATAGCACCCAGAATTATAATTATGTTTGTTTATATTGACTTAATTTTCCAACACTTTTCCTTCCACCTTGCCCCCAAGTGCGCCTTCATCACTGGCGATGGAAACATTACACACAAGCATTGAAAATTGGTCTTAACTGCTGGAGATGCTGCTATTTGCATTGGGAAACATTAGATGATTGCTTCCCAACTGCTGCCCAGATAGGCTACACATTAATTTTAGCCACATTACGAAAGAAAAACTTACTTTCATTTCTATACGCTGCTGTTAACCCTATGAGGTATCTGCCTATGCCTTGAGCGAGTAGCTTTGGGAGATGATTAATGATGTTATTTTTGGCTGCTTCTTTTCGAAAGCACCTGAGGCAGGTCAAAGGAAAGTTTTCTGTCGATTGTATATGAATACATGAATATAAAAGCAGTATACATTCACTGACATTGATAGGAGTGAACAGTAATAACAATATTTGTAAGAAACAGTACAATGCATTTCTAAAATAAAATATTGTATTCTATTCGCTCTGCACTGATATATTTTCAGTCTTCATAAGCGATTACATGTGACTGTCCTAGATAACGCCTTGGAAAGTGGGACATTTAGCCTGTTCCACTTTCAAGGTGACATAGCAAGCAAAATGGAGTTATATGCAACATCGGCAATGTAATAAAGCCGGCAGATTACTGCAGCGTTTCAACTGATAGACGCCAGGTGTCAAATCTTCATATTAAAACTTGAGGAAGCAGAGCAGTTCGTCAAACCACTGCTACATTGCCACCAGTGCCAGTTTTAAGATCACAAAACATAATCTTAATAACATGGGGAATTATCTGGTGACCCACTTGGTATTCATCCTTTATTCATTATATAGAAGGGGAAACAGTTGTCAGCTACAATCTAGTTTGTGGGTACTGCTAGTGTATTAGCTGCTATATTAATGTGTTTTGTCCAATTTACATTAAAAACAGTAAAATATAGGAAGTAAAACAATAGAAGAATGCAATTGACATTGAAGGTCCCTTCTCTTCAAAATTGACAAATGCAGATATGTGGAACTTAGTATATGTTGTTTTTACACATGATCGATAACTGTGCAATCAAACAATAAATATTTCATGGATACACAAGAGACCATAAATGCTGAAGTCTAGTGCAATAAGTGATCTGCTGGAGGAACTTAGCAGATCGAGCAGCAGCAATTCGTGTGAAACCTGACATCTGAACTTTCAGGGAATATCATTCAATTAATTAAAGTTGCTCAAAGATAGACAGAACGTGTTGGAGTAACTCAGTGTGTCAGGCAGCATCTCTAGAGAAAATAGACAGGTGTTTCGGGCCGGGACTCTCCTTCAGACTTTTGCTCCATGTCTCCACCTTCTGACTGCCTACTGTAATTTCAGGAATGGCCAGCGAACCATTTAAGATCATGATCATAAGTGATAGGATCAGAATTAGGCCATTCAGCCCATCAAGTCTACTCCACCTTCAATCATGGCTGATCTATCTCTCTCTCTCTTAACTCCATTCTCCTGTCTTCCCCCCATAACATATGTCACCCACAGCAAAGACTAAACTTATTCCGTCATCTTATCATCAGACCTCAGGACCCTTGCCTGAACCAGGGATCTTGATGCAAAGCTATCTGCACCTTCCATAGTCCAGCTGTGGTTCAATACTCTTGCCTCCAAGCCAGAAGCTCCCAGGATCATGTTACTCTATTATGAAATGAGTATAAGAATTTTGGCTGACACTTATGAGTAGAACTGATCCAGAGCTTCGCTATTGGAGATGCTGCCTTCAATGTGCGATAGTTAACCAATTCTCGTCACGTGGATTGAAAAGACTCCTTGACATGACCTTGACGAAAGGCAGAGAAGTTATGACCAGAATCTTGCTCAATATTTATCCCCTTTTCAAAAGGGGATTTCTTTATATTTCTAAAAAATACATGAATTACTGCCTCAAAATTACATTGCCTAGCAGAGCAATGTGATCCAGTTCACCCCAAGTGATTTGGGTTCGCAATCACTTCCCGATGAAATCACACCAATCCTGATATTGGGCCAGATATTTCAGTCAGCAGCTTGTCTAAGGCTTTTCAAATGAAGCCAATCATCGTGTCATGATTGCAGACAGTGGCTGCCCAAAAGTCACAGATTTATAAAATTATGAGGGACGGGGAAAGGATAAACAGTCAGGATTTTTCCCCCATTGTAAGGGAGACCAGAACTTAAAGGCTCAAGAGCAAAACACTAATTGCTGGAGTTTCTCAACAGTTAAAGCAACATCAGTCTGAAGAAGGGTTTCGACCTGAAACATTGCCTTTGCTCCATAGATGCTGCTGCACTCGCTGAGTTTCTCCAGCAATTTTGTCTACCTTCAATTTTCCAGCATCTGCAGTTCCTTCTTGAACAGCTAAAGCAACATCCATGTAGGAAGGGGGATGAATTGTTCCTGTTTCGGGTCAAGATGTTGGTGAATGCCATGCTTTACAACGGTACGGTGGCGCTGCAGTAGAGTTGCTGCCTTACAGCACCAGAGACCCAGGTTCGATCCTGATTACCGGTGCTGTCAGTACAGAGTTTGTGCTTTCTCCCTTGACTTCGTAGGATTTCTCCAGGTGCTCCGGTTTCCTCCCACAATCCAAAGACGTACAGGTTTGTACGTTAATTAGCTTTGGTAAAATTGTGAATTGTCCCTAGTGTGTAGGATAATGCTAGTGTACGGGGCGATCACTGGTCAGTGCAAACTTGGAGGGCTGAAAGGCCTGTTTCCACACTGTAACTCTATGGTCTAAAACAGCTCTCAAGATTCTTTTACCTGAGGGAGTCTGGGCTGCCGGATGTTTTCATCGGCCAGCATTACCCCAGTGGAGTACCTGGGGCACACGGTTCACCCTCCGCTTCATAGCTGCTCATGTCAGTATATGCTCCCACCACACAAGAGACGAGTGGAGATACCAGAGCTGAACAAGGAAGATAATGATAGTAGAGAATGCTGCAAGTCTCGACAAGATGCAATTCTGTTGCCTTTGCCAGGCTGGGGCACTCCGTACTGTAAGCTTAATGATTGTATCAAATCTTGCCAGCTCCAGGTGATGGCCAGTGTTGGAGATGCGAGACATGTTGCCCCTGATGGCATGATCCATAATGAAATGCGTCAAGAGGTTGATTATGACATAGGTAAAGCTGCTGCCTCACAGTGCCAGAGACCTGGGTTCAATCTTGACTTCAGGTGCTTCCTGTGTGGAGTCTGCATGCTCTCCCTCACCGCATGATCGATTGTCTGCATGGACTTGGTGGGCTAAAGGGGCAGTTTCCAGGCTGTAACTTTCAACTGTGAGGCAGCAGCCTCTCCCAGCTGTGTCACTGTGCTGCCCTTGTATTATAAATACAGCTTGCAAAATATCAATAAAATACCAAAAAAAGGATTTATTGCTGACTGGTGAGCTTGCAGTGCCTGCTCATTAGGAACATCCGCCACCATCCAACATAAAATTGTACCATTTCAAGCCAAATTAGCTATGTAGTCCAGCAAGCCTAAGTAAGTTTTTTCTATAAGACAGTCTCTTGCTTTCTCCCCTTGATGTTTAATAACTTGTTTTCAACCAGTTATGTAACTGCCTATTAAAAAAATGGAATCGATGCTGATAGTTGTTTAAAATAAGACAGGAATCCTATTGTTGTTTCTAATCCAGTGAGGTGTAACTACCTACTGGGGATCAGCAATGAGCAACTTTTGTCTGAAAATATGATTGCATAGCTTCTTTTTCCACAGTTTGATGTAACTGGCGTGTCTGGAGTGAAACAGAACAAATACATTTATCCTGCCATTTTGTGTCATGCAGAAAATGTGATCAGGGCATTTCCTGCCTTGATTCATCCCTGTGGTCCTGAGATGAATGCTCAAGTCAAGTCAAGTCAAGTTTATTTGTCACATACACATACGAGATGTGCAGTGAAATGAAAGTGGCAATGCTCGCGGACTTTTGTGCAAAAGACAAACAACAAAACAATCAAACAAATTATAAACACAATCATAACACACATATTCCTTTACATAATAAATAATGGAAGGAAAAACGTTCTGTAGAGTTAGTCCCTGGTGAGATAGGCGTTTACAGTCCGAATTGCCTCTGGGAAGAAACTCCTTCTCAACCTCTCCGTTCTCACCGCATGGCTATGCCAGGGCCTCACATTGTGAAGTCATTTCTCCTTCTGGAGAGGTGCTTGGATTACTTTATCTTCAGTAGGCTTGCAGTTAACTCTCCTGAGACAACATTTTACCAGAATGATGCCTGGATTAGTGAGTATTAACCACAGGGAGAGGTTGGGAAGACAAGGAATGTTTTCTCTGGAAGGTTGGAGATTGCGGGGTAGAAGTATATAAAACTCTTGAAGTATTTTTCATACTCCTGATATAAAATTATGAGAGGCATAGATAAGGCACAGTCAGAATCTTTTTCCCAGGTTTGAAAAATCAAATAATATGGTTTTAAGGTGAGGGGGGCAAATTTAAAGGAGATGTGCGGGGCCAGTTTTTTTTACACAGATGTGGTGAATGCCTGGAACTTGTTGCAGGGTTGATGGCTGAGACAAATATGTTAGTGGCATTTACAGGACTTTTAGATAGACACATGGGTATGGAGGGATATGGATTATCTGCAGGTAGATAAGTGATGGTTGGCATCATGTTTGGTACAGATATTGTGGGCTGAAGGGCCTGTTCTTGTTCTGTCCTGTTCAAAGTTCTATTTTTGAACATGATCTTAAAACCATAGCACTAAGCAAGGAATTGTGTACCATGACTAATTATTTTAATGCTTCCTTGAGCCCAGGATCATTTAAACAAACCAATCCTCCCAATACCCATTTGATGATCCCTCTACCTGATGCTTATTTATGACTCCAGCCAATCTCCCCTTTCCACCCCTCTCAAACACAATAGGTTTCCATACCTTGCTTCCAAAGCCAAACCCGCAAGAACTTGCTCATGCCCACTCCCAATCGAAATTTACTGCTTCCTGTGCCTTGATCTCAACCCATCCTCCCTCTCAAATATTAGCCTAAATACCAGGTGAATCAGTTAAGCAACCAAGCAACCACATTTGCAGTTGGTTTCATAAAACTATAACAGTTGGTGGTGCAGGACATCTGTGCCATTCTAGCACACTGGAGACTGTGCTCTGTAATTTATATACATGGCTGAATTTCCTTCACCAGCCCATGGCACTGAGCCAAAAACACAGTCTCTTTTATTCACCCTGTGAAGTCATCAACCTCTGCATACCCAATGTTATAGAGTCATACAGCACGCCCGTCAGTAAGCTCTTCAGGCCCACTCATCCGTGCCAATCAAGTTGCCATCTAAACCAGTCCCGTCTGCCTGCTTTTTGGTCCATAACCCTCCAAACCTTTGCTATCCATGTACCTGTCCACAAACCCGGTATTATCATGCAAACTGCCTTGTCCTTATTCATCAGTTCCACTTGATCATACACAAAATGAATCACCTAAAAAAGCTCATTGCAGTACCATTCTAGCCTGTGTAATATTCAATCACCCATGACAGCGTCAGTCTTCTCTTTTTTAAAGATGCTTTTGATTCTTGCACGTACCTTCTTTGCATGAAAGGAGTGTTTGGATGGCTCATCGCTCCACATGGCTTCCTGTCTCAGTTTTGTGAAGTTTTGTTTATGGTGTCACTTTGCAAAACTCAGCCAAGGCAATTCTATCCTGTGAAGTTTTGAATTTGAATTAGATTTTGTTCACAGCTGGCCTTATGACACAAATTAAAATAGGGCTCAACTATTTTAAAAATTCTCACTGCAAACAGGTGCACAAACATGGGGCACAGTGGCGCAGCAGCTGAGACTAACATGGAAAGTGCAACAGCAGCCAGTTCACCAGGCGCTTCTCCTCATCAGACCCATTACATCTAAGCTATAAGTTGGTACAGTGGCGCAGCAGTAGAGCTACTGCCTTACAGCGCCAGAGACCCGACTTCCATCCTGACTATAGGGCCTGTCCCACTTTTACGACCTCTGTTGAGTTTGCCCTTGACTCATACTCGCAGCATGGTCGTCACGAGGTCGTAGGAGGTCGTAGGTAGGTTGTAGGAGGTCGTGATGCTAGTCGTAGGTACTCGTGGCATCAAGTAGGTCGGGTGTTTTTCTAGCAAGATGAAAAATGTCCACGAGTAAAAAAGGTTGTGAATAGGTCGTGAAAGTTTAAGGATTAAGGGGAAATCCTTTAGGACCGAGATGAGAAAAACATTTTTCACACAGAGAGTGGTGAATCTCTGGAACTCTCTGCCACAGAATGTAGTTGAGGCCAGTTCATTGGCTATATTTAAGAGGGAGTTATATGTGGCCCTTGTGGCTACAGGGATCAGGGGGTATGGAGAGAAGGCAGGTACAGGATACTGAGTTGGATGATCAGCCATGATCATATTGAATGGCGGTGCAGGCTCGAAGGGCCGAATGGCCTACTCCTGCACCTATTTTCTATGTTTCTATGTTTCTAAGTGGGACAGGCCCTCTTGGGTGTATGGAGTTAGTATGGTCTCCCAATGACCGTGTCGGTTTTCTCTCGATGCTCCGGCTTCTTCCTACACTCCAAAGCCCTATAGGTTTGTATGTTAATTGGCTTTGGTAAAAATTGTAAATTGTTCCTAGTGTGTAGGATAGTACGAGTGTACGAGGATAAGCTGGTCGGCGCATTCTTGGTGAGCCGAAAGGCCTGCTTCCACGCTGTATCTCTCAAGTCTAAAGTAAAGTTGAGACACACAAAGGAAAGCAATATAGAGAACATGTAAAAGGACACAAAGTGCTGAAGTACCTCAGCAGGTTAGACAGCATCTGTGGCGAAAATGGATAGGTAGACACAAAATCCTGGAGTAACTCAGAAATGGAACAGGTGATGTTTCGGGTCAAGACCCTTCATCAGACGAGAACATGGATATGTGTTACTCCACAGATGCCTGACCAGCAACTTTGTGTCCCTTTGTGTATTGACCAGCATCTGCAGGTCTTGTTTCTAGAGAAAATGGAAATCACTTACACCAACATTCAATTTGCAATACATACTTGGCAAATAAAGTGTGATTCTGAAGATATAGAATACTTTATTACATATTCTATAAGAAATACAGTAAATAAACTCACCATATTATCAGCAAATAATTTGGACAAAAGTATAATCAGTAAAGTACGGCATCAATTTTACATAAATCACTTGTCATTTTTTATTAAAGCTCAGTGCCTCTGCCCTTTTGAACCAGGGTAACTCTAATCTCTGGACTCTCCAAACCCCAGCTATTCTGGTTAATTAAATATCCAGCCACCTACAATAGAATCTGCCCTCTTCATTCACGGTATGTATTCAACTGCCATCTATAATTGAATGCTTTGTTATGAAAATGTGAGAGAAATCTTTGTAGCACAGTTAATTCAAAGGTACAGCATCCTCCAACAACTACTTTGTCAAGTAGTCATATTGAACGGCTCTCTTGTCAATTACATTTCTAATGTCTTAATTGGAAGAAGCAGAGATGAGACTATACAAAAAAATAACAGATGGTTTAATTACACTAATTAACCAAACTGGAAGGACTGCTATGTAAGGGGCTCCTGAAAAATAACAGCATGACCTGCTAAGATAGCAATTGTGTAACACCTAATTGCAACTAGGACACTGTCCTCATTGTTTCTTTCCCAGTTTAAAGTCAAAGTCAATAGAAAAATTGAAAGAATAAAGAAGATTTGCAGTAATTGGTAGTTGATTGTTATATTTCAAAAGCTTTAAATAATTTATCTTATAATTTGATAGAATTTAAAATGAAATCAAATATCATCTTTATTTATATTAAATCCGGAATCCAGTTTATTCTTAAAATCTTTTATAGTTGCTTTTTGCTTACATTATTGGACTATGAAACTGATAGTTTGAAGAATTTGTCTCAAAATAAAGGATATAATTTCCCAAGGACTTTGATGATTAACTACTTAATAGTGGTAATTTTCAAAGTGAACAGCCTGTCACTGATACATACAAGATTCACATGATGAAGTAAACAAAACAGTTGTATTAAAAGAAAACATTTCTAATTCTGCTACATTGAGAGGCAGATTAAAAGTTCTTACTACTTTCAAGCACATTTGGTGCAAGGTGATTTGTTGTCACCTAAAGAAGAAGAATTTCACCTTGGGATTCTAACTAGTTCATGATATCACACAACGTGCCTAAGAAATATATCTGTTTCCTTCTACTTCCTACAAATTTAGTGTTATGCACACACAATTTAACATGGTAAGATTAACTTAATAACTAAACTAGGATAACACCAAGGCGCAGACTGTAACTCCCACCTTTAGCGACCCGGCTTGTGATCTTGAGCTCCGGTGCTGCTTGTGTGGAGTTTGCCTGTGATTGTATGAGTTTCCTCTGGGTGCTCCGTTTTTCTCCTATATCTCAAAGATGCACAGTTAATTGGCCACAGTGGTTTAATTGGCCACAGTAAACTACCCCTTGTATGTATGTGAGTAGAGGAATCGGGGTGGGGTGGGGTTGATGAGAATGTAGGGAAAGGAATATGGGATTAGTGCAAGATTTTATAGTACATAAGTGCTTGATGATCAGCACAGACTTGCTGGACTGAAGTCTGATTTCATGCTTTACGCCACGGTAACTGCAGAGAAAATTTTCATCTTCTTACAAAAGGTATTCTGAAAAAAGGTAGTGGTGGAGGACAGAGGGGTTATATTAAACTCTTAGTATGCAACCCCGCCACATCAAGCTCTGAAACCTCACAAAATATGTGCACTCATCCGCAGTTTACTCTGCACCAATAATGATTTTCATGTCCATCTTTCACCAAAATAGAATGACTGACTGACTCCAAAATCAGAGCTGCAAAGCAGATTTGCAAAGGAAATACTGTAAAGTCAGCGATACAACGTGTGGATGTGTCGCATCCTTATTCTGTATCGTCTAAAAATTTGCAACATTGCATGCATTTAACTGTCACTGGTCAAATAATTGATGAGGTAGATAGATCTCAAGTGCTGTCAATTCACACTGCCACACCAACAAATTACACAAATGGAGATGAATACAAAATGCTGGAGTGACTCAGCAAGACAGGCAGCATCTCTGGAGAGAAGGAATGGGTGACGCTTCCGACCTGAAGAAGGGTCTCGACCCAAAACATCGCCCATTCCTTCCATCCAGAGATGCTACCTGTACCGCTGAGTCACCCCAGCATTTTGTGTCTATCTGCAGTTCCTTCCTGCACACAAAAGGAAAAACAGGAAAGGAACAAGTCCAGCATATTTTGAATTACACAAGTGTTTGTGGCCTTGATCAGTTTTTAATTAGTGTATGTACTAATAGCCAGCTCCAATCTAACATGGCTTTGATTATGCATCATAGTAGGGCATGTGAAGGAAAATAATAGTGGGCAGTTAGATGTGTCTGTATGTCTTGGTTGAAAGAGAAGTCAAGAAACTTCGCTCAAGAGTGTTAATACACTAGATATGAACAGGCACACAGGCACAATTTTAGCAACTTTAGCGTCACAACAATATATATGCAATAAATGATTAATGATTCAAAGTAGTGCACAAAAACAAAGTATGTTGAGGTGGCTGAGCTAGGGTTGTGAATAGAGTTGAACAGGATGGTCCAAGAACCTGATGCTTAATGGAAAGAAGCTGTTCTTGAAGCTGGATATAATACTTCTCAGGCTCCTGTATCTTCTTCCTGCCGGTAGCATCAAAAAGTGGGTTGTGTGGGTTTTTGATGATATTTACTACCTGCTTGGGGCAGCATTTCTGGCAGATCCATTTGATGATGGGGAGGTCAGTACCCGAGATGGTCCAAGCAATGTCCATCACTTCCTTTGTTCTTGCATGTTCATAGTTCCTCACCAGGCCATGATGCAAATTGTCAGTATAGTCATCACAATAGAAGTAGAAGTTTGATTGAGTATTTGATGACTTGCCAAATCTCTTTAAATATTCTGATGAAGTAGAGGCATTGGGGAGCTTTCTTTGTGATTGCATCTATGTGCTGGGCCCAGGTCAAATCAGCAGGGATTTGCACGTCCAGGAACTTGAAACAATCCCACCATCCCGCCAAGCACCATCAGTTTTTCATTCCCATAGTCAACAATCAGTTACGGGGTCTTGCTAGTTGATTGCAAGGCTGCTGTTCTGCCACCGTCGATTGCCGATTTCACTCTTGCACTTTGACTCTTCATTGCCTGTTATTCATCCAATGATGGTGGTGTCATTGACAAATTTAAATTTGACATTGGAGCTGTGTCTGACTACACAGCACAGGTATAGAGAAGATATAGCAGGGTACTAAGCACAGAGCCTCAAATTACACCTGTGCTGATGGTCAAAGAAGAAGAGGTGTTGTTGCCAATTCATACTGATTGAGGTCTGCCGATAAGGAAGTTGAGGATCCAGTTGCAGAGAATGAATCATGGAACAACAAGGCATAAAGGTGTAAGAAAGAACCGCAGATGCTGGTTTAAATCGAAGGTAGATACAAAATGCTGGAGTAACTCAGTGGGTGAGGCAACATCTCTGGAGAGAAGGAATGGCCGACGTTTTGGGTTGAGACCCTTCTTTAGACTGATGTCAGGGGAGGGGGCGGGACTAAGTGTTAGAATGTAGTCGGAGACAGTAAGACTAGTGGGAGAACTGGGAAGCGGAAGGGGATGGAGAGAGAAAGCAAGGGCTATCTAAAGTTAGAGAATTCAATTTTCATACTGCTGGGGTGTAAACTACCCAAGCAAAATATGAGGTGCTGTTCCTCCAATTTGCGCTGGGCCTCATTATGACAATGGAGGAAGCCCAGGATAGAAAGGTCAGATTGGGAATAGGAGGCCGAGTTGAACTATTGAGCAACCGAGAGATAAGGTAGGTTAAAACAGACTGTGCGTGAAGTGCTTGGTGGTTGGAGATTAGAGTAGGAAGTATTAGTCAAGGAGGATCAGGATCTTGAGGGATGGGTAGGGATTAAGGGAGGTCACAGTCAGTTGAGGGAAACAGATGAACTTGTGAAGGTATGGCTTGAGGTTACAACCAAGGAAGTTAGATGCGAGACTTTTGGAAACTTCACAATGGCTAAGCATCTTACTTAACGATTCACTTACACTGTTACATGATTTGCTAGGTTCTCTTTAAATCACATCATACAAGACCGAACTTGCATAGGTGGTCAATGTGCTTCAAAAGCCGTGCAAGCATGGACCAACATCACGGAAGTGACATGTAACAATTAACTGTATGCTATTAGAGATACTGTGCATGTCCAAATGTCTCAGGCCATCAATGGATTGAAGCTCCAAGGAACTGGAAGGAAAGCATGGCTCCATGACCCCTATAGTAAATGTCCAACTTTCCTTAACAATCAGTTTAATTGAAATTAAATCACCAGCATGCTTAAGTGGTACACCTGTGTGACAGATCAGGTAGATCACATGTTTGCAATGACATTCCACAACATAGACCTAACAGCAAGCAAAATTGACACCTCTCTGACTATCTGTGGCCTTGCACATTTAGCTAGGTCCAGTTTACCCAGAATAAATGATGAATGAATGAATACTTTATTGTATATTTGTTTGTTGTGTTGTTGAATCTAATGCACCAGTAAAGCAGTAGCAAGTAAGAATGTCATTGTTTCCTGACACATGTGACAATTAAACACTCTTGACTCTTGATAATGAAGGTAATTCAGATTATGGTATGCAAAGATTTTCAGTATATTGGCAATGCCAGATAACAAATAGAGGGAATGAAAAAAAAAGATCAAGAGAGACATAGGCATGAATCTGGGAAATATGTTTTACGACACTGGATGGAAAGGTTAGGCTGGAGATGTGATCGTACTTTTCGAAAAGAGTAGAATAAAGGCAGGGCTATTTAACAAGAGGTGAAGATGACTATTGGAAAGCAGGTACAATATCAGACAGGTGCCATTAACATAATGGTTAGGAAGGTAACTCAGACAGTCAACGGTTTATCACAATATATAAGAATTTCATACACAGGGAGGCTATAAGGATGTCTTGGTCAATCCAGGAACTGTAATTCCCTATAATCTATTCTCGTTCACGTCCAACTCACGACTGATCCTTCTGCCTTTCATCTACAGAGTAATTTGCAACAGCCAATTTATTTACCAGCAGCATCTTTGGTAACACAGGCAATCATACTGTGAACATGCAAACACCTCACCAGCAAATCCAGATCTGCCATCTACAGATTTTGATTATACTTATTTAATATTTTGTCTTTTCATCAACGATAGCCCAGGTATTTCAAAGTTATACTTGCCTCTACTAATGGACTACGGGACGTAAATATTCATTCCACTATATTGCTGCCTTCCTCAGCACTCCGGCTCTCATCTGTGGATGGATTGTCATTACCTTCAAGATCAGCCTCTGTAATAACTTCAGTGTGTTTCTGATCTACATTTTCCTGATCTTGGCTATCAGTCAGCACTCCACTAACCTCATGCTGGCGTGCTGCCTCTTCTACTGTGTTATCTGTAGGTTCATCCTGCGATTTAATATCAATCTCATTGCTTTTGTTATCTTCGTGGCTAGAATCCTTTCTCTCTACAAAGCCCGGTTCAGTATCAACATTCGCAGTGCTACCAGATGTATCCTCAAAAACATCTTTCTGATCCAACTCAGTCTCACAGATGTCATGTCCAGCCATCTCAGTGGCCATGTCTGGCTCCCTTTTATTGTCTTCTTTCATGACTGACTGGAGCTCTGATCTACAGATGTCTGCATCTGCAGTAATGTTTACTGCCCCTATTGGGGAGCCAAGCTCTGCAGCACAAATGTTAGTCTCTGTAGTGCCATCCTTCACTGTTGAATGGAGGCTACTGGTTCCCATTCTACTTTGAGTTTCCTCATGGGTTATCTCCACGCCTTCTTCAACATTGGTATTTTCTTCTTCAGTAAATGCCAGCTCTTCTCCCGAGCTGTAATCAATTCCATCTGTACCTGGATATGCTTCTGTAAATAAGTCACCATCAGCTCTGAAAAAAGAAATACATCTTCTTTAACTGAACAATTTCAGTAATTCAGTTATATCTGTTTTCACATCAGAGTATGTCTTTGCAAACAAAATCACCCCAGATTAGTTCCATCAGAAGTCACATTTTACTCATCTGTAGAGGCTCTTTTGCAGTCTAGTTCTTCATTGAACTGGATGGTAAAATCGCCCCTAACTGATCTTACTCAGATATATTGTCCAGTTCTTCATTGAGATGGACAATAAAGTAATCATTCATTGATCTTACTCAGACAGACCACAACATGGTAAAAGTGTACTTTAAAAAATCTAGCACTTGAGCTTGAAGTTATGCAACAGTGATGGAAGAATTGAAGTTTAAAGCAAACTGAGTTAAATTTGTGGGTTACACAGAAAAGCTGGAGAAACTCAGCGGGTGCAGCAGCATCTATGGAGCGAAGGAAATAGGCAACGTTTCGGGCCGAAATATTCTTCAGACTGATCGGGGGGTGGGGGTGGGGTGGGGACAAGAAAGGGAAAAAGGAGGAGTAGCCAGAAGGAAGGGTGGGAGGAGACAGCAGGGGAGCTGAGGAACAGGGAGGAGACTTTAGCAAGGACTAACACATTGGGAGAATTCGATGTTCATGCCCCTGGGGTGCAGACTCCCCAAACGGAATATGAGGTGCTGTTCCTCCAATTTCCGGTGCTGCTCGCTGTGGCCATGGAGGAGACCCAGGACAGAGAGGTCGGAGGCGGAGTGGGAGGGGGAGTTGAAGTGCTGAGCCACCGGGAGGTCAGCTTGGTTATTGCGGACCGAGCGGAGGTGTTCGGCGAAACGATCGCCCAACCTCCGCTTGGTCTCACCGATATAGATCTGCTGACATCTAGAGCAGCGGACGCAATAGATGAGGTTGGAAGAGATGCAGGTAAACCTCTGTCGCACCTGGAACGATTGCTTGGGTCCTTGAACGGAGTCGAGGGGGGAGGTAAAGGGACAAGTGTTGCATCTCTTGCGGTTGCAAGGGAAAGTGCCCGGGGAGGGGGTGGACCGAGAGGGAAGGGAAGAATTGACAAGGGAGTTAGGGAGGGAGCGGTCTTTGCGGAAGGCATTGCGAACACCTCCGCTCGTTCCGCAATAACCAAGCTGACCTCCCGGTGGCTCAGCACTTCAACTCCCCCTCCCACTCCGCCTCCGACCTCTCTGTCCTGGGTCTCCTCCATGGCCACAGCGAGCAGCACCGGAAATTGGAGGAACAGCACCTCATATTCCGTTTGGGGAGTCTGCACCCCGGGGGCATGAACATCGAATTCTCCCAATTCTGTTAGTCCTTGCTGTCTCCTCCCCTTCCTCAGCTCCCCTGCTGTCTCCTCCCACCCTCCAGCCTTCTGGCTACTCCTCCTTTTCCCTTTCTTGTCCCCACCCACCCCCACCCCCGATCAGTCTGAAGAAGGGTTTCGGCCCGAAACGTTGCCTATTTCCTTCGCTCCATAGATGCTGCTGCACCCGCTGAGTTTCTCCAGCTTTTCTGTGTAACCTTCGATTCTCCAGCATCTGCAGTTCCCTCTTAAACACTGAGTTAAATTTGTACCTGGATACTAAACCACCAAATGGAACATTTCCTCTATCATTACAAATATTCTTCATCTTGATAAAATAAAAATTTGAAATAGAAAACTATTGTATTAACAAAATAAACTTTATCATATGTACATTTAAAATATAACTTAATAATCAAAAAAGGTGAGCTTGTAACATACAGGCTAACGGAATCAAGGGATATGGGGGAAAAAGCAAGAACAGGGTACCGATTCTGTATGATCGGCTATGATCATATTGAATGGTGGTGCTGGCTCGTAGGGCTGAATGGCCTACTCCTGCACCTACTTTCTATGTTTCTATGCTTCTAAATACCAAGCCTAATGAAGAAAGTACAATTCAACAAGGCTAATCAAAAAGCAATTTGGCTTAAGATTCATTTCACTTAATAACAATGGGGAAAGAGAAAGACTAAGGCAGGAAAATGCCTTTCTAAATCAACTAAAATATATCAAAGATTAGCGGTTAAATGAAAAACTTAACATCAATAACCTGATTTGTCTAACATTCAGAATTGTCAATTCTGAACAATTTATTAATTGTATTGAAAAAAAGAAAAGCACATTAAAGAAAAGACAATAGTCTGGTAAACAGTTTACTGTAAAGATTAATGATATTGATTTACAAAATTCATAGTGTGGAGCTTCTTGAAATCTTGTTTAATCTATCACTAATTATAAAAATAAATAATTTTGAAAGGCAAATCAGAGTGATTGTAGTGCATGAAAATTCTTACATCTTAATTATTTCAATAGTGAAGGAGTGTTCTTTATAGATTAAATATTAATAATGAGAGCAACCTATTTAGGATTGTACTTTGGGCGTCAATGGCCCATGACTCAGAAAGAAAGCAGAGTGAGATTATTTATTCCTAGGAATGTTATTCCATTGTTTAGGCTGCAATATCAGATTGAGGCAGAACAGCAATGTCAGTGGAGAGCCAATGTTAAGAACTGCAATGGAAAGATCCCTGTCAGTTATTTCCATGTTTTTTTCTCTCCAGTTTTTGTATAAAGAACCATTTTACAATATTAAGTTCCTGATAGTTAAATCAAATTAAACTGGAAAAAGACATCTTCATACCAGTCCTCTGATATTAAGACATAACCACCAACTAATGTGGCCAATTTGACAAGTTATTGGTAAACTGTTGCTATTGATTAACATATTATGTGATTGTTTAAAATATTTCTTAATTCATTCATTCATCAGTTTGTGAGATATGAAACTACAATGATCAAAGTTGCAAGTCCCCAGGTTGGACTGCTTCACTGAACATTGACTGCCTCTGTAATGAGCAGCAAGACGGAGGAATAGCCAGCATTAGCCTTTATTTCCAGTGGGAAGGTAGCCATATTGACATATAATGTGCATGAGCGTTGGTCACACAACCTCCCCAGCCTAATGAACGATGAGTGGAATGAGGTTGGATTGCAATTGGACAGTGACTGGTGTGCATTGTACCCATGATTCATGGGCAGATGCATCTGTGTTTATGATGCAACATTCATCAGTCACGCCCAATTTCAGCCAGTCATCTTTGCATTTACTAGATATTAACTGCAAAGTTGATTGTGACACAAAAAGTCCAAACTAATGTTTAAGAGTAGCCTTCGCGCTTCCACCAGTTCAGTCAGGACAGTGTCAGCAATTGGGGGACTCCACATGCCACTGACCGGATGTACATTTACTATATCAAATTCAGATACGTTGATGCATGCAACACTTGTACATGTATTAAATATACAATGCATTGAATGGCTGAAGATAACGTGGGACCAACATTGTGATTCCCCACCAATGAAAAGGAATAACGCTTTGGGAACAAAAGCTCTGAGCGTAATAGCTGCCTCTCCCATTTAACATTTCTATTTATGTGTAGAAAGTATAGGAAAGAACTGCAGATACTGGTTCTTCATATCTTAATATCATGTCTTAATATTAATGTAGAGGTCAGAAGAGGGTCTCGACCCAAAACGTCACCCATTCCTTCTCTCCAGAGATGCTGCCTGTCCCGCTGAGTTACTCCAGCATTTTGTGACTACCTAATTCTATTTATGTCAGCTACTGATGTGCAACTAATAGGTTGGTCAGATAAATTGTCACTTTTGTAATAGACACAAAAAGCTGGAGTAACTCAGCAGGTCAGACAGCAACTCTGGAGAAAGGAATAGGTGACGTTTCCGGTCGAGACCCTTCTTCAGATCTCGACCTGAAACATCACCTATTCCTTTTCTCAGGTTCTCTGCGGTTCAAACCAGCATCTGCAGTTCCTTCCTGCACATCACTTTTGTGATGTTAGGTCTACTTCATCCTCAATCATTGGCTTTCTGTGTTTTAATTTCCATTGGTTGTTTTGATGAGCCTTCAATATTTCCTCTTGTTGACCTGCTTTATCTTAATTCAGTGACTTTTGAAGTCTCTTTTATCCTCATTCGACTTCTTCAATATGAAGCTAAAAATCAAGAACTGGAAGTTTCTAATCCAAATTTTATCATTCTGTAAGATAGCAAATTTCAGCTAGACAAAGATTTAGACTAGGGAACAATTACTAATCTTGATGCTATTATTTGTGATAAAACCTTACCTATTCTTACCTTACCTATTCTTATTGCAAACATCAATAATAGAGGAATGGAGAAACATCTTTCTGTCTGAATCTTGGGCTCTCCTCTTTCATTATCTTTTAGATCATCCTTCGTGGACAGCCCAATTGTATTCGCTTCGTGGTCTATGCTGTGAATAAATCTCTGCATCGAGCGGCAATTCCACTGTCCATCCTATTTTTAGAAAATACACACTACAGGAGTTCAGCTCTCACTGTCTTGAATAACGTGAAGGCATAGCTGTCAAAAGTCCCTTGCTTGTCCTATCAAAGACCTAAATGAGATGTCTAAACATGTCATCTAGACTGCAGCATGGTATAATAAAGAAAAACATCAGCACGTTACAATTGGCAGGTTTTAACAAAAGAGAATGTAGTTAATTGGCAAAAACCTTCCACGTTTATAGTGACATCTCTATATCTACCCATTTACTTTGATTTGTTTGTATTTTCGTTAATTTACGGATGAAACCGAGGCTTATAGATGCAATCTGACAGTCATAACCCTCTAACTTGTGCTCTTTATTGGGGATCTGTATAATAAGTGGAAGAAAATATATGGAATTGTGCTTAAGAAACAAACAGAAATATGTTTCTTTATCATCATGTCAGGAACACTGAAATGTGGAATAATCTGGTGAACTGCCCAACAAAAATCATTATTTTTTAACATTATTAAGTCTTCATAAATTGTGGTTTTCAATAATATTGGGTAGGGAAGATATGTTTTAAATTTTGTGGGTGAAAATGATTACACAATCTTTCTTCATTGGTTTTGTGCATCATTCAACCACCTAAAATTGTAGCATCCTTTGCAATAATGTCAAGTGATGACAACAATATTGAAGTCAATAGGGCTCATATATTCCTGAAGTTCCTACTATTCAGCCCACACATATTTAAGGAATGATTGATGGTTCTGGATTAGCATAAATACAAGATCCGCTCAGGCACAAATAACAAATCAAATATGCGATCTGAGCTGTTACTTCAGAGATTTATCCTCATGGTAAACTATGCGAAAAGTAAAATGGTCTGCGATGCAATCAGATTGTTACTCTCCTGTCTGAGGACTAACATTTTAAAAATATTTTCAACAAAGGTTGGATTGGAACGGCTTTTGCTTTTCAATCAACATGTTGGGGGAAGTTGTCTAAAATTCAGCTTCTCACTGCTGGAAAGGATGGTGGAGGCAGAACCCCCACCACATATAATATGCATCTAGACATTTGCTTGTAGACCTGTGACCTAGTGCTGCAGAACATGTGATTAAGCTGGGGAGTGGGCAGCCAAGTGGCGCAATGGTAGAGTTGCTGCCTTACAGTGCCAAAGACCCGGGTTCAACCCTGACTACAGGTGCTGTCTGGACTGAGTTTGTACGTTCTCTCTGTGACTGCATGGGGCTATGGGTTGACAGGGATCAGAAACTTGTAGAGGTCATTCTTTGTGAAGGAGCTAGAAGGATGGGGAGCCAGAAGATGAGAGTTAACCATGGCACTTTGTTCTACAATGTGTGATTTATAACAGCACAGGATGCACATAGGCAATTGGCAACCACATGAATGCTATTTAGGCCCATGGTACATGCAATGAGGGGCAATGCATATGTCCAGTGTTCTCCATGAGTTAGAGCAACAAATGTGTAGTGTGGCACAGTGGCACCCTGGTAGAGCTGCTGCATTACAGCGCTAGAGACCCGGGCTATAGGTGCTGAATGTACGGAGTTTGTAGGTTTGCCCTGTGACCATGTGGGTTTTCTCCGGGTGCTCCAGATTCCTCCTACATTCAGGTTTTTGGCTACTGTAAATTTCCCTTACGTGTAGGTTGTAATTAGTATACGGGTGATCATTGGTCGAAGCCGACTCAGTAGGCCGAAGGGCCTGTTTCCACATTGTATCTCTAAACTAAACTACTGATGACCAAAATGAAATCATGGACTTTATGCAATTTCACGTTCCTCGAATTACAATATTTTACCTTTCATTAAAAATAGATGGTTTCTTATACAAAAAAGTTGGCAATATGTGGTTCATTATCAGAATGTGTGGTTTATTTTACATTGAATACGATTGTTGATTCAAACCAATACCTTGCTTAAAAAAGGAGTGCACCTGGAGGAACTTGCTGGGTCAGGCAGCACTGTAATGGGAAATGGACTGTGGGCAAGGAACATTTGTTTTCTTGGGACATTATTCAAAAGCCTATTCATTTCATTATTTTGTGGGAAATTAACTAAAATGCAGAATGCTTTGGAACTTACCATAAACCACTATCTATAGATAGGAATGCAACTTTTGGGAAACAAAGGACTGCCTTTAATTACCTTTCAAAATTACTTCACTGGAACCTGTAAAAGACTCATAACATCCTGAATTTGAGAAAGTCACTATCTGAATGCAATTCTTGCTGCAGCCCAACAAAATAAAATTACATTTGAGAAATAGATTCAATAGACCAAAGATATTCTCAGTTTCCGGCCTCTTATACTGCTACAAGTAAGAATTTCATTGTTCCGTTGTCAGTACATATGACAATTAAACACACTCAACTCTCTTGACGACCTTGAAATGGATTTATGCTAAATTTGGTGGTCTAGAGATGTAATAACCTTAATTTTGGTCCTACATTGCTTTTCTGCATGAAATTTTAAATCCAATTGTTAATGCATGTTTATTTGCATAGCATTGTAGTTCAATTCCTCATTGACTACCATGCATATTTTCTTCAGTTTGCCTGTAAATAACCGCTGCAAGAAACTACTGGTCATCATACGCACTTTTATTATTTTACAAGCATTATTTTTTTCCTGAGCATGCAATACCAATATTTCTCATGCTGACTAGAATCTATTGTGTGATTGCACCAAGTTGAGTTTGCTCGTTTGTCTGTACCACTCATTTTAATTATAAAGAATTCCATGGGAATGTTGCTTATGCAATAAGCTATAATGAGGGCATGGATGATTGTTATCAATTAACCTCATATAAGACTGCATACAGGAGTACTGATTGAATTTCTAAGAAGAATATTCTCCGCTTGCTACACTGAGTACCACTCCAAAAATATTCTAGCCCATTCAGCACAAAGATTCCCATTACACCATGACCCGCCAACCGATCGTTTCACTGCAGTCCGACGCAAAGTGCGTAATGTATGCTATTTTTCAAATGGAGGGCAGCAAGCTATGTAAGCTTCCTCCCACTGCAGGTAAAACCCTCAATCTTACATCATCAGAAGCTATCATTTGGGTTATTTAGCATCTCCAAAATGGAAAGTTTCCTCCACTCACTCCTGCATGGAAATATAATTTTCCTTTCCCGGTTGCTTGCTATGCCAGAGCTATTCCTAAAACACCAGTGTCAGTTCCTCTCACCACAAGTATTGAAGTGGATCAGGAATATGGAATGAATAATGACCTAATGACAATTCCCAATTTATATAAGGAAATTCAAATTAACTGAGTGATGCAGTTCTCTAGTTAGTAATCATTCCAGAAATCAGACCTCCTTCTGTACAAATCATGCAAATCTGAACCAAAGAATCGATGAATCTTTTTATATTTAAAACCAAAACTGCTGAGTAGATCTCCAAAGTACATCTACAAAAGCCCATTCAGCACAAAGATTCCACTGCACCTCTACCTGCCGACCAAATCTTTCACTGCAGTGCACTGATGCGCTCTGTGCAGTATGCACTCTGTTTTCTTTCTCTTTTTGCACTAGTCGTATAATGTATGGTAAGATTGCACTCTTGGATTGAGCGATCTGCCTGGATAACAACACTTTTCACTGTGTCTCGGTACACTTGATAATAATAAACTAGACATAAACCTAAGCATAAACACTGAGTGTTAAATGTTCTATGTGATTTTGCATGCCCTACTATTTCTGTACCATGCTCCCCCCCCCCCCCCCCCCCCCCACCCCCTCCCCCCCCCCCCCCCACCCCCTCCCCAACGCTGTGGTACAAGTGGATGATTAGCTAGGAATTCAGACGGCCTTTAAGGATGAACACATGGACTAACATCAACATGTACTCTTTGTATGAGCAACATCAAACTATTCTGGCTGGGTTATGGGCTATTGCAATGGCACTGAAGACAGAGGCATGAAGCATGATTTCAGATACATTGAATGGAACCCAGGACGGGGCCTCAATTAGCATAGAACCAGGAAGAGAGCAGATCGCTGAGTGACGTGACACCATTAAGGACCTTGACAACCATAGATGCAATGGTATGCTGGTAGGGATCAGAACTTCCCAGTGCAACTTTTATTGGTTGGGTTGTTTCAACCTGTGCTTCATGGAAGCCGAGATCTTCCCCTTTATCGATTGCATCATGGTTGGTTTCACAATTCTTAATTGTGAAATCACTGGGCACCTCCTCAATTTTAGAAATTATGGGTTTCAGGCCTTGCATAAAATCTTGTGCAACATGAGAACTGGATGTTCCCATCCGTCTGGACACCAGATACAAGAAATATACTGAGCATTTTCATACACTTGGGATTTCAGCGTTAACATAGACAGCACTTTTGTAGTGGCCATCTCAATCCTCCAGAGAGGCCAGCTCTATAACATTGGTTTCTAAGACAATGACACATAAGCAGCCCTTTTCCACTACCCTAGCAACAGTGTACATCGAATCATTTAGGGTAGTACCTTCCTCCACTTTTCCTTTCAATGTCCATAAAGGCCTTGATCTGAATTGATGGACGCAAGGGTCAGTTGCAGGCCATATGGAACATAGAACAGTAACAACAATGGAATAGTCCTTTGACCCACAATGGGCAAATGTGACACCAAGATAAACTAATCTCATCTGCCTGCACATAATCTGTATGCCTCTGCATATTCATGTGCCTATCTGAAAGCCTCTTAAATGTCATTATTATATTACCTCCACCACCTTGGCAGCGTGATCCATGCACCACCATAAGTTTTACAATTGATTAAATGTTTTCAAGTGATTCGGAATCATTAATTACATAAAGTTGTTCACAGCCAGTTATTTAAAATTTGTATTTAGTTAATGGCAATTGAATGAAGCATAAACATTCTACATCGAAAACACTCAATTATACAATTTTGAAGCATGTCGGCTTCTTATTAATATTATGGGCTCTAACTAATCAAGGTTAGGTTTTACAATCAAATGTGAGTGAGCAGACCCAGTATTTAGTGGTCACCATTTTTGGGTGGCTGATTCATTTGAGTTTATAATTAACTGTACCCCAAGACATTGATGATAGGGTCGATGTTGATATTAAAGATGAGGATTTGGTAATATTATTACCTTTGAATGTCAAGGGTAAGGTGGTTAGACACTCCTGTTGGATGGTCATTGTCTGATACGTTTGTGATGCAAATGCTACTTGATCCTGAATACTGCGGCACAGTGTGTCAACAGTTGAGTTGCTGCCTCACAGTACCAGAGACCCAGGTTCGATCCTGACTACAGGTGTTGTCTGTACGGACTTTGCACATTCTCCTTATGACCATGAAGTTTTGTAAGGTAATTGGCTTCTGTAAAATATCCCTAGTCTGAAGTACAGAACTAGTGTATGGGCAATCGTTGGTCAGCATGGACTCGGTGAGCCGAATGGCCTATTTCCACGCTGTATCTCTAAACTAAACTAAATTAAAATGTGGTTTGCCCCAACAGCAAGATCATACAGAAAATTATAAAAAGGCCCTCTAATTTTCTGAGGCATTAGCACATCTGGTTATTATCCTGGTAGCTCCATAACTGCATGTTTTAAATTCATTCTTTAAATTTCGCTATGTTTGGTTTATTCAATTTAAACAGAATATTTTGTCAGAAGAATATTTGCTGAAAGAATGCAAAGAGCTTTATTTTATTTCTTAAATTGGTGTACATGTGAAAGTCAAGGTACTTGAAAAATTAACATGACTATTGTTCTCTGTATAAAAGAAAAATTCTTACTGAAATAGATGTTTTTAAATAACTCTAATCCTGTGTTTGAAATATCTGCACAACACAAAGCAAGCAGTACTTTTTCAATAATGGCAGTGAAGGCAAAATACTGTAAGATCCAGCAATTGAAATATAGGACGGTATGGACACTTTTGTTTGTCAGCTGAGGCACTGCATTACAGAACTCACTCATCAGGTGGAGGGGTTGCCGTTTCTTTCTTTGTCTTCCTTGTAGAGTAACCTCTATATGCTGACTGTATGATCACTGCAGCCTCATCTTCATTTAAATGTGTGTCCTGGAATTTAAAAAAAGTAAAAATTGTTCCATGTAGGTTTTTTCGTGTTCAAAGAGTGTTACTGAACACTTCTAACATTGTTTGCGAAAAAGACATATCAAGTGTGAGAAGTTCAAATGTGAGATTTACAGAACAGAACTTTCATGTTTCAGAATAATATTTTCTCAGTTTTTGGACCATTTAAATTAATTGGCTGTTTTTTGCATTATACATGCTATTGGAGGTGGAGGTTGAGATCCATGTTGAATCTAATTTATTTCCTTCACGTCTACCTATCGGGCATATCGCTTAACACAGGTCTGACGAGGATCAGACAAAATGTCCCGTGCCAAAGAATTTCAGTTTCACAAATGTGCCGCTCCCAAAAAACATAATGATTATTCCTGGTTTGGAGGAGAAATACTACAAAGCATATATAAGAAATCATACAAAGTATATAATTCTGTGCCAACCCCTATCTCAAGGATAATTTAACTTTTTTTACAAATTGTTCAAATACGCTGGAGATATCTATATAATTAAAAGTCTCATCTTGACCATTTCCTGTCTACACTGTACATTGATTTTAGAAAAAAAGCTACCCTATATCGCTATGATTTTTGGCCATTTACTCACAGTCCTCCTCTGCTGAGCAGGTCCCGAGGATTTTTCCCATCAATGAAAAATAAAAAAGTTATGAGTGTTTAAAAAACCTTGAGATCCTCTCGCCTGTCAGGAGGCAACCGTGGCTGACAAGAGAAGTTTGGGATAGAATAAAACTAAAAGAAAATATGTTTAACACAGCAAAGAGTAGCCAAAAGCCAGAGGATTGGGAAACTTTCTTTGAACCATAGAAGGAAACAAAACGGGCAATACGGGCTTAAAAGATGAAGTACAAGGTGAAGCTGGCCAGAAATATAAGGAAGGACAATAAAAGCTTCTTTAGATATGTTAAGGGAAAAAGAGTAGCAAAGTCACATGTGGGTCCCTTGAAGGCAGACACGGGTGAAAATATTATGGGTAACAAGGAAATGGCAGAAGAGTTGAATAGGTACTTCGGATCTGTCTTCACTAAGGAAGACACAAACAATCTCCCAGATGTACTGGAGGACAGAAGATCTAAGGGGGTAGAGGAACTGAAAGAAATTTTCACTAGGCGAGAAATAGTATTGGGTAGGCTAATGGGACTGAAGGATGATAAATCCCCTGGGTCTGATGGTCTGCATCCCAGGGTCCTCAGGGAGGTGGCTCTAGAAATAGTAGACGCATTGGTGATCATTTTCCAATGTTCAATATATTCAGGATCAGTTAACTGTGGATTGGAGGACAGCTAATGTTATCCCACTTTTCAAGAAAGGAGCGAGAGAGAAAAAACAGGGAATTACAGACCAGTTAGCCTGACTTTGGTGGTGGGGAAGATGCTAGAGTCAATTATTAAAGAGGTAATAATGGGGCATTTGGATAGCAGTAAAATTATTAGTCCAAGTCAACATGGATTAATGAAAGGGAAATCATGCTTGACTAATCTTCTGGAATTTTTTGAGGATGTGACAAGTAAAATGGATGAAGGGGAGCCAGTGGATGTAATGTATCTAGACTTTCAGAAAGCCTTTGATAATGTCCCGCACGGGAGACTGGTGACTAAAATTAGAGCACATGGTATTGGGGATATGGTGTTGACATGGATAGAAAATTGGTTGGCAGACAGGAAGCAAAGAGTAGGAGTGAACGGATCCTTTTCAGAATGGCAGGCAGTGGTGAGTAGAGTGCCGCAAGGCTCGATGCTGGGGCCGCAATTGTTTACCATATATATTAATGATTTGGAAGAGGGCATTGGGAGCAACACTAGCAAGTTTGCAGATGACACAAAGCTGGGTGGCAGTGTGAACTGTGAAGAGGATGTTAGGAGGTTGCAGGGTAACCTGGACAGATTGAGTGAGTGGGCAGATGCATGGCAGATGCAGTATAATATAAATAAATGTGAGGTTATCCACTTTGGCGGCAAAAACAAGGGGGCAGATTATTATCATAATGAGGTTAGGTTAGGTTAGGCAAGGGGGAGGTGCAGCGAGACCTGGGTGTCCTTGTTCGCCAGTCACTGAAAGTTGGCGTGCAGGTTAAGCAGGCAGTGAAGAAAGCTAATGGAATGTTGGCCTTCATAACAAGAGGAATTCAGTATAGGAGTAAAGAGGTTCTTGAATTAAATTGAATTTCCTTTATTGTTGCAGGCACAAAACAACATTTTGTGCCTGCAGTCATACATACAATAATACAATAATAAACAACAGTAAACACAAATTAATAACCACCACAGTGAGTCCACCAAGCACCACCTCACTGTGATGGAGGCAAAAATCTTAGGGCTGCAGTCTCTTCCCTCCTGTTCTCCCTCTGCGCTGAGGCGATACTCCACCGGGCGATGGTAAGTCAGTCCCGCGGCTCACCAAGCTCTGTGAACGGGCCGGTTCAAACACCGCGGCCCGGGGTGGTCGAAGCTGCCGCCCTCCAGTCCAGCGGACGCAGCTGTTGACGACATCGTCCACTGGCCCGCGGCCGCCAGAACGCCGCCTCAGCCACCGGAGCACCGTTCCAGCCCCGAGCCGGGTCGCCCTCACGTGAGTGCCGTTCCACCCTCGAGCTGGGACGCCCCGACGGGAGTGCCGTTTCCCTTGGGCTGGGCCGCCCCGACGGGAGTGCCGTTCCACCCTCGAGCTGGCCCGCCCCGACGGGAGCGTCACAGCCCCTTCACGGGAGCATCTCGGCCCCTCACGGGAGCGCCGTTCCAGCCCCGAGCTGGGCCGCCCTCACGGGAGTGAGCCCAGGGCGAGTCCTGACAGGCTGCCTCCGGAGCCTCGAGGCCGCCAGCTCCGCCATTAGGCCTCAGCGCAGACAGAGGCAGAGAAGGGGGATACGACAAAAAAGTCGCATTCCCCCGAAGGGAGAGACAGCAAGCCCTGTTTCAATCCCCCCACCCCACAAAAAAACAACACAAAAAAGTTAAAACAAACGGACTGCAGGCGAGCTATAGCCGTTCACCAGCTCAGCCACTTCTGGAGTATAGGGCTCTAGTAAGACTACATCTGAAGTATTTTGTACAGTTTTGTTCTCCTAATTTGAGAAAGGACATCCTTGTGATTGAGGCAGTGCAGCGTAGGTTCACGAGATTGATCCCTGGGATGGCATGACTCATATGAGGAAAGATTGAACAGACTAGACGTATTCACTGGAGATTAGAAGGATGAGGGGGATCTTATAGATACATATAAAATTACAAAAGGACTGGACTAGCTAGATGCAGGAAAATTGTTCCCAATGTTGGGCGAGTCCAGAACCCAGGGGCCACACTCTTAGAATAAAGGGGAAGCCATTTAAGACTGAGGTGAGAAAAAACATTTTCCCCCAGACAGTTGTGAATTTGTGGAATTCCCTGCCACAATTCCTGAGGGCAGTGGAAGCCAAATCACTGGATGGATTTAAGAGAGAGTTAGATAGAGCTCTAGGGGCTAGTGGAATCAAGGGATATGGGGAGAAGGCAGACATGGGTTATTGATTGAGGACGATCAGCCATGATCACAATGAATGGCGGTGTTGGCTCGAAGGGCTCCTGCACCTATTTTCTATGTTTCTAAGAGGGAAATTTCCCATGGATTGATAATGCTTCCAGAAATGTGGAGAAAATTGTTCTGTTCCAAGATAATGCAAATTTCAATTGTACAGCACTGCTTTTTTTGTGCTGCCTCAATACATTTCTAGGCCACAACCTATAAAAATAAAGAATGCTTGTAAGACAATGTACTCATTGTTAGATTGATAAGCTAAACCGTTACTTACCGCACTTGGTTCCTTAGAGGATGGAATTTTTTCATCTTGTGCTGATGTTGTTGCAATCATTTGAGTAGGTTCATCTTCCTTTGACTCTCCTTCTAATGGTGCTGCAATCACCTGCGGGGTTGTTTCTTCCAAAGGACCTCGATTCGATGCATCTGCGACAAATTCAGATGCAGTGTCTTCAATTTCTCTTGGTACTGATGCTTCTGTGATTGGTTGAGTCTCAGTTATTTCACCAGGACTTCCTTCTGGGGCTACTGCAGCCGCCTGAGAAGTGGTGACTTCCAAAGAACTTTCTTCTGGACCTGCTGCCATTATCGGAGATGTGGTGACTTCTATTGGAACTACCACAGAGGCCTCATCAGTCAACTTTGTGGTGTCTGAAACGCCTTGTTCTGGTGCGGACCCAACTAACTCTTGGGATATTTCCTCCACTGGCACTGTCTTGACATCTGTGGTGGCATCTTCTCGATATTGTCTTGCGCGCGTTACCTTATCCTACAAAAACAATTTTATTATTATTTCCATTTTTGTATCGTTTAAATCTATGGATATTGTACTAAAACTCTTCCCTTTTTTCTTAACATTCTAAATGTCTGTATGTATGCAGGGTTCTGTTGGCTATCTTTTAATCTTGCAAAACGCTTGGCCAGACAGCCTTCCCATTTTCACACATGCCATTCACATTTTTTCCGTGGACGGGATAAAAATCTTCCCGTCGCATTTCAACCTATATTTCTCAAGTTACTAACCTTTTAAAAACAGCTTCAAAATATTAAAGTTTTCAAACCTAATTTTGAAGGGAAAAAATTACGACTGACGTCACAATCCACTCGCACACTCCGGCCGCGAGGGTCACTACAACATTCCAACCCGCTCGGCGACGCTGGGATCGACTTCACCTCTCGCGACGTGCTCACCTTCGCTGGCAGTGGCATCCCACCTGACATCAATATCCCTAACTACGACAACATCCGTCAGACGGTGGCGTTCAAAAACGTCTCGCTCGGTAATGTACTGCCAATGGCCTACTACACCTAGAAGGAGAAACTCACCTTCCTAGATGATCGCAACAAGGACCTGTACATCGTGCAAAGACCCCTCCTTCCAAGACCAGGTCGAGCTGCTGGGTCACGGCAGCGGGAAGCTCTTCATCCAGGACGACAAGGACAAGTTTAACTTTGATACCAGCCTGGTGAATCCAGAGAAGGGAGCCTGGAGTTCTACACCTCAGAAACCCAGAAGTGGAGGCAGGCCCACATGCAGGCTTGCATTGCCATCCTGCAGATGCCGCTGGAAGTGGCTGAGGGTCTGGTCACCGTGCGGCAGATCACCGGTGCCGACGAAAAACGCGACGCCATCAGCACCCTGGACCAGGAGAAGATTGGCACGGTGGGCAAGGCCGCCATCAAGGCCTTCCTCAGGAAGCTGCAGGTGTACAAAAGCACTGCGGATGTTGAGTCGGGCAGGGCGCAGAGCTACTCACAGGTGACGGACTACAAACCAGAGTGCTATCTCACGCTGCGCCACACCGTACTGCTACGCAAGGAGTACCGGAAGATGTTTGTGCATCGATGGAGCAGGTGGTGAATCTACGGTTGTAGTGCAGCAGCATCTTCTCCACTTTTGGGCTGGAGGTGTGATCCTTGGCCTTCTCCAGATTCTCCACGACCTTCTTCATCAGCAGGGAGTAATCTCCTCGGACACCTTGAATGTCGCATCCTCAAACTCATAAACGCCGCACTGGTATACAAAGATATCCAACATCCATTCTGTGATTCACCCCAATCTACCCAGATACCACAGAGACACCAACGGCAACACTCATCACGGCCGACCCTGCAACGCCGGCAGGACAACAGACCTTCATGATCAGGTCAAGACCTCTGCACTTACTACGACTGGATCTTGGAAATGGTGCCAAACAGGCGACTCTGTATACTGAAGATAGACACAAAAAGCTGCAGTACCTTAGCGGGACAGGCAGCATCTCTGGAGAGAAGGAATGGGCGACATTTTCGGTCGAGACCCTTCTTCAGACCTGAAACGCCACCCATTCCTTCTCTCCAGAGATGCTGCCTGTCACGCTGAGTCTCCCTCTCTAGCCCCTCCCCCTTCTTCTCTACTCCCCTCCCTCTAACTCTCTATCCTCTCCTTCTCTGCCCCCCTCCCTCTCTATCACCCCCTTCCTCTCTATCACCAACCTCTCTACCACCACTCCCCCCCTTTGTAGGGAATGCTGAGTATTGGGACCTGTGGGTGAATGGTGGAGTATTGCGTTCGGGAACCAGCCCTCCCCTGCGAGGCCAAGTGCCACATACCCCTTCCTCTCTACCCCCCACCCTCTCCCTCTCTCTACCCCTCCCTCTCTGTTTTGAGAGGTGGGGGACGATCCCCCCCCCAGGTTTTTGTAATCCGGATTTTAAAACCCAGTGAAATCTCCGCTTTCCGCGAGACAGTGGGGGTGGGACTGCTGATCGAGGGCGCCGATTGGACGAGAGAGACATCGGTCAGCAGGCAATGGGGGCGGGACATGATGATTCAACGCGATCATTGGAAGAGGGAGGAGCGGGGGTGTGGGACTGAGGATAGAGTGCGGTGATTGGAGGAGAGAGATATGCCAAAACACTCTCGGCACAGACCTGCGCCTCATCCTCAATCAGGATCGAACCCGGCCTCTCCGGCACTGGAGTCAGACAGGAGCTGTACCCCCAGGCCCACAGCCAGCGCAGAAAAGCAGCGCAAAACCCTGCTCAACTCTGCATGTCCCGCCAGGTTAACCTACAACCCTGCCTGGGCTTGGGGGAAATATGGCCCAGGTTTACAGCCAGCGCGGAGAAGCAGCGCTGGTGTCCCATCAGTTCAGGCAGGGCTGTACGTTAACCCGGTGAGACAGGCAGAGTTGAGCTGCATTGAGCGCTGGATTGAGCCTCCGAAGCCTCGCGTGTGAGTGTGCGCTTGCGTGCGCGGTCGCCAACAAATTGTGTCCCCCCTGTCCCCCGTTCCCCTCCATATTTTGATTGCGATTTCCGTCACTGTATTCAATGGAGTCCACCAGTGCAGCACCTCATTATTAGAGAGTTGCACTACAGTCTCTGCTTAGTAATAGCCCAGTTAAGGACATCGCTGATGTAGATTTGCATATAAATGATTGCCCCCATGCTAGTAGTCAAGTCCACCACACTTTTTAAAGTTGTTTTGCTGCTATAGATGTTCTTCCTGTTGTGTAAACTTTGCACTTTACCTGTAGCATCATAGAAATAGTGTCTTGGGAAATTGATGTGAAATGGGCTGGCTTCTTTATGCATATTTTTTGCAGTCCCTCCAAAGGCTCTGCCAGGTCCTGTAAAAATTAAAATATAGTAATTAAATAGTAACCACGGCTTTCATAAATAGATCAGCAATATAGTATAACAGCTCATGAGTAGTCATAATAAACATTTTGCTTCTAAGCCACCGCCACCCAGTGGTGAACGCGGTTGGATTTGATAGGGGGACCTCATTGAAACTTACAGAATAGTGAAAGGCTTGGATAAAGTGGATATAGAAAGGATGTTTCCACTTGTGGGACAATCTAGGTCATAGCCTCAAAATTAAAAGACATTCGTTTAGGAAGGAGATGAGGAGGAATTTCTTTAGTCAGAGGGTGGTGAGTCTGTGGAATTCATTGCCACAGAGGCTGTGGTGGCATAATCAATGGATATATTTAAGGCAGAGATAGATTGATTCTTGATTGGTATGGGTGTCAGAGGTTATGGGGAGAAGGCAGCAGAATGGGGTTAGGAGGGAGAGATAGATCTCCCTGGTGTAATGGCGGAGTAGACTTGATGGGACAAATGGCCTAATTCTGCTCCCATCACTTATGATCTTATGATTTTTCAGAGTATCTGAAAGGAAGTAAGAAGCCAATTACTTTCGATCAACTTCTAAAGTGAAAGAGTTCAATGAAATAGAAGTTACAAAATTGATTCTGCTGTAGATTTAGAAGTATACAAAATGAATGTTTAACCTTTCGTCTCAACACTCAGCAAGATTAAAGTACAAACATACCAGATGTCTTGTCTTATGATATAAACACGAGCAAGATTACAATATAAAAACACTAGATGTTTTGCCCTTCTGACATAAACATTCAGAAAGATGTTCAGGACACTTGGTCTTTACTCTTTACTCCAGATATTGTAATGTAAAGACACTGAATCAACAAGGTCAAAAAACAAGTCCGCTTGGATCTGCAAAAATAAGAAATAGCTTTTCCAAGCAAAACCATATATGGGCATAACCTTTCCTCTATTGGAAGAAACTGTCAATCTTTGATATTACCCTATATAGACAAGGCAAGAGGCTGTACAATTCTTTGTAAAATAAAGAATTGCTGATTTGCTGATTATTGGGGTACAAGTACATATGATTGAACTTTACATCCTTGTGTGGAACACGAGTAGTTTTGTCATACTCGGACCCTGTCCTCCCACACCCGCCTGGCGAAATAAAGATGCTACCGTGTTACTAACTTTTGTGTTGTTATCTGTTTGAAGCGAATCGGACTTTAATATTGGCGTAGTCGGCAGGATCTTGCTGGAAACTATCTCTGAAGACTGAGTAAGAGGCTACGGTTTGGCTGGGGCCATGAAGGGAGTAGAAAGTGGCACCCCCAGAAGAAGATGATACTGATAGCGACTCGGAAACTGAAAAGGAAGATGAGAAAGAAGAAAGGAAAGGGCTGAGGCAGAAGAGGAAGGTAGAGTAGTAATCCAGCAGTGAGAGAGTTAAACAATGCAGAGCACCAGAGGGACAGGATATAAATCAAAGAAGACTGAAAAAGGAAAACAGCATGATGCCATCGAGGAACCTTACCCTGATGACCCTGTCCTGACTCAATGCCTGAAACAACCTATTGACATGGGCAAAGTAATTGAATGCAGACCCTTACCCAGGAAATCAGCGGTGATTTCTGGGAGAGAATTACGACAGCGTATCGCACTGGTGCTGGAGACGAGCATTTTAACTAACTGTCTGCACAGGTTAAAACAACCTTGAAACAACTAAGGCTTCCCCAGGGCTCAGCGGTGATACAAAAGTGCTGACGGAGATAAGGAGAATGCTGAAGACACCGGTTGAGCTACTAAATCCTTCCACTGCTGGGGTTTCATTCTACCCAAACGGAAGGTAGTTCAGGGGGCAGTGGCAGCAGGAGTAGCAATGGTGATAGCTCTCCATGAGGACAGATAGAAAATGATTCGGATGAAGGCTTTGCGACCTGGTTTGCCGGTGATAAGAATCTGCCCACTGTGCAAATTACCAGCGAACTCTGAATAACTTTTGGCACAGGGCTCCTCTCCCTGATGGGGAGAGAGGGAGAGGTCACAGGGAGAGTTTGTGAGTAACAGGGCAAGTGTGATGTGTTGCACTTTGGCAGGTCGAATGTAAGGGGAAAGTCTACAGTCAACGGCAAGACCCTGAACAGTATCTGAAGCACAGAAGTGCGTTGCTGACTGACAGGGAGTCTGACCAATCACAATCCAGATCACCATCCAATCACACGCCCAGGATCCTGACTTACAGGGAATCGGACCAATCACCTCTTTTTATGCAAGTAAAATTTTGGTGTATTGGTCAGTACTACGGAACGACACCCACCCGGGTGGATCCTATTGCTGGTAGTTTGCATAACAGAAGCTTGGAATTTTTCAAACATATAACCAGTAAAATAACCTCCAAAGATCTATATATCACTAGACCAAGTGCAGACCCGTTGGGTCTGTTTCCCCAACAGCGTTTGCGGGGGGGGGGGGGGGGGGGGGGGGGGGAGTGGGGGCTGCGGCATCACACTCAAATTTAACCACCCCCAAACTCACAGGTGGGGGGGTGAGAAGAGGGGAGGGAGGGGGAGAGGAGGAGGAGGAAACATGACAGATTTGGGAGGGAAAGGAGAGCGGGGTAGGGGGTGAGAGAGGGGGAAGGGGAGAGAGATGTGGGGGAGAGGGGGGGGGATGGGGAGGGAGGGGAGGAGGGAGGGGGGAGATGGGGGTGGAGGGAGAGACGGGAAAGAGTGGGGGAGGGAGAGTGGAGGGGGAGAGACGTGGAAGAGTGGGGAAGGAGGAGGAGAGGGGTAGGGGAAGGGGGCGGGTGGAGAGAGGGAAGGGGGTGGGGTAGTGAGGGAAGGGGGTGAGGGAGAGAGGGAGAGGGGTGAGGAGAGGGAGAGGGGTGAGGAGAGGGAGAGGGGTGAGGAGAGGGAAACATAGAAATTAAGTGCAGTAGTAGGCCATTCGGCCCTTCGAGCCTGCACCACCATTCAATATGATCATGGCTGATCACCAACTCAGTATCCTGTACCTGCCTTCTCTCCATACCCCCTGATCCCTTTAGCCACAAGGGCCACATCTAACTCCCTCTTAAATATAGCCAATGAACTGGCCTCAACTACCTTCTGTGGCAGAGAATTCCAGAGATTCACCACTCTCTGTGTGAAAAATGTTTTTCTCATCTCTGTCCTAAAGGATTTCCCCCTTATCTTTAAACTGTGACCCCTTGTTCTGGAATTCCCCCAACATCTGGAACAATCTTCCTGCATCTAGCCTGTCCAACCCCTTAAGAATTTTGTACGTTTCTATAAGATCTGCCCTCAATCTTCTAAATTCTAGCGAGTACAAGCCGAGTCTATCTAGTCTTTCTTCATATGAAAGTCCTGACATCCCAGGAATTAGTCTGGTGAACCTTCTCTGTACTCCCTCTATGGCAAGAATGTCTTTGAGCATTGGACATTGTGACATCACACGATGGAATGTTCACCATGGGCTGGGGCTCCTGCAAAGGCATATGTAAATGGATCCATTCCGATTGGACATCTGTGAACATTGGGCATTGTGACATCACACGATGGAACATTCACCAGGGGCTGGGGCTGGGGCTGGGGCTGATTCTATGGGTGAGATGCCAGTTTATTTTGAAATATTGGGAGGGGGGTAGAAGGATTTGATTAAAAATGTGTACATAAACACGACAAAATGGCGTTTTGTTGTGGGGGGGGGGGGGGGGGGGGGGGGGGGAAGGGGGGGGGTCACCATTGGTGCCCCGCCTCACGATTCCCTCCAACCACGGTTTTCACCAAGGGGGGGGGGGGATGGTGGTGGGGGGGAGGGAGGGGAGAGAGAGGGGAGGGGGAAAAGGGATTGATTTGGGGGTGGGGGAAAGGAGAGGCGGGGTAGGGAGATCGGGAGGAGGGTGTGGGGATGAAGAGGGGGGGAATTGGGAGAGTGGGGGAGGAGGGGGGAGGGGAGAGGGAGGGGGGTAGAGAGGGGGGGAGAGGGGGGAGGGGGGAGAGTGGAGGGGAAGGGGGGAGAGAGTGAGAAGAGTGGGGAGGGAGGAGGAGAGGGGTAGGGGGAGACGGGATGGAAGAGGGATAGGGGGGGGGAGGGGGGGGGGGGGAGAGGGGGCGGGGTGGTGGGGGGTAGAGTGGGGGAAGGGGGGGGGGGGAAAGAGTGGAGGGGGAGGGGGTTGGTTGAGAGGGAGGGGGGAGAGAGAGTGGTGGGTAGGAGAGAAAGATGGAAGAGTGAGGGGGAGAGAGAGGAGGAGGGAGAGAAGGGGGGTAGTGGGAGATGGTGGGGGAAGAGGGACGGGGGAGTGGTGGAAGAGGGACGGGGGAGCGGTGGAAGAGGAACAGAGGAAGGGGTGGGGGAGAGAAGAGGTGGTGGTAGAGAGGGAAGGGGGGTGGGGGAGAGAGGGAGAGGGGTGAGGAGAGGGAAACATAGAAATTAAGTGCAGGAGTAGGCCAATCGGCCCTTCGAGCTTGAACCACCATTCAATATGATCATGGCTGATCATCCAACTCAGTATCCTGTACCTGCCTTCTCTCCATACCCCCTGATCCCTTTAGCCACAAGGGCCACATCTAACTCCCTCTTAAATATAGCCAATGAACTGGCCTCAACTACCTTCTGTGGCAGAGAGTTCCAGAGACTCACCACTATCTGTGTGAAAAATGTTTTCCTCATCTCAGTACTAAAGGATTTCCCCTTTATCCTTAAACTGTGTCCCGCTTGCCCTGGACTTCCCCAACATCTGGAACAATCTTCCTGCATCAGACAAATGCAATTCAGGACTTTTCTCTTCACAAGCAAAGTCAGAATGACGGTTAGTGAAGAATTCGAATAATCGCTGAGCGTTCTCTATGGCAACAATGTATTTGAGCATTGGGCATTGTGACATCACATGATGGAACGTTCACCATGGGCTGGGGCTCCTGCAAAGGCATATGTAAATGAGTCCATTCCGATTGGACATCTGTGAGCATCAGGCATTGTGACATCACACGATTCACCAGGGGCTGGTGCTGGTGCTGCTTCTGTGGGTGAGAAGCCAGAATTTTGCCAGGTTTAATTTTGTGGGGGGGGGGGGGGGGCCCGGGCCCCCACCCCTCCCCCCGGACCACCGGGGAAGGCCGGCCGGGAATTTTGCTCCCCTTCCGGGGGGGGGGGGGGGGGGGGGGGGGGTGGGGGGACCTCTGGGGGGGGGGGGGGGGGGGGGGGGGGGGGGGGGGGGGGGGGGGGGGGGGGTGGGGGGGGGGGGGGGGGGGGGGTGGGGGGGGGGGGGGGGGGTGGGGGGGGGGGGGGGGGGGGGGGGGGGGGGGGGGGGGGGGGGGGGGGGGGGGGGGGGGGGGGGGGGGGGGGGGGGGTGAAGGATTTAATTTAAAAACGTGTACTTAAACACGATGAAATGTAATGAGGAGCGGATACTTTGAAAGAAAAGCAAAATCTCTTCCGAAATGGAAAAGATGTCGGCGATTCTGCGTCCGGTTTCGAAGTTGCGGGGAATCAAAGGAAGAAACGCGGCCGGAAGCCGTACATGCAAATGGATCCATTCCGATTGGACGTCTGCGAGCATCGGGCATCGCAATTGGATGTCCGCGAGCATCGGGCATTGTGACATCACACGGCGGGAGCAAATCCAAAGGCAGGGCATCAGGAAGGCCAAGCACTGCCATAAGCTCAGGATTGAGGAGCACTTCAACAACTCCGACCCCCGACGCATGTGGCAAGGCATCCAGGCCATCACGGACTACAGGCCCTCCAACATCACCCCCACATCCAGCGACGCCTCCTTCCTTGAGGAGCTTAATCACTTCTATGGCCGCTTCGACAGGGACAATCTAGAGACAGCCATCAAGACTGTGCTACCTGCCGATCACCAACCCCTCACACTCACCCCCTACGACGTGTACGTGGCACTGAGTAGGACTAATGCACGTAAGGCTGCTGGCCCTGACGGCATCCCCGGGCGCGTGCTCAGGGCCTGTGCTGCGCAGCTGACAGACATCTGGACTGACATCTTCAACCTGTCACTTGCCCAAGCAGTTGCCTTAAAACCACCTCCATCGTGCCAGTGCCAAAACACTCCACTGCGGCAAGCCTCAAGGACTTCCGCCCAGTTGCACTTACCCCCATCATCACCAAGTGCTTCAAGAGGCTGGTCCTGGCACACCTCAAAAGCTGCCTACCCCCCACACTGGATCCCTATCAGTTTGCCTACCGCAAGAACAGGAGTACGGAGGATGCCATCTCAACGGCACTTCACTCCGCCCTCTCCCACCTCGACAACTGAGACACTTACGTAAGAATGCTGTTCATCGATTACAGCTCAGCATTCAACACCATTATACCATCAAAACTGATCACCAAACTCGGTAACCTGGGCATCGACCCCTCCCTCTGCAACTGGATACTGGACTTTCTAACCAGTCTGTGAGGTTAGACAAGCACACCTCTTCAACCCTCACCCTGAACACCGGCGTTCCACAGGGCTGTGTGCTGAGCCCCCTCCTCTACTCCCTCTTCACCTATGACTGCACACCTGTACATGGTACTAACACCATCATCAAGTATGCAGATGATACAACGGTGATTGGCCTCATCAGCAACAACGATGAGCTGGCCTACAGGGAGGAGGTCCAGCACTTAGCAGCATGGTGCGCTGACAACAACCTGGCCCTTAACTCCAAGAAGACCAAGGAGCTCATTGTAGACTTCAGGAAGTCCAGAGGCGGCATGCACACCCCCATCCACATTAACGGGACGGAGGTGGAACGTGTTTCTAGCTTCAGGTTCCTGGGAGTCAACATCTCCGATGGCCTCTCTTGGACCCACAATACCTCTACTCTGATCAAGAAGGCTCATCAGCGTCTCTTCTTCCTGAGGAGACTGAAGAAGGTTCATCTGTCTCCTCAGATCCTGGTGAACTTCTACCGCTGCACCATCGAGAGCATCCTTACCAACTGCATCACAGTATGGTATGGCAACTGCTCTGTCTCCGACCGGAAGGCATTGCAGAGGGTGGTGAAAATTGCCCAACGCATCACCGGTTCCTCGCTCCCCTCCATTGAGTCTGTCCAAAGCAAGCGCTGTCTGCGGAGGGTGCTCAGCATCGCCAAGGACTGCTCTCACCCCAACCATGGACTGTTTACCCTCCTACCATCCGGGAGGCGCTACAGGTCTCTCCGTTGCCGAACCAGCAGTTCGAGGAACAGCTTCTTTCCGGCGGCTGTCACTCTACTCAACAACGTACCTCGGTGACTGCCAATCACCACCACCCCCCCACCCCCCCCCCCCCCCCGCCCCCCGGACACGTATTACTATTTATTCAAATCGTTTGCTATGTCGCTCTTCCAGGGAGATGCTAAATGCATTTTGTTGTCTCTGTACTGTACACTGACAATGACAATTAAAATTGAATCTGAATCTGAATCTGAATCTGAGGAAGGGCTCCGGACGGCAGGCGGTCGGATGGGGCGAGAGTTTTATATATATAATATAGATAGATAGATAGATGAAATAAACAATAGACAATAGGTGCAGGAGTATGCCATTTGGCCCTTAGAGCCAGCACCACTATTCACCCCACAGTACCCCGTTCCTGTCTTCTCCCCATATCACTTGACTCCACTGTCTTTAAGAGCTCTAGCTATCTCTCTCTTGAAAGCCTCCAGAGAATTGGCCTCCACTGCCATCTGAGGCAGAGAATTCCACAGATTCACAACTCTCTGGGTCATCTCCTTTCTAAATGGCCTACCCCTTATTCTTAAACTGTGACCCCTGTTTCTGGACTCGCCCAGCATTGGGAACATGTTTCCTGCCTCCAACGTGTCCAATCCCTTAATAATCTTATATGTTTCAATAAATGACTTCATACATCAAAAATCTTTACAAAAAATGTTACCTGAAATGTCTCTTTGTCTAGCACTGAGTTGAGAAAAAACTTTTTCACCCAGAGAGTTGTGAATTTGTGGAATTCTCTGCCACAGAAGGCAGTGGTCTCGTCTCCTTCAGCAGCACCTCGGTCTCCCTTCCCGACTCAGATACCCAACTCCTCACCTCACCTACCATCATTTCTCCTCACCTACACACCTACACCTCGACTAATCTCCTCACCTCACTAATCTCCTCACCTCGACGATACGTCACTAACAAACTTCTCCTCATACCTAAACCTATCCTCAACTAAACCGTACCGCACTAAACCTCGCCCCTCAAATAAAGCTCACACCTCACTAAAGTTCACCTCACACCTCACATCTTAACCCCACCTCATTCCACCTCACCTAAACTTAACTAAACCTCCCACCGTATGACCAAACTCCACCTCACACCCGCCTCGACTAAACCGCGCCTCGATTAATCGCCACCTCTCACCCGCTCCCCGCTATTTATAGCACCACTCTCCAGCCATTTGCGGCACATCATGTGAGCGGAGCGACTCCAACCGGGAGGGCGGGATCGAGCACGGAGAGCGGGGCAGGCGCACTGCCCGAGAGAGCCGGTGGGAGGGGAGGGTTGCACTCGCACTGGCGTTGATGTCAAGCCCCGCCCCACCCACAGCAGCCGCATCCCCCCCTGCGGGATCTGGAGAGAGGCGCCGATTAGTCGAGGCGGGATTAGGTGTGAGGCGGAGTGTAGTCGTGAGGTGGGAGGTTTAGTCGAGGCGAGGTTTGGCGAGTTGAGGTTTAAGTGTGAGGTGAAGTTTAGTCGAGGCGAGGTTTTGTAGTGAGGTGTGAGGTTTAGTTGAGGCGAGGTTTAATTGAATCAAGGGATTTAGTCGAGGAGAAAAATCAGATTCATTTCCAGGAAAACAAAATCCGAATTCCGATTTAAATCGGAAGAATATTATGGGATAATATAAACATATGATTATTGGGATATCAGTACATGTGATTGAAGATTACATCTTTGTGTGGAACATGAGGAGCTATGTAGTCTGTATTGTCACACTCAGAGCCTGTCGTCCCACAGCCGCCTGGCGAAATAAAGACGTTACTGTATTAGTAACTTTTGTGTTGTTATCTGCTTGAAACAAATCGGACTTTAACAAAAGGCAACCATGCATATGGCCTCCAAATAAAAGTTGTAACAATCAGCAACATGCGAGATGTCAGAACTGAAAATAAGCAAAGTCACTGGTTTGAAGAGATTACAAAGATAAGAAAAATTGGAATATAATGGATTGAAAATGAGAATAAAGGTTTTTAAACTAGAGCATTTTGATTATATTATGTGATGACAGAAATCATGATAGTGTGTGTAAAGTAGACATCATAGAGATGACTTTAAAGTAATTGGTGTGATATTTAGGAATGGAAAGGTACTGGTAATCTAAAATTTTAAACTTTATTAGGAAGATTAAACATAGGCAAGTGATGTATGCCATGTATGTCAGGCAGAATAATGGTCTTCTCCATATTACGCACAAAATGATGGACTACATGCATATTAGATAGATGTTATTTTCTCTGAGAGTTCTATGTTCTACAGTGATTAGTTTCTGTTTGTTTCTGTGCCTGTCCAATGAAGCCATGGTTTTCCACAAGTTAGCATACTTCATTGTGTGTTAGTAATTGTTTTGAGTGTGAGCCAATGATAGTCATGAGCAGATTGGACAGCAAAGGTTTTCTGTGTGCAATTGTTAATTTGCAAGAATTTGGGTACTTTAGAAATGGCAGGTCTCTGTGAAAAACTGGGCTTCACTGATAGTGACAATACATTGGAAAGCGCTGGAGACCCATGTGAACTAGTTGGCTCCAGTAAGTCTGGACCTCTGAAGACCTATGAAGAAGCCCCGTGAAGCTTCTGCCCGTGTGACCCACCTGTCGCCACCAAGTCTGGGCTCCTAAAGTGTTTTTGTTGTGTTTCAGTACACTGACGCTTAATGCATTTTTGTAATTGGTTGGGGATGCTTTATGTTTCAACTTCGTTTCGCCAGCATTTGTGATTGGTCTAAGAGAGGTTAATTGATTGAATTATAGGGGTTGCCTCCCCTCTGTACTTTTGCACCGTTAGCTTTCCCACCACTGTATAGCAGTATAAAAGGGAGGGTAATTCGTTAAGGCGTGTCGGTTTTCTTTCCTTCTGTTCTGTTTATGCAAGGCTGCTGAGAGCTCGAGTGAGTAGATCCGAGGCCAGCCAGTGGTGCTGTATAGAAATAAAGAAGGGTTTGGACTCCAGTGTTTGACTCAGTAGTTTTACTGAACCAGACTAGGGAGAGAGGATTAGATCCGGAATCAACACAATTAGCAAGGATGTGTTTCTATAAGTGTCAGGCATGTAAAAAAAAAACACAAACTAGTATATTTTAACATTATAATAACCCTAATGTGAAAGCACATTCACTTGCAAATAGTAATAACACTTAATACTGTCAACATTTTAAAATGTTCTACAAAACTTTTATTCAACTTCAAAGTTGCAGAAAATATAAAACTGGAACCAATTGAGTAAAGGTTGGTTACTGTATTAGTCTATTCATATTATTCCACACACAAAGTAAACAGAATATAATTGCAGAAGGTCCCTGTTTATATGTGGAAAGGAAAGTGATCTCACAGTGAATAATATAATCTGATGGATTGTCCTGTTGACTAACTATAGGATCGAGCTTGCAATTTTCTGCCTTTCCACATCTATCCAATACAATACTCCATGCAGTACTCTTGTGAGCTCAATATAAGCTTATCATGCTTAAATTAGTTAGTCCAGAAGATGCAGTCTTGGCTACATGAGAAGTTGATGGTTCTATGAACTCATCATATCAAATGAAGATGAACCATTGCTCATGAATCTATGGGAGTAAGTGCTGTTAAGACCGAGCTGTTAAAAATAAGTCTTCACTTTCCCTGGTACTGAGATACGGTGTTGTTTTCATATCTGAGTATAATAGGGTGGGACACAATAACCAATTAAAAACAAAATTATATCCACAGTAATTTAAAATTACAAATCAATGGACATATAATGAGAGATGAACAATCAAAATCTCCTTTCATGTCTAGCCTCTAACCTGTCACTGTTGGTGTAAATATTTTTAGCCAATAAAAGTTGAAAAAACTAAGAATCAAATGAGACATATAATGGAAAATCAATTTATTAACATTCACTTTACACAACAGTTCAGATTATTAATGAGCCCACTGTCATATTCTGAACCTCAGTTCTACCATTATCATTTTGTCTCGCTATTTTATCAATTAATTTTCTGAATGTCTCACCTCTGAACCTCCTGCTGTACCATTCTTACGTCCCTGCATAATTATTCTTCAAAATCAAGGTAGATTTCACGTTCTTTTAACCAATATCTCAAACTCCATTGCCCAATATATTACACGTAGTTCATCTTTGATCAGTGTATCCCAAAATTTGCCGTTTTCAAATGACTACCTCTTTATTGTCCCCTTCTACTCTTTCCAACTCTGCTAGCAGTCCACAATGTACGTGTCAGCCGTTCACTAATGTTCCTTTGGTATTGTGAACTGAATTTTTGATTTTGCCAATATGTACCAACCAATTTAGTTGGAACACTTAACAGTAATTGTTTTCATAGGCAGAAGTGCTGGATGTACTCAACAGGCCAGAATCATTCTGAAGAAATGATTTAAATTGTTGTTCTTCTTTTGACACATGCTGCCTGAGCAGCTGAGCATTTCCAGCATTTTCTGATTTTTATTTACAATTCCATCCTCTGTAGTTTTTTTTTTACTTTCCAATGGGTTTTATTTACCTTGCCCCTAAAATGTAAAAGTAAATGTTTGAAAGAAAGTACTCTATTATGAATACATTAATTGAAACTTGGACACTTACATCTGAAACTTTATCTTTATCCTGGAATGCTGTATCAATCGTCACGGGAGCAGCTTTTGGTTCATTTTCAGGTATAATTGTTCGTTGTTCCTGCAAAAAGAAAATGGATAATTATTCTAATTATACAGGGCAAGCCAACAATCAAATTAGCTGCATTTTGTGAAGAACAATTCACTATAATTTGCCTTTGTGCTTAAATTAGTGTTTACGCAAATAAAGAATAAATTGGGTTCACACAGTGGCTTATCACATTGTTTAAAGACATTTCAGAACACATTCAAACATTTAGGTGGCCTCAAGAATTGTTGAAACCCTTTCTTATCTCCAAATCATGGCATGAAAAGCTGTGGATACATTTGAGTTATCAGACAGCAATCTATGTAATTTATCCAAAGGATGATACCTTCAACAATGCAGAGACCTTCCCTGTGGAGATAGTTTGATTGAAAGATGTAGCATGAAGAAAAAGGCCCTTTGGCGTACCAAGTCCATGGCTACCATTAATCACCCATGCACACTAGATCTACGTTATCCTACTTACGTATCCATGCCATACACATTCAGAGCACTTTACAGCAGCCAATTAACCTATAAACGCATATGTATTTAGGAGCGCCCGGAGGAAACCCATGTGGTCACAGGGAGAAATTGTAAACTCCACACAAAAATCATGATTGAACCTAGGTCTCCGGCGCTGTTCGGAAGCAGTTCTGTTACCTGCACCAATGTGCTGCTCCTCGAATTGTATTCTGTTCTTAGGGAAAGGGCCTTGAACTTCATCAGCTGGGTAATAGATGTGTTACCCTTTCTTGGTTATATTTAAGGTTTCAGTTACAACAATACAGTCATTGCTAAACCTCCGATCATTGATCACCATTTCACATTAGTTCTATGTTATCCCACTTTAACATCCCCATCCTACATTCTAACAGCAATTTACAGTGGTCAATTAACCTACAACCCCGCACGTCTTTCAGATATGGGTGGAAACAGGAGCACCCGGAGGAAACCCAGAGGCTCACCAGCAGAACTTGCAAACACCACACAAGTCAGCACCCGAGGTCAGGATTGAACCCGATTCTCTGGCATTGTGAGGCAGCAGCTCTACCAGCTGTGCCAGAGAATTGACCCCAATTTCTTATTTTTATTGTATTTGCTGTACCATCAGATCATTAGATTATATGCTGTGAAATGTATGTTGATTATTCTTACTCATGTGAGCTATGTAATAAATAAGTCCCTCACCAACACAGGATTTCATTATAATTGTTAACTTTTACTGTCTACTTTCAGTCATTTTAAAGTTATCTTTCCAAACAATCTTGAAATGAAAGCCATTAACATTTAAAATATAAAAATAATTAAATAGAAAGCAAACCAACTTTATTGAGGCAGCAGCTGGTAGAGCTGCTGCCTCATCTGCTGAGTTTCTCTAGCATTTTTGTCTACCTCCGATTTTTTCAGCATCTGCAGTTCCTCCTTAAACTCATTGACAATGATAATGTATTCTGTTATATTTTCTGTTCTTTAGTGCTGCATCAGGTGTGCATGGATGAGGCTGGTAATATTTCCCAGCACACCATATGTCGGCATACAGAGTGTTAGGATGCAATTTACGCCAATGATTTTGCACACGGAGATCCACATTGCAGAGAGAAGTCTAGACATTCCTTTCATTTTAATTTCAGAAATCTTTTACATTGAGACATTTCTGCTGCTCAGTCTACGCACAAGCATTGTGATTGGGGAGATCAGATGGGAAAAATAACTGGGGTTTCAAATCTGACAGTATTACGAGTCTGATTTACATTAAGCAGATTTCCAGTTCAATGTCCAAATCTTGTAATCAGATTGAAAACATAATGAGGAAATTCTTATAATTTGTGGAGAATGAAAGTATAATTAAAAAAAATTGCAGTCAAAATAAATATGATACAAACAACAGAATGCCAGTGCACTGCTTGACGAGAACTGAATTTTAATATTCCATGTTATAGGGAGAAAATGTAGTGTGAGAGACACTGTGCTCTACACATTCGTCCCGTCAGAGGCTGTGATCCCAATGTTAATTAATGACGTTTCAGGCCTGAGACTTTACACTGCAGAAATTCTTCCTGATTGTAATGTTTCAATAGAAATTTAAGGCGAATAAGGACATAATAAGGCAGCATTCTGTGCTTTTTGCTTTTAACATTGCATTCCTGTTAAATTTTGTTCAAATATAGTGGGCATTAAAAGTACCAAGTCTTCCTGTTAATGGTGTAAGATTGCTTAAAGGTATGTGGTGAGAAAAATTTGATAGTCAAACCTGTCTTAGGAATCATGTCTGAGGTCTAATTAACATGAGAGATAACACCCACTGAGAAGTAAGCATGCATCACCTTTGTGCTACCAGTGAATTTGTATGCCAAGATTTGGCTCTCAAACAGGTGAACAGATTAGAAATGATAGATCACAGGCTTGTTGTTATCAAGTGAGAAACTCCAGTTAAAATAACCTCAAATGCAGAAGCTAATCTAAACGAAAATTCGCAAAAAACCCTACAGATGCTGGAAATCTGAAATATAAACAGGACATGTGGAAAACTCTTTGCAGAACATGCAGCCTCTGTGGAAGAGAAACTGTTGATGTTTCAGGTCCTATACCCAAACTGGTAAAGAGAGATATCGTTAGTTTTAGACAGAGAAGGAGGGAGGTGGACGGTAGAACACACCAAATATCTCTGATAGGTGGAGACCAGGTGACCTAATGTGGTCATTAAGGGGCAGTTAAGATCAAGTTCAGCTTCCAAGTCTGTAATCTCAATATAACTAAGTCTTCATCTTGTTTGTGCCCACGATGTGTCAATCTGGTTTTCCTATCTTCTTCCAAACGCTGAGCCATAGCATTCCTATTTTCCCACATCATACTCACATTTTTCCCCTTGTGATGATAAACATCTTCCCGTCACATTTCCACATATATTCCACATATATTTCCCAAGGTACAGCATTTTAAAAATACCGAAAACCAAGTTTTTAAACGGAAAATCTTTCAACCTGCTTCCAATGTGACGTCACAATGGCTCTCAATGTGGGCGGGCACCAGCTTCGAGTGACGTCAGGGGGAGGGCCGAATTCAAATTGCACGGAAGATTATAAGGTCAAAGGGTGCACCTTGTAAAAACCGTGAAACATCACTGCTGCTCATGGACAGAAAGAAGATTCAGATGGTTTTCGTCATTGACTTGCGAAAGAGCAGGGTGCCAGTAGATTGAGGGCAAGTCCCAGCCCACGACTGCCTGAGGCTGGAGGGTGACTGAGTGCTCTGAACCCGAGCACCAAGGGACACTCAGACACCCGGTGTAAGTGGCGGAAGGAGCGGATCCCTCGGGACAGCCCCACTCTCCCCCCTGAGTCAGCAATCCACCACCGCCCTCCGCCCCTTCTCCGGGCAGCGGACACACGGCGACACAAAACCCGGCAACGTCCCCGTCAGCTGCAGCAGAGTTGCAGACAGTCTGGTCCCTCTGCCCACCCAGAGTCACTGACCGTGCTGCACCGGCACCGGGGCCCGACCCCCACACTGGGGTGATTCACCACCCCCTCCAACCCCCACCCCCACACACGGAGTGATTCACCCCCCCGACCCCTGGACCCCGACCCACACTCGGGGTGATTCACCCCCCACAACTCTGACCCCCACACGGGGTGATTCACCCCCCAATCCCCACTCCCACACGGAGTAATTCACCCCCCCCCCCGACCGTCGACCCCCACATGGGGTGATTCACCCCCGACCCCCAAACGGGGCGATTCATCTCACCCCCAGACCCCGACCGCCACATTCTTTCACTGTGCCGAGGATCGTGGGGGGGGGGGGGGGGGGGGGGGAAGAAGAGGAGGGGGAGAGAGAGAGAAAGTGGTGGAATATTGTGTTGGAGGAATGGGTTGCGTTGGGGGACCAGGTGAATGCACTTGGTCTAGCATGATATAATAGTTATGCTGTGGGATATGTGCAGCAAGTATGAGTGTGAATGGAGTGGTGAATTAAAGATGCAGAAGGTCGGCCGGGGTCACCCCTGCAAACTGACCACAGGTATCAATCAGTCTTTTGTTTCTCCAATATAAAGGAAGCCACTGTGATTTCTGAATGCAGCACACTATATTGGAAGACGTGCAAGTGAATTTTACTTCGGAGTCACGTGAGTGATTACCTGAAGACCCCGCCAGCGACGAACGAGATTACGAGCTGCTCCCGCATCAAGTTTAAAACGGGACCTCCAGGTAAGTAAACTTACTCTGAGGTCGTGTGTTTTCGAACCCTTGTTCTGGTTTACTCACACAGGATCATGAACAAGGGAAAACAACCGAGGAAGGTCGTACCCTGTTCGACTGCAATGGAATAGGAGGGTTCCATCAGTGGGGGGCGACCGGCGGCACCTGGACCGCACACGCTGCAGTCCACAGTCACCAGCAACATTTCCGAGCCGAACCCAGCGCTGCTAGCACAGCTCGAGCAACAGCAGCGGGCTGGAGGCAAGGCAAAACGGAAGTCGGACCGGCCGGTTTACTCAGACGAGTCCGGTGCTGAAGACTCACCGCCCGAGAGCGGCAAAGGTGGCCGTTTGAGCCGGATGGAAAGGCTCATGGAGCAAATGCTCCAGCGAGACTTGCTCCGGGAGATGGGGCAAGCTCGCCAGGGGAGCACAAGTACTCCCGCTCCAGTGCACTACCACGCACTAGCCATCGCATCTCCCTCAGCAGAGGGGAGCGTTGGCGACCAGGACTGGGGTGGTCAAGAACAGGGTTTACTGGCTGAAGAAACCGGGAGTATGCTTGGGGTACAGGATCAGGAAGAGCTGCTGGGAGTGGTAAACCGCTACGCAGCAACACCGCGTGCGGAGCGGCCGTTACAGCCTAAACTGGCGGCCAGCATTGACTACTTGTCCTTTAAACCACTACAAGAACAGGTAATCAATGAGGTGTTGGACCTCTACACGGCTCCTGAAAATTGCATTTCACTCAATGTGCCTGCCGTTAATAGTCAAATCTGGGGGTACATTGGCCAGGGTATCAGAACTCAAGAATTAAAACTGCAAAAGATATTAAAGCTCCTGACGTCGGCTATCACCTCGTATGCTCTTTCCGTGGACGGGGTAGACATGACAACAAACCAACAAGACATCCTGGCTCTACTATGCAACACACAGTATGAGATTAACAAACTCCAGAAGGAGGCCATAAGACCTGCCCTCAATCCAAAATTTGCAGGACTGTGTAGAACGCTGACCTCAGAACCACAGATCCTGCTATTTGGCAAGGACTTGCCAAAGCAAGTCAAAGATTTGGACGAAGAATCCAAGGCATTCGGCCTCATGAGGGCAGGACCTGGAACGAGCAGAACCACGCAACCCAGACGGCAGCACACCATTGCATCCACCAGTAGGCGTCTACTTCATGGTACTGGTGAAAGCTAGGAGCCTGCATACCATCCCTGGAAGTCTTTTTTAGGACAGGGCCCAGAGAGGGCCCCATGGGAAATGCGCCACCCCCCAACAGCACCACCCTGACAGACAAGGAACCAGAAACCGAAGAAATGAATACACCACCAACAACAATGGAGGTAGGTGGGTCTGGTTCCTACCAATACATAAAAAGTGGGGGGATTGTGCTAACAGGGGGGAGACTACACTTGTTTATGGAAGCATGGAGGACTATCACACTTGATAGTTCTATACTTAACAGTATTCAAGGATATAAAATTGAATTCATTCAAGAAAACATGCCACCAGTTCAGCATGCACCCCAAAGGGGTTTTACCCTCTCACTAAAAGAAAAACATGAGGGACAAGCAGAACTGGTGAGGTTACATACAAAGGGTATCATAGAGAAATCTAAACATGAACCTTTAGAATTTGTGTCAAATATATTTACTAAAACCAAAAAAGATGGTGGATGTCGCATCATCATTGACTTAACCACATTGATTACTTTTGTTAGATACTAGACCAAGTGCAGACCCGTTGGGTCTGTTTCACCAATGGCGTTGTGGGGGGGGGGGGGGGGGGGGGGGGGGGGGGGGGGGGGGGGGTCTGCTGCTGCTGCACCAAACTCACATTAACCATCCCCAAACACACAGGTGATGGGAGGGGGGGGAGAAGAGGGGAGGGAGGGGAGAGGAGGAGGAGGAAACGGGACAGATTTGGGAGGGAAAGGAGAGCGGGGTAGGGGGGTGAGAGGGGGGGATGGGGAGAGGGATGGGGGAGAGAGAGGATGTGGAGGAGGGGGAGGATGGGGAGGTAGGGGGAGGAGGGAGAGTAGGATGGGGAGGAGGGTGGGGGGTGTGGGGGAGAGAGGGGAAAGAGTGGGGACGGAGAGTGGAGGGGAAGGGGAAGAGGAGGAAGAGTGGGGAGGGAGGAGGAGAGGGTTAGGGGGAGTGATGGAAGAGGGACAGAGGGATAGGAGGAAGGGGGCGGGTGGAGAGAGGGAAGAGGGTGACGTAGCGAGGGAAGGTGGGTGGGGGAGAGAGGGATGGGTGGGAGAGGGAGAGGGGTGAGGAGAGGGAAACATAGAACCATAGAAATTAGGTGCAAGAGTAGGCCTTTCGGCCCTTCGAGCCTGCACCACCATTCAATATGATCGTGGCTGATCATCCAACACAGTATCCTGTACCTGCCTTCTCTCCATACCCCCTGATCCCTTTAGCCACAAGGGCCACATCTAACTCCCTCTTAAATATAGCCAATGAACTGGCCTCAACTACCTTCTGTGGCAGAGAATTCCAGAGATTCACCACTCTCTGTGTGAAAAATGTGTTTTTTCTCATCTCTGTCCTAAAGGATTTCCCCCTTATCTTTAAACTGTGACCCCTTGTTCTGGACTTCCCCAACATCTGGAACAATCTTCCTGCATTTAGCCTGTCCAACCCCTTAAGAATTTTGTACGTTTCTATAAGATCCGCCCTCAATCTTCTAAATTCTAGTGTGTACAAGCCTAGTCTATCCAGTCTTTCTTCATATGAAAGTCCTGACATCCCAGGAATCAGTCTGGTGAACCTTCTCTGTACTCCCTCTATGGCAACAATGTCTTTGAGCATTGGGCATTGTGACATCACACGATGGAACGTTCACCAGGTGCTGGTGCTCCTGCAAAGGCATATGTAAATGGATCCATTCCGATTGGATATATGTGAACATTGGGCATTTTGACATCACACAATGGAACGTTCACCATGGGCTGGGGGTGGGGCTGCTTCTATGGGTGAAAAGCCAGGTTTTTTTTTGAAATATTGGGGGGGGAGAAGGATTTGATTAAAAATGTGTACTTAAATACGACGAAATGTAATGAGGAGCGGATACTTAGAAAGAAAAGTGAAATCTCTACTGAAATGGAAAAGATGTCGGCGATTCTGCGTCTGGTTTCGGAGTTGCAGGGAATCAAAGGAAGAAAGGAGGCCGGCAGCCGTACATGTAAATGGATCCATTCTGATTGGACATCTGCGAGCATTGGGCATTGTGACATCACACGATGGAAAAGAATCAAAAGGCAGAAAGGCAGCCGGACGGACGACAGGCGGCAGGCACACAGTTTTAATATATAACTAGACCAAGTGCAGACCCGTTGGGTCTGTTTCCCCAACGGCGTTTGCGTGGGGGGGGGGGGGGGGGGGGGCTGTGGCATCAAACTCACATTAACCACCCCCCAAACACACAGGGTGGGGGGGGGGGGGGGGGGGTGAGAAGAGGGGAGGGAGGGGAGAGGAGGAGGAGGAAACTGGATAGATTTGGGAAAGGAGAGCGGGGTAGGGGGTGAGAGAGATGTGGGGGAGGAGGGATGGGGCAGGGAGGGGAGGAGGGGGGAGGGGGAGAGGGGTGTGGGGGTAGAAAGGGGAAAGAGTGGGGGGCGAGAATATGAGAATGGAGGGGAAAGGGGAGGAAAGTGGAAGCGTGGGGAGGGAGGAGGAGAGGGTAGGGGGAGTGATAGAAGAGGGACAGATAATAGGGGGAAGGGGGCGGGGGGAGTTCCCTCACTCTGGAACAGCTAACCCTGAAAACGGCTATGCTGATGGCGTTAGTCTCACCACAAAGGGTCCAGTCCCTTTACCTACTCAGACTGGACAACATGGTCATAACATCAGACCAAATAACATTCACCATTCAGGAGCTGGTAAAACAGAGCAAGCCAGGAACTTCAGGACTCATTATGGAATTCCGGGCTTACCCACCTGACCCCCGTTTATGTGTCATGACTCACCTTCTACTATACATCAACACAACCAAAAATTCCCGAGGGAGAGAAAAAGCACTATGGGTCAGCCACAAAAAGCCACATGGTCGGGTGTCGAGTCAAACCATCTCTAGATGGCTCAAACAGGTACTGGAAGCTGCTGGAGTGGATACTGATATTTACACATCTCACTCCACCAGGACAGCATCCACGTTGGTGGCTAAAAGAATGGACGTGCCATTAGACCACAACCTGGCAACAGCGGGGTGGTCCATGGAAAGAACTTTTCAAACGTTCTACAACAAGGCATTAGCAAAACCTGTTTTATTTGCAGAGAGTATTTTAGACTCTGCAAATATATAATTTAAGCCCGGGGGAGCATTATTTTCTTTGTTATTGTTTTCAAATAAATACCATTATTGTTTTATAAACAGATTCATGTTTGATTACGATACCATACCTCCTCCCTTGGATGACTTCTGCAGCGAGTGAAGTATGAACTGTTACACGGTTTGAAATCACAGAGTTTTAAAATCTTCACGTAGTCACTCACGTGACTCCGAAGTAAAATGGTAAGATTAAAAGAGAACTTACCAGTTTGAAGTTTGATCTTTATTTTATGAGGAGTTACGATGAGGGATTACATGCCCTCCGCTCCCACCCTCAATTATAAAGGTCAACTGGTATCTTTGTTCTGATTACCTTTACTATGTTTATTTCAGTCATTGTGTTGTTTTCTGTGATTCCACACCGCTGCTTTGAAGTGTGTCACGCATGCGTGCTGGCGGGGTCTTCACGTAATCCCTCATCGTAACTCCTCATGAAATAAAAATCAAACTTCAAACTGGTAAGTTCTCATTTAATCTTACGATTAATGCATCACCTGGAAAGATCCCAAACATGGAGATACAAGGAACTGTAGATGCTGGATATTTTGCAAAACACAAAGTGCTGGAGGAACTCCGCTGGTCAGGCATCTGCGGAAGGATTGGATAGTGACATTTCAGGTCGAGATCCTTATCCGGACGCCAGACGAGTCCTGACCCGGGAAACGTCACCTGTCCATGCCCTCTACAGATGCTTCCTGACCTGCTTAGTTCCTCCAACTATTTGTGTTTTGCTCAAGACCCTGACCTTTTTGCCTGTGGCCTCATGCACTGTTACAATGAGGCTCAACACAAACCTGAGGAAGAATACCTCGTTTTGGATCTGGGCACAGTGCAGCCTGCAGCCCTCAATGTTATATTCTTCAACTTTATATAAAGAACTCTTTATTTTGGTTTGTATTGTTGGCTATTTCTACCTGCCCTCATTTTGGCTCAGACTTTTATATATATATAAAATATACTCTGGCCTGCAATTTCTCTCTCATTGATCGAAGGAATCAGTGTGGATGCCTCTACCTGTAAAGTCACTGACTATTCATAGGTCTTGTCACTGCTAGCTAAAAATAGAGCATTGCCTTTACAGATCCAGGAAACGGAAAGGAGATTTGGCTAAACCCTGCAATGGTTTTGGCATTGTTAATTGGGTCATTACCACCCACAACTTGCACACATCCATCTCTATCCAGACTAAGACAATGATAATCTATAATACCAAGAAATGTGCTGCTCAATGTCACTTCACTGGTATACTTGTTGGAAATGTCCATCCACTTCTCTGTCGAATTGTAGTGACAAATTATGGCTATCCTATTTCACCACTGTTGAAAATGTGAGATAAGCCATTGATCATTCTCAATTAAACTTTCAGACAGCAAATTGCTGTTCTTCCTCTGTACTACCATTTGCTTGTCCTTCTCTGAGAACTGTAACTCAGTCTTCAGTGCCACTCCGAATTGTGCACACATTGTGCCAGTAGTGAGTATGAGGCAGAGAATGGTGTGATGATGACTTACTTAGAACATAAAACAGAACACAGGAACAGGACCTTTAGCCCACGATGTCTGTGCTGAACATACTGTAATGCCCCAGTTTAAACTCATTTCCTCTGCTTACGCATGATCCAAATCCCTCCATCCCCTGTATATCTATGTGCCTATCTAAAAGCCTTTTAAATGCCACTATTACCTGTTCCAACCATCACCCCGAGCAGTTGTTCCAGGCATCCACCACTCTCTGCGTAAAATTCTTTGCCCCACACATCTCCTTTGAACTTTCTCCCTCTGAACTAAAGCTACATTATGCCTGGTTGACATAAAGCAGTGCAAATGCGAGCATTTCAAAAGCTTTGAATATACTTTTGATGTGTATGTTTGGATGAAAGCCTGTGGGAAAACACAGGAAGGCATTGATTCATCCCATTATCTCAGATCTTCTATTTCGATCCACATTTGGATCAAGGTCTTTTAGTGTTGCACAAAAGAGACGCTATAGATGACTCTTCCCTTGGAAGAGGTCGTGGGTGGAATCCTCCTGAATGTCTATTTTGTCTCAATGCATACAATCCATACGTTCCCATGTGCTAGCTGGATCCCTTCCATGAGACAGGAAGAGAATCTTCACAACTCCTTTATTTCTGTTTATGTCAAATGTTGAAATTTCATGTCATCGATGTCGAAATTTCCTTTCATCCCATCAATTTGGGCAAAACATCAGTGAGGTACTAATCCTTGTTGATGCATCCAATCCTTGTTGATGCATCCAAAACATGGCAAGTATTTTTGCATAGATTTTTACAAAGTTAAGGATTATGAAACGCAAATGTGAGGTAAACAACAGCAAAATGAAATAATCAAATATAGTTTTCGATTTTCGAGGTATCAGCAATGAATTACATAAAATTGAACTAACATGACTGACAAGAAAGTAAATTCAATTACTGTATCTACTGGGGATCTTAACAACATTCTCAGACACAAGTGTCTTTATTGCCACAAGCTAACTTTAACTCAAATTCTTTATCTTTTTGTCAGCTACTAGTACATTTATTCTCAATAGACAGATGAATCAAAAATATATATAATTTACAGCATCATCATATTAGCACACTCAGCATCCGTGCATTGATTTTGAGTCCAAAATGCTCATTTTGCAATGTGGAGTTGGTGTTGGAAACACTTCTCCTCCAGCGGTCCCCAGCACAAAAGATGCAAATTTGTTTAATTCCATGTGATATCAAGGAACAGCTAAAGGAACAGCTATCCATAGGATACCGCAAGGCCTTTACGTCTTGACCACATCCGGACTGTTCACCCACTTCCATCCGACTCTCAGATAATCCAAGCAACCAAGTAGCCCAATTTATGTGATTGCATAAATATAATGCTTGCAGAATTAAAACTATTAGAGGATTAAATCAACTTGCAGATGGCTTTGGGTAAACCTTCAGACAAAAAAGTAGAAAGGCCTAAAGCCTTTGGTCATTGATTCTCCTGCAATAAAGCAATTTTCAGATTCAGATTCAATTTTAATTGTCATTAATTTTCTCTGCCTACTCATTTTTAAGACAATGATTAAGGCTTTGTATTGTAATATTGTATATCAATTTCTCCAAAGGCTTCACCCTTCTGGCAATAGAAAATGCAAAATGACATTCTACACCACTATAGGGGTAAATATGCCATAGATGGTTTTCCAATACTGTATGTCTTAAATTGTGTTTCACTTATTTGGTAACTTAAAAATATAACTCAATCTCCCAAAGTGTCAAAAGGTGGAAGCACTTACCTTGAATATATGGTTGTTGTAGAATCGATCCTCTAATTGTGCTGCCCAATCTACAGGGTCCATACCAGTGGCTGCATTGAATAGAAGGTGGTCGGAAGAGAAGAGAAAAGAGAATTACATTCTGAAGATTAATATGGAAATAAATATGAGGAGTGCATTCAGTTGAAAATATTGCAACAACTTTTATTCCTTCATTATTTTCTGAACTTCCAAAATACTTTACTTTTTAATCGTATGGCTTTTCTTCTTACAAGATTTAGTGCAGCAATGCATACAATTGCAAGTGCTGGAAGATTAATATTTTACTTGACTTCAATGTAAATATGAATAGTTGTGTATCATGTGGTTGCATTATGCAAGTTGAACAATGTGACTAAACACTGCACATTGTTGGTTAGATGCCAGTGTTGTAACACTGCTAGAACAGATTAACTATAGGTGCTGTTAATTCTCCAGTATATCTCTGGAATTATAGTCAGGAGGCTGTCTGGTCCTATCGTGATGAAGAGAAGGATATTTTTGGAACCTCCTCCTTCAGCACCAGAGCAGAAGTGTGCTACCTCATCCATACATGAGCAGTTCATCCAGTTAAGAACCACCATTCACAACTGGGACTGCATAGGTTTGATCTGATACGTCCGGAATAAAATAAATTAGTATTAGGAATGACAAACATGAATTTTATAGATGATCATTTAACAACTCTATCATTCACTGTTGTGCTTCTTCAGTCTGCCACCCTGTGGAGCAGAGGGACCTAGGAGTACAGATGCAAAGTTATTTGAAAGTGGCGTCACAAGTGGATAGGGTGGTCAAGTATGTTTTCGGCACATTGGCCTTCATCGGTCAGAGGACTGAGCACAGACGTTGGGAGGTTATATTACAGTTATACGAGGCTTTGGTGAGACCACATGTAGAGTATTGTGTTCAGTTTTGGTCACCATGCTATCGGAACGATATTCACAAGCTTGGAAGGGTACAGAAAAGATTTACCAGGATGTTGCAAGGACTTGAGGGACTGAGTTATAGGGAGAGATTGAACAACCTAGGGCTTTATTCCTTGGAAAGCAGGAGGATGAGGGATCTGCACAGTGGCGCAGTGATAGTGTTGCTTCCTTACAGTGAATGCAGCGCCGGAGACCTAGGTTCGATCCTGACTTCAGGTGCTTGTCTGTATGGAGTTCTCCCTGCGTGGATTCTAACCCAACTCTGGCATCTAACCGTGGGTTTTCTTCGAGATCTTTGGTTTCCTCCCACACTCCAAAGGTGTACAGGTATGTAGGTTAATTGGCTTGATAAATGTAAAAATTGTCCCTAGTGGGTGTAGGATAGTGTTAATATGTGGGGATCGCTGGTCGGATGTGGGCCGAAATGCCTGTTTCCACGCTGTATTTCTAAATTAAACTAAAATAAACTTATAGAGGTGTATAAAATCATGAGAGGAATAGATCAGGGAAATGCACAGAATCTTTTGTACAGAGTAGGGGAATCGGGAACCAGAGGACATAGTTTTAGGGTGAGGGGAGAAAGATTGAAAGGGAACTTGAGTGATAAAGTTTTTACACAAAGGGTAATGATTGTATAGTGCATGCTGCCAGAGGAGATAGTTGAGGCAAGTATTATCGCAACGTTTAAGCTATATTTAGAAAGGTGCATGGATAGGACAGGTGGGATATGGGCCAAAAGCAGGCAGGTGGAACTAGTGTAGTTGAGGTGTTGGTCGGCATGAGCAAGTTGGGCTGAAGGGCCTGTTTCCACGCTCTATGACTCTATCCTTGCCTGCTCTGACTTATATGTATCTCCAGGCCCAACAAAGTAGTACTGATTGTGGGTATTGATTGTGGATGATCAGCCAGGATCACATTGAATAGCTGTGCTGGCTTGAAGGGCCAAATGGCCTACTCCTTCCACCTATTGTCTATTGTCTATTAATTGTCCTCTTCAGGTCAGAGACAAGTAGAAATGGACATTAAATTATGTGATTTTGTTAACCAGTATGTGAATAAAAATGGTTCTGTAAGGACTTCTAAGAAGGCTGCCGACCCAAACATCACCTATTCGTATTCTCCAGAGATGCTGCCTGACCTGCTGAGTTACTCCAGCACTTTGTGTCTTTTTTTGTAAACCAGCATGTTATAGCAGAATTAGGCCATTCAGCCCGTCAAGTCTACTCCAACATTCAAACACGGCTGATCAATCTTTCCCTCTTGTTCCTTGAGTCTCCACTAATACTGTCATGGAAGATACATCTTAAATTGATAGAATGATGAGGATGAGGTCAAGTGAGTTAATCGCTCATTGGTTAATTCATCACCTGCCACAGACCCAGTCTGGTAATTATTTTCAGGGCTCAGCCAACTCGATTAATGTTGGTGACACTGAGGCACTCTAGGTTGTGGGCATTTCAATCTCATGCCCAGAGCAGAGGCTGTGATCTTTATACCTTAGGTGCTTCTTCCATGTGCATTCAACATGGACAAGGGTTCATTCATCCCTTTTGACATGCCACAAGACTTAATGGGAAAGGCATGAAGCATATTTTATCTCTCGCTCCATGATATTAAAATAAACTTCACTCTCCCTTTTGACAAGAATCTAGAAAGCAATCATGCAACCAGCCCTATGATACTGTCCAGAAATTCAGTCCAGAAATAGATCATGCAGTCCAGAACCTGTGGCACAGAACTTGAACGATGGGAGTTTGTGAAGAAGCAAATCCCAGAACATAGGGGTGAGATGGTGAAGGCAACAGCAGTGTGGAATATCAGCTAGAGCTGAAGCTGGAAGAAATAGTAGTGAACTGTAAAGCCACAAACATAGAGAGGACAGAGAACGTGAAGGTATCAGGATGCAAAGGCAAAGATCTTTGAATTAGGAGATTGGAAGACAATGTAGGTCAGAGAGTTTAAGGCATAGGAATAATTTGAGTTACCGATTCTCTTTTTGAGCAGCTCATCAAAATAGGTGGCAGCGAACCCTACGATGTCAGTTGGCTGATCCCTCAGCACCTCTCTGGACAGCCCCTCCAACAAGTTCCCAAAGCCACGGGGAATTCGGAGAGTGGTGTTGGAAAATGGTACTGACATACTGGTACAAGCTCTGAGACCAATATACAATATCCAACCCACTGCTAATTAAAACGCAAACCTGAATATTAGCCTTAGCTTGTTATTCCTCAGAAAGCTGTTGGGCCAACTATGTAATCTCTCGTCATAAGCCTCTTTATCCCAGGAATCTCCTCTTTCTGACCCAGGTTTTCTTCCTCCCTTTCTCACGCCTCTTCTACCTATCCCAGAGCTCTACCTCTTCATCCCAGATATCTCCTCTCCCACGTCTAGGGCTTTTCCTGTCCCTGTCCTAGGTATCTTCTCTGTCTAGACCTTTGTATCAATTACTGTTCTTTCCCCAATCCCTCCCACTTTCTGTACCTATCCTAAGTCTTTCTCTCCCTCTGTCCCAGGTTTTTCCCTCTTCCTTCCTTATCCTTACGCGTGTCTCGTCTCGGGTCTGCCTCTCTGTCCCAGATCTCTCCCAATCTCGTCTCTCCCTTTATCCCAGGTCTCTCCCTCTCTCCCAGGTCTCTCTTGGGTATCTCTCTCAGGTCTACCCTTCTCTCCCTCCCAGGTCTCTCTGTTTCTCCCAGGTCACTCTCCCTCTCCAGGTATCTCTCTCTCAGGTCTACTATTCCCTTCTCTCTCCCAGGTCTATCTCTATCCTCCCAGGTCTCTCTCTCTCAGGTCTCTCTCCCTTATCCCAGGGTACCCCTCTCTAGCCAGGTCTCCCTCTCCAAGGTCTATAGCCTCCCAGGTCTACCACTTTCTCTCAGCTGTATCCCTCTCCAAGGTCTCTCTCTCTTTATCCCAGGTCTACCCCTCTACTCTCCAAGGTTACCACCCTTTCTCCCAGGTCTACCCCTCTCTCCCCCTCTCTCCCAGGTCTACCCCTCTCTCCCAGGTCTACCCCTCTCTCCCAGGTCTACCCCTCTCTCCCAGGGTCTCCCCTCTCTCCCCCCTCTCTCTCTCTCCCAGGTCCTCTCCCTCTCCCAGCCCTCTCCCGCTCTCTCTAGGCCTACCCTCTCCCAGCTCTCTCTAGCCAGGTATCCCCTGTCTCTAGCCAGGTCTCTCTATCCCACTCTATAGCCCTCTCTCCCCCAGCTGTCTATCCCTCTCTCCTCCAAGGTCTCTCTCTTGTATCCCTCTCCCAGCTCTCTATCCCCCTCCTCTCCCAGCTCTATCCCTCTCTCTAGCCAGATCTCTCCCAGGTCTCCCCCTCTCTACCAGGTTCTACCACCCTCTCCCTCCGCCGCTCCCGGCTCCCCGCTGTGTGTCGTCGACCCGCCCGCCGTTGCTAGGCCCCGCTGCTCCGTTGTCAAGTTGTTGAATCGTTGCCTGGAAACGGCGGCTCGGGCACTCACCTACGGGGCGCGCAAGGGTCGAAACCGGAGAAACGCTGGAGTCGGGACGGAGCAGGTACTTGTGCTGAAGACAGACACAAGATGCTGGAATAACTCAGCGGGACAGGCAGCATCTCTGGAGAGAAGGAATGGGCGATATGTTGGGTCGAGACCCTTCTTCAGACTTCGGAGCAGTCACTTGTCACAGCTCTGGGGTGGGCTGTGGTAATGTGACCCAGATTATTAGAGAAGGTCATCCCTATGTCAAGGGACAAGAGTATTTTATTGTCATATGTGCCAGATAGAACAATGACATTATTAGTACAACATAATTTGTAAATATAGTGCACTATGAACAATATGATAAACGAGAGAAAAAAAACTTCAGTGTGTATTGATACACATACTCACAAACACACACACACATATATACGTGTGAAGATATATATATATATATACATGCACATACACAAAAAACAAACAATAATAATGCAATAATAATAATAATAATAATAATAATAATAATAATAATAATAATAATAATAATAATAATAATAATAAGTCTATTGCAGTTCAGAGCTTATTTGAGGTTGTAGTGTTTAATGGCCTGATGGCTGTATGGAAGAAGCTGTTCCTGTGCCTGGACGTTACAGTTTTCAGACTCCTGTATCTTCTTCCCGATGGCAGGGGTGAAATGAGTGTGTGGCCAGACTGGTGTTGGTCTCTGATGATGCTGGCTGCCTTTTTGAGGCTACGATAAATCCCTTTGATGGTGGGGAGGTCAGAACACTGGCCCCTTGCAATCACACCATGGCTCAATAGAACCATAATACCATAAGACATACGAGTAGAATTATTCCATTTGGCCCATTAAGCTACCGCCATTCAATCATGGATGGTCTATTTTTTCCTCTCAACCGCATTCTTCTGCCTCTTCCCCTTTTCACTCTTCTTTAGTCAGAGGGTGGTGAGCCTGTGGAATTCTTTGCCACAGAAGGCTGTGGAGGCCATGTCAGTGGATATATTTAAGGCAGAGATATATGCAGGTGTCAGAGGTTATGAGGAGAATTCTTGATATATGCAGGTGTCAGAGGTTATGAGGAGAAGGCAGGAGAATGGGGTGAGGAGGGAGTGATAGATCAGCCATGATTGAATGGCAGAATAGACTTGACGGGCCAAATGGCCTAATTCTGTTCCTATCAGTTCTGATCTTATGATCTAACCTTTGACGCCCTTACTAATCAAGTATCTATCAATCTTTGCTTTAAAATTACCCAATGGTATTGAATTTTTTTGACACAAAGTCTTCCACAGCCACCTGTGGCAATGAACTCCACCTCAGATGAATGTGTGAGCCACCAGGACACTTCCAGTAAAAACAAGAATGGATAGAAATACCATACAGGTCTGTGGAGAGATAAGCAGTTAACATCCCAGGTCAATTCCTCTTTGTTAGAGCTTTTATGCTTGGCTGAAAAGCCACAATGTTGGAAGGCAGACTTTCAGCACCATTGCTGTTCAGCAGCATTTTATTTACTCTCACATGCTGGTATGTGGCTTGAATCAGACTCATGTGAGTGTTCAACCATTATCTGAAGCCGATAAATAAAGTGAATCAACCCTGAAATTGCCACAACATAACATGAACGTACTGTAGGGTTACTTATTCACCCCCATTTCCATCAACTAGATTTAACCATTCGCTGGCACACTACAGGTAATTTTGAGTGAACTATTAATCTACCAATTTACATATATTTGGGGTATGGAAGGAAACACAGTCATTGAGAGAATGTAGAAACTCCACATGGACAACACCAGAGGTCAGGTTTGAACACAAGTCTCTGAACATGGGAGAAAGCAGCATGACAACACAGCACCACTGCCCCACTGCCCCCCCCCCCCCCCCCCCCCCCCCCCCACCCCCCCCCCCCCCCCCCCCCCCCCCCCCCCCCCCCCCCCCCCCACCCCCCCCCCCCCCCCCCCCCCCCCCCCCCCCCCCCCCCCCCCCCCATCAAAAATTTTAAAGTGAACACCCCCCCCCCCCCCCCCCCCCCCCACCCACCCCCCCCCCCCCCCCCCCCCCCCCCCCCCACCCCCCCCCCCCCCCCCCCCCCCCCCCCCCCCCCCCCCCCCCACCCCCCCCCCCCCCCCCCCCCCCCCCCCAGGGCCCCCCCCCCCCCCACCCCCCCCCCCCCACACCCCCTCCCCCTACCTCTTCAGGCAGCTTCCCTGGAGAAAATGGAGAGGTGACATTTCGGTTTCTTAAGACCAGGACAAATCAGGGCCGGCAACAGATGACCTTTGTTTCCCTGACAGGCCAATTGTTGGCTACGGACAGTGTGATCTCAAGGGGGATACATCATTGTGAACTGTGGAACTATTTAACCAACTTGGAGGAAAGTGTGTGGGCGGGGGGGTCGTGGAATGGGGGGAAAATATATACATTCAGGTAAAGACCTCGCTGCATTTCCAGAACATACGTCAACGCAAAAATCAAGGCAAATATGTTTGATTCTGTCCACATTGTATTTGTTCAATTGCCATCATGGCTGGTCAACCAAATTCAGTACCCCGTTCTGGCTTCTTCCCCATATCCCTTGATTCCCTTAGCCCTCAGAGCTAAACCTAACTCTCTCTTGAAAACATCCAGGGAATTGGCCTCCACTGCCATCTGAGGCAGAGAATTCCACAGATCCACAACTCAATTCAAAAGTGTTTCCTCATCTCAGTTCTAAATGGCTTACCCCTTATTCTTAAACAGTGGCCCCTGGTTCTTGACTCAATGTCCTTACATGAGACAAAGATACTATCACTGAATCACTCCTATACTCCGGATTTCCTTTCCCTTCATTGTTAGTTGCCACATATTATTTTCCTAGCCTTTATTATTGTCAACGGCCAGCTTTGTATTAAAGTGCACATTAAACCACATAGGTGACATTCAGGTTAAGTGCTGCTCAGTGGTGCAGCTGGTGGAGCCACTCACTGTCTCACACATTAGAGTCCTGGGTCCCATCCTGACCTCAGGTGCTGCCTCTGTGGAGTTTGTACCTTCTCCTTGTGACCGTATGGGTTTCCTCCGGGTGCTCCAGTTTCCTCCCACATCCCAAAGACGTGCGGGTTTGTACGTTAATTGGCCTTTGTAAATTGCCCCCTCATGTGTGGGCAATGGATGAGAAAGTGGGATAACATAGAACTAGTATGAAGATGTCGGCATGAACTCCTTTTCCCACATGACCTGTTTCCATGCTGTATCTCTAAACTTCTTCTTCTTATCAAATCCATGTACAAGTTTAGAAGTTGTTCTGCCAGAGCTGAACACACTTCTCGGCATCTGCACAATGGTGTCTATCTTGCGTTTCTTGTGCTTCTTGTGCGTGGTGGTGGAAAGATTAGTGGAAACAGGGCCGTGACGTGAACGCTCTTTCCTTGACCCCATCTCTGAACTAAACTAAACTAACTGATCTATATCTGAACTCCAACTTTCTCAGCTGCTCGCCCTTCAATATTCCAGGCCAACAAAAATCTCCTAATTGCACTGAGCCTAATTTCTTTTTCAATCCTACCTTTTGCTTGTTCTTCATACCAGCTACAAAAAATTGCTTGGAAAAGTTATGCGACAGAGCTGACCTGGAAAACTTGGATGCCATTATCACTCTAACTCTCAGCAAAGCAACCATTAAGGGATTCCATAGGAGCAGCATTTATTCTTCACTGTACACATGTAATTTACAAAAGCATTCTATCTGTTACTTAGAAATCTCCTGGGTGCCTACAATAAACACATGCAGGTATATCCAACAAATGATTGTGTCCTAATCCACTTCCATCTGAAGCTAAACTGAATTAAAAGTAATGTGTTAGCTTAGTCTCACTCTCACCACTATCAGAGGCTTTTCAATTAAATCCCTACTTTAGGATTTAACTACCTAATCTAAAATCCAGAATTTGAGCACATAATCTAAGATTGACATTTCAATGCACTATTGATCGAGCTGTTGAATAGTCTACACTCCCAAGTTTAAAATAAGAGTCTGTCAGCAAGGACAGATGGAAGTAATGAAGACCTTAGTCCTAATTGAAGAAGGGAAACATTTCTTGAGCTAAATTCAAATCGTGAAATAGGACAAGGCCAACTTCGATGGTATTAGACTGAAATTTACTAAAGTTACATAGACATAGAAAATAGGTGCAGGAGTAGGCCATTCGGCCCTTCGAGCCTGCACCGCCATTCAATATGATCATGGCTGATCATCCAACTCAGTATCCCATCCCTGCCTTCTCTCCACACCCCCTGATATCATTAGCCACAAGGGCCACATCTAACTCCCTCTTAAGTATAGCCAATGAACTGGCCTCAACTACCTTCTGTGGCAGAGAATTCCACAGATTCACCACTCTCTGTGTAAGAAATGATTTTCTCATCTCAGTCCAAAAAGACTTCCCTCTTATCCTTAAACTGTGACCCCCTAGTTCTGGACTTCCCCAACATCGGGAATAATCTTCCTGCATCTAGCCTGTCCAACCCATTAAGAATTTTGTAAGTTTCTATAAGATTCCCCCTCAATCTTCTGAATTCCAGCGTGTACAAGCCGAGTCTATCCAGTCTTTCTTCATATGAAAGTCCTGCCATCCCAGGAATCAGTCTGGTGAACCTTCTCTGTACTCCCTCTATGGCAAGAATGTCTTTCCTCAGATTGGGAGACCAAAACTGTACGCAATACTCCATGTGTGTCTCACCAAGACCCTGTACAACTGCAGTAGAACCTCCATGCTCTTATACGCAAATCCTTTTGCTATGAATGCTAACATACCATTGGCTTTCTTCACTGCCTGCTGCACCTGCATTCCTACTTTCAATGACTGGTGTACCATGACACCCAGGTCTCGTTGCATCTCCCCTTCTCCTGTTGTTTGGAGTAGGCTGTTTAGGGACAAAGGAACATTTGGAAAGTGGAGATAGACACAAACAGCTGGAGGGACTCAAGGGGACATGCAGCATCTCTGGAGAGAAGGAAGGAAACAGGTATCTTAAAAGTGCAGTGACAGGTGTTCAGGGTATGCCTGTTCCTGTTATAGTGAAGGGCAAGGCAGGTGGGAACGAGTGTATCCCTGGAAGAGTTTCAGGAACTGAAGAACATACTTATGAAGGAAAATAGGAAGGCACAAGTGGGGTAGGAGTGAGCTCTGGCAGATGATATTAAGGAAAATACTAAGAGATCCAAAGTGTAAATTAAGGCAAAGAGGGAACCACAGAGAGAATAAAGCCCTCAGAAACCAAAACGGTAATCTCTGCGTGGAATCACAGGAGATGGGCAAGGTCCTCAATGAGTATATCTCCTTTGTTTTTATCATGGAAAGAGACATGAAGACTGGTGAACTTGGGACAGTTAATGGTGATGCCGAAGATAACCTGTATTATGGCCGTGGAGGTTCTGGAAGTCCTAAGGCGTATAAAGGTAGATAAATCTCCCAGGTCTGATTAGATATATCCATGGACACTGTGGGAAGCTAGAGAAGAAATTGCAGAACCCCTGGTTGAGATATATGAATCATCTATCGACAAGGATGAGGGACAGGATGACTGGAGGGTGGCTAATGTTGTGCCTCTATTTAAGTAGGGCTACAAGGAAAGGCCTGCGAACTGTAGATCAGTGAGCCTAACATCTGTAGCAGGCAAGTTACTGGAAAGTATTCTGAGGGATAAGATAAATATGCATTTGGATAGACATGAGCTGATTAGGGATAGTCAGCATGGTTTTGTATGTGGGAGAATGTATCTTATGAATATGATTGAGTTGTTTTGAACAAGTATCCAATAGGGTTGATGAGGTCAAAGCTGTAGATGTTATCTATATTGACTTCAGCGAGGCATTTGATAAGGTTCTGCATGGTAGGTTGTTCTGGAAGGTTAGATCACATGGGATCCAGGGAGAGCTAGCTGACTAGATAGAGAACTGGCTTTGTGGAAGGAAGCAGACGGTGATGGTGGAAGCCTGTTTTTCTGACTGGCAGTCTGTGACTAGTGGTGTGCCTCTGGCATCAGTGCTGGGCCCTTTGCTGTTTTTGGTTTATATCAGTAATTTGGATGGAAATATACATGGCATGATTAATAAGTTTGCAGAAGACGCTAAAGTGGGTGAACTCGGTCAAACTCGCCCATGCCAAGCAATTAAACTAGTCCCATCGCCTGCATTTGGATCATATCCCTCTAAAACGTTTCTTATCCATGTACCTGTCCAAATTTTTTTTTTTAAATGATATTATTGTACTTGCATCAACTAATAACTGAAAGCTCGTTCCATATACCCTCCACCCTCTGTGTGAAAAGGTTACCCCTCAGGTTCCTATTACTTTTTTTTACATCGCAACTAAAATATCTCATTCTTGATGCAGGCAAACATGAGCTGGCAAATAATTCAGACTCAGTGTCTGTGTCCATGCTGCTTGTGCCTCTGAGTTTGGGGCATGCAAGTGACATGGTTGACAGGAAGGGAGGTGAATCTTCAGGTGTTGGGCTCATCTCACCGAGTGTACAGTATCTCATCTCAGTCACGGAGCTATGTGCATTTTGGCTGCATGACACTTCAAATTGTAATTCACTGGGTGAGAAATAGTGTGGGATGTCATGAGAACTTGATAAAAAAAATGTTATATAAATACCAATTTTCTTTTTTTAATTTAGTAACAGACAGTCATTGGTCAGATCTTCTTGCGAGTTGGAATTCTCATAAAGAATGCATTCATTATTAATCTCTCTGCCTTATTAACATACTTAATGTACAATTCTGTTTCATCTGCTTTGGGATTTTATATTATATTTTCTCACAAATTTCCATATTCTGCTCATTTTTCAGAAATGCCAGCATTTTTTTAAAGAGATCTATAGATGCTACTGTTCTCGTCATATAGGTTTCAACTGAGTCCTGCAATTAAATGAACAAGTTATGATTTGAACTTATGAAAAAATTCAGCTCACATGACTATTCCTGGAATAGTTTAGTTAGTTTAGAGATATAGCGCGGAAACAGGACCTTGAGTCCACCGACTATGCACAGACCAGCGATCCACGCACATTACCACTATCTTACACACACTTTGAACAATTTACATTTATACCAAGCCAATCAACCTACAAACCTGTACCTCTTTGGAGTGTGGAAGGAAAGCGAAGATCTCAGAGAAAATCCACATGGCCACGGGGAGAACGTACAAACTCCATACAGACAGCACCCATAGTTGGGATCAAACCCGGGTCTTTGGCGCTGCAACGCTGTAAGGCAGCAACTTTACTGCTGCGTTGCCATGCCCCCACTATCTCACCTCTTAATAATTTACTTTCACCATCAGGCTTAACATCAGTCAGATTCTCCTCAAAGGACTCCAGGTGGACCTAGGTTTAATTTAGGATGAGCCACCAGTACGATATATAATAAATTAAATGTTAAATCTATTTCCCTCTCCACAGATGCTACCTGATCTCTCAAGTGTTTTGTTACACTTGACCAGAACTAAAATATCCTGCTCCTTGCCTGGGTAAGAGAGAGTCAAAAATGTTAGTTGCCACATGTACTTACAAAGGAAGAATGAAATGTCACATACAACAGATTAGATTAGATTAGATTCCTTTATTGTCATTCAGACCTTTCGGTCTGAACGGAATTTTGTTGCCTGCAGTCATACATATAATAATAAATAACAATACATGCAATAAACACAAATTAACATCCACCACAGTGGAGAGGGCATAACAGCATAACAGGCCTGCAAACACAATGCACATAAATAATAAATAATCAACAAAAACTCAATAAATCAATAACCCCAATACTAGTGCAAAAAAATAACCTGAGGTCCTTGGTGCAATCAGAGACAATCGATAGCAGTTCATAGTTGAAGTTAATGTTGTCTAGTGTTCAAGAGCCCAATGGTTGTTGGGAAGAAGCTATTCTTGAACCCGGTGGTCAAAATCTTCATATCTTCAGACACCTATAGCCTTTAGTAGAAGTGAAATGAGAACAAGACCAGGATGGTCGTTCAGCCAGAGTTGCTGAACAACGCCGTGATGCATTCACCACTGTTCAAGAGAGTGTTCATCAACCTGCCAAATTTCCTCAATCTTCTGAGGAAGTAGAGGCAGTGATGTGCTTTCTTTATGATTACATCAATGTGCTGGGCCATGAACAGACCTTCAGAGATATACATGCCCAGGAACTTGAAGTTGTTTACTCTCTCCACTGCCAACCTGTTGATGAAGATAGGTTTTTGGATCTTTGACTTTCCCTTTCTGTCAACTATCAGCTCCTTTGTCTTGCCAGCATTGAGAGTAATGTACACAAAAATGCTGGAGAAACTCAGCGGGTGCAGCAGCTTCTATGGAGCGAAGGAAATAGGTGACGTTTCGGGCCAAAACCCTTCTTCAGAGTTATGTTGTTGTTCTGGCATCATTCAATCAGATTTTCAATTTCCCTCGAATAAATCAGTACTCATTATTCGCCGGTGGTTTCATGGCGAATTTAAAGACAGCATTGGAACAATGTCTAGCTAAACATTTGTGGGTAACAGCTGATGAGTATCAAGGATGAAGTGTTGCTGCCAATTCTTACTGATTGTGATATGGCAAGGAGGAAGTTGATGATCCAGTTGCATAGAGATTAAAATTGCTCTTTGTTCTTCGAAACTATACAAAATTCACTTTGTGACAATGTCTTCATTTGTTTTAGACAAATCAAATTGGCAACCCAATATGGAAATTAAATTCACCCAAATAGTTTTGCATTACCTTTTTAACAAGCCCTTATTAGTTCTTGCTTTATACTGCCCTACGTATTAGCTCTAATTAGGAAGCATGTTAACTTCTATCATCAGTAAATGCTTTCACCTATTTCTAATTTCCACCAAAACTGTTTTTACATCTTATCTTTCAAGTCAAGATCACTTCTCACTGCTGTACCGATCTTATCCTTTTGTAACACATGCTTTTACATTCTGCCTGCCTTCTGAAATATCACTTACATGAGAATGTTCAGTTCTCACTCTCAATGGTACTTTATAATCCTGTACCCAAGTACAATGAAATTTTTTTTTTTGCATACAGTTCAGTGACAATCTTGCCGTACATTAAGCACAATCATGCTAAGTATAACAGCGGTCACCTTCCCCCACATTTATGTAAATCCACACGGATCATATCAATTTATTCCTAATTGTGTCATCAGTTCATTTCCCTTCTTATGAATGTTAAATGTAATCCAATAAAGATCCCTTTATTATTGTGTCTAATTTTGTTTATCCCTCCAGGTGCACACTTTTATCTGCATGTTCTTTCTCTTCCCATTACACTTGGGGTCGGCAACCTACAGCCCCCAGGTCGAATGTGGCCCGTAACCCAAAATCATCCGGCCTACAGGCGTATTATTTTTTCTGTAATCATCTGGCCCGCAGACTTCCATCATCTTCGGAACCTCCCGGGCCCGAGGTCGTGGCGCCCAAACACGGTGACGCAAGTAGGCCTGTGCGGGCAGCCACAATCGAGCACCACTGAGCACAGCTGAGCACCGAGCACGGCCGAGCTCTGGCTGTACCGCATCCTGTGCAAAGCCGCTGGCACGGCCGGGCATCTTCTGTGTCTGTGCTTCACTGTCGGATCGGGGTTGTCAAAAGACCGGGGATGAGTGAGTGTGAGTATTTGAGCCACCACCTTCAGGACAGAGCCAAGGCAATGGTCTGTAGGTACGCCATGTTCGTGAGCGCCTGTAACTAGGGGCCAGTGCTCTGGGTGCATCCTCGAAGGGGCGGGATCTATGTGAACACGTGATTTGATGCCTGCCCTCCGGGGCGGGATCCATGTGTACAAGTGACAGATGTGGCCTGCCATCCGCTAACAGACATGCATCCTGGCCTCTATGCAGAACAAGGTTGCCGACCCCTGCATTACACCCTTGTTATCATTAGCTTTATTGCCACCCTAACAATAGGACCTAATTTCCCAATGATCTGTTCCCTCTCACATGCCAATCTACTCCTCCCAGTTCTCCTATCACCCACATACACTGTGGGGAGATTTTACATTTGTCAATTATTCGACCAGTTTTAGGAATATGGAAGGAACACAACCCTGTCACGGATATAACAGCCAAACAGCACACAAACAGCATCCAAGGTTAGGATTGAACCTGGAGTCCCTGAAGCTGAGAAGCAGTTGCATTAACCATTGTGCCACCATATCCTCTAGGGTTGCCGACTTTCTCACTCCCAAATAAGGGACAAAAGGTCAAAATAGGGAACCAATTCCCGACGGCAATTCGTTGACCAACTCGGTTGTGGCTGGGTGAATGATGAGTTGGCCCAGGTGCTGGACTGCACACAAAGCCCAGCCGGCATCCCAGCTGAGGTGTTTTGGCCCGGGCCACGCGCAAAGAACCGATGATCGGCCATGAGGAGGGATGGTGGTGGTGTCGGCAGTAAGCGAATGTCTGAAGGTCGGACAGCTGGCCGGGCTGCCGACCGACGGGGCCACGGGCGAGATGCTGCTGCTGCACTCTATCAGCTACACTACGTCGGGCCGGGTGAGGTGGGTCTGGACGCAGCGCTCCGACCCGACTGCCCCTCGACCCAAATAGTAGCAATCAAATACGGGACAAGGGCAGTCCCGTATGGGACAAACCAATTTAGACCAATATACGGGATGTCCCGGTTAATACGGGACATTTGGAAACCCTAATATCATCACACTCCATCGCCTGTTCTCTTCTAAATTATATTCCTTCCATATATCAAAGTTTGTGATATTATTTGGCTACTGCAAAATCACCCCTGCAGTAATTACCCCCACTCGAATTTTACTGCAAAACTACCCCCAGTGTAATTATCCCCATTAGCCTTTCCATCATCTGAACCCACCCACCAATATTTAATTTTAACTCAATGGGAATCAACGGACATGGTTGCAGCCAGGTAAGTAGATGCTGTAGATGTTCGATCGTCATCTTCTTTCATGGCAAAACGGGCCCTGTGACCTCCTGCATTGATTCCTTGCATTCTACCATTACTAGGCTATGACATATGCAGTTCTCACCCATACTACATGCTGGCATTCATGATACAGCTATCTTTAATAGTGCATAGATTTAGATCCAGCTGAAAAATAAAACAAAACCAATATGTTTGGGTAAAAAATAAGCATGTAAATGTGTGTTCAAAAAATAAATAATATCCGACTGCCAGTGGAACACGCATCTATTTTCATTTTCTCAATGATCTTATTATTCAGCATTCTTTGATATACAGACAGTATAAAACTGCAGGTAAATCAATGTGTAATCACTGAAATGACTCAGCTGAAATCAAAATTGCATGTATTAATAATATATAAAATATAAGTGCACAACTATTAAAAATAAATCGAATATAGGAAATATTGCAGTGCATTTTTATAAAAGTCTTGTTTGGATTTTTTAAATCTTTCTGTGTACTTTTACACATTCATGAAACTATGTAATATTCTAAGATTTATAATAAACATCAGTACAGAGTAGGGCAGTCCATTTCTCTTGCTTGTATTATCAAGGAGATTCACTGCCTTATAATGCTGAATTTTCATCGGTCTCTCTCACAGTGGTGCAGCTGGTAGAGCTGGTGCCTCACAGCGTCAGGGAATCAGGTTCAATCCTGACCTCATGCGGAGTTTGCACATTTTACTTGTGTCTGGGTACTCGGGTTTCCTCCCATATCCAAAACATGTGCAGGTTTGTAGATTAATTGGTGTTTGTAAATTGCCCCTCGTGTGTAGGGAGTGGATGTAAAAGTGGGATATAGAACCAGTGTGAACAAGTGATCGATTGTTGACGTCGGTCAAAGGGCCCGTTTTCAACATATATCGCTCAATCATCAATCAAAACTTTTGATATATGTTGTCCTGCATACTTCATGTTGGCACTAACTTCAGAGCTATGAAATGAATTATGTATTCTCAGTTTAAGTTCAGCTGAAAACTAAAAATAATATATATCAGGTGAAAGAAATAGATGTAAATATTCGGTCAAAGGTGCAGTAGAAACAGGCATATCTTTATCTTATTTGAATCAAATGATTTTATTATTTGGCACTCTTTGACATGCATACATTATATGGAGCCACCAACCAGTTTATTTTTGTCCCTTGTGATTAATTTGTCACGAACATCCACATGAAAAAGTATCCCATATTATATTGCCTTGTATATAAAGTGTATTCTAGTCACCCAGTAATCCTTGACTATAAACAACAGTAGCAGACTTTGCCTATCCACACTTTGGTGGAGGCTGACTCACATACCATTTCATGGATGGACTAGGATTTTGTCATAAAGTGCTGTAGAATAACAATATAATTGAAAGAAAGAGGATGTAGCTGGTCTTTCTGTCAATAGCTAGCCTCATAATCTCTTGGCCAAACTAATAGCAAAATCAACACTTTCTTTTCTCATCTCCCCTGGTCTTTGCTGTCCACACAATGCTTATTGAGCTCACAATCTCTGGCTAATAAGAGGCAATAATCCATCATTTAAGTCTATTGTTTGGGGGGTAACAGAGGAAGCCACCATCCTTGAGCTACTGCCTCACAGTGCCAAAGGCCTGGCTTTGATCCTGACCTCTGGTGGTGTCTGTGTGGAGTTTGTACATTCTCTTTGTGACCACATGAGTTTATTTGGGGTGCTCCAGTTTCTTCCCACATTTGGCCTCTATAAATTGCTCTGAGTCGGTGTGGATTCGGTGTGCTGAAGGGTCTGTTTCCATGCTGTGTTTTTCAATTAATCTCTCAAAACTTTCCTGCACTAGACAACCACCAGTTCCTATCCTGATGTCAGATTGTTCCCATCCATAACCCTCTCATTCTCCAGCCTCCTCTGCACACCACCAGCTCTACAGCCTGCCCTAGAGGTATCCACTTCATCACTATCTCCGCTACTCGGCCTTCTTAAATGTCCTTACAGGCTATCAACCTGATGGTCAAGCAAGAAATGTTCAAAACAAATCCGAAACATGCATGATGTTGAACATTTGTTTCAAATTCACAATTCCTTCTTCATATTCCAAGGCAGCAATTTATAAGAGCCAAATTTCCTGCCTTATCACACTGTGCTTTTGATAAGAAAGCCTTGCCCATCGCCAGGGGGTCCTGTTTCCTGCATTATCCACAGATGGCATTGGTAACAGGTTCAGTGTTTTTTAACCTTTGTGCCTGAATTAATTTGGGAGGTACATTTCATGAAATGGAAGCCTGCAGTTTCAATTAATAAATGCTGCTTGTTCACATACACATACTCCTTATAGTACATGGTACAGGTCACTGAAATGGAGTTCATTGATGTGCTCTCAGTACTGTGTAAGTCTGACCTGAGATTTTCTAATCTCCCAACAGACCATATTTTACGTAGTTCTGCACTATGTTTGAACTCCAAATGAAAGTACTCTGAGGATGCCCCCAGGCTAAAAGGACCGATCTAGTGTTCTCAACCTTTTTGAATGATTGCCACATTTATCACCAATGCCAAAACACTCAGCCATCCCCATAAATGCCCGATGACATTACAGGCTGCCTGTGCCAAACATGATGCCAGGACCAATTCCATTCCGTGTTTGGAGTGGGATTAGCTGCAAACTCAGGGATGATGGATCTATTCATCATGTTTTGACCTTGAAATCATAACAAGTGAATTGATACAGTGTTAATACTGTGAGTGATTGAATCATAGAGTGAAACTAGGCCTCACCCTACATGCCAGTGCTATCCATCATGTATCTATCGGTCTGAAGAAGGATCTCAACCCAAAACATCACCCATTCCTTCTATCTAGAGATGCTGCCTGGCTCGCTGAGTTACTCCATCATTTTGTGTCTATCTTCATGTATCTATTGATACTCAATCCTATTTTTGTGACAATGTGCTGGTCGGCATGTATGTTTAAATGTACATGTTCATTTAATATAAATTGGCTCCACCTTAAAGATATGCCCTCTATCCTTTGACATTTCCACCCTGAGAAAAAGGTTTTGACTGTCAAGATTTACGTTGAAGAGAAGGTGTTCAAAAAAGTTATTTCTGAACTGTATCATTATCATCTATCCACTAAATGCGGTGGAGGAGGCAACATTTGAATGTGATGAAGACTGCAGGGAGACTGGAGGTGGGGAGGGCTATCTTACTGCAGTGGTAGCATTGCAGCACTGGAAACCAATTTGGAGCTAGATTTCAAAAATAGAACTGTGAGAAAATTGTACATGGATTTTCAAGGGACAAAAGGGTGCCGGCCTTTCTATCAACACACCCACATGCCATGAATGAAGACATTGAATAAAAGTGCTCTTGCCATCTGCCTTCAGCTACTCCATAAATGGTCTTCTCATATGGAGGGTACGCTCTATAAGCTGGGGAATAGTCCAATTAGTATTAACTGATTTGATGGGGCAGAAAGACAACAAAGCTTTTTCGCTGTAGCTCGGTACATGTGACAATAATAAATCTAAACCTTGGTCACTGGGCTGATGTGTTTCTGCTCTGTTCTTCACTCACATGATAATGAAAGACAACAATGATCAGCCTACAAAATAATCTATACATAGTTTGAGAAATGGTTTGTATCATTTATCCCAGTTATATTCCAGGAAATTAATGGTTCTGTGCTAGCCTCCTCCTTCTGAATGCTACAGGTTGTATCTCCGTAAAGAGGTGAGAGTGCCCCGCATATCCTGAAGAAGGACCCCGACCCAAATCGTCACCTATCCATGTTACTCCAGAGATGATGTCTGATCTGCTGACACATTCAAGTTTGTGCAAAGTTACTCCATGTTACTCCAGCTCGTTGTGTCATTTTGCCCTGAAGAGAATTGTGTTCCTAAAGCTGACACATTCAAACTTGTGCAAAAGAAGACTTGGAAAGCGAGAAGCAAAACAATGAAAAGTTCATTGAGTTGTGATTTTTAGGCTTCATTGCTTATGTAGTAATGTCATATTTGTACATCTGAATTCATTGAACAATTGTCTTGATCAGAGCCAAAAACAGCTTTATTATAAGACAACAATGTATATGAAGAAATTTTAAGGTGCAAAACAAATATAAAAAGGCAATGAGATTTTTTTTCTAAATATCTTACTCTAAATTTCTCAGTTTTGTAAAGTATGGAGCTTGAGGTTAGAGAGTCACACAACAATATTGTACTTTGAGTTCATGCTGTTTGACTTGGTTTCTTGGTTGTGTGCAGATGATGCCAGTAAATTGGAATTAGTTTCTTTACCAGGAGCCATTGCATCCACTCTGAAAGCAACAAAAGATTCAACCATTGAACGAAGATGCAACTACCACATACTTAAGCACTAATATTTCACAGTTTGCTGGTACCCAAGTTCAGTCCAGAGCTATAATGTTGCCTGAGTGGAGTATCATGTTCTCCCTGTTTTCCCTGGTGCTCTGGCTTTCTCTCAAAGATATGCAGAATGTTAGTTAACTGGACACTGTAAATTACCCCTAAATTAGGCGGGTAGCTGAAGAATCCAAGTAAGCTGTCGGGCAAGTGAAATGGAATAGGTTACAAGGAAACAAATTGGAAACAAGAATAATGGGAATGCATTGACCTAATGGGCCAAATGCCTTCCTTTTAGAAAACACAAAAATGCTGTAGTCACTCAGCAGGTCAGACAGCCTTTGTGGAAGGAATGGATAGGTGACATTTTTGGTCAGGAGCCTTCTTCAGTCTGAAGACCCGTTGCTTATCCATTTTGTCTGCAGCTGCTGCCTAATCCGCTAAATTACTCCAGCATTTTGTGTTTTACGCAAGATTCCAGCATTTGCTACTCCTGTTTCGCAGCTGCCTCCTATGGTTATTTTTTACTACGGTTTACTTTTAATGTAAAAGCTTAATTTACTGTGTGCTGGCATATCAAAATAGGTTACAGATTTTTTCCCCATACTATTGGACTGACATCCTTTCGTGAAATAAATTAATCCATTGGCAGAGGCCTGATGTTGCCTTGACAACTAACTTTTGCACTGCCTTGTCCACAAATAAACTAACGGTATTAGAAATCATCACCAATTATAAATGAGTTATTTATTATAGAAACAAGCTACAGAAGGAGTTCATGTAGTTCATTATGCCTGGGACAACCTTACCATGAGCCACACAGTTAGTCTCACTCCGCTGCTTTCTCTATGTTCCAATTACTGTGTCTGACTGAACTGAAAGATATAGCATGGAAAGAGGAACTTTGGCCCTCCAAGACCATGCTGACCATCTTCACACTGGTTCTTTGTTATTCCAATTTAACATTCATACCCTATGTATTAGGGACAATTTACAGAGGCCAATTAACCTACAAAGCAACACATCTTTGGGATGTGGGAAAGAACTGGAGCACCAGGAGGAAACCCACGCAGTCACAGGGAGAAACTGCAAACTCGAAAACCGAGGTCAGGATCGAACCCGGGTCTCTGGTGCTGTGAGGCAGCAGCTCTACCAGCCACGCTACTGTGCTGCCCTATGTCCTTTACAAAAATATACTCCATTATCTTTCGAAGGTTGAGATTAAATTTTTATTTCCTATCTCTTCAGCCATTGCATTCTGGTTCTCAACAACACAGAGTGACACAGCACAGAAACTGCCCCCTTCAACCAAACGCTTCAACAAGTACCCATTTTACTCTCCCACTTTCCCATCATATTCCTCCAGATTCTACCTCTCATCTACACGTTAGGAACAAATAAACATACCAACGTGTATGTTTTTGGCATGTGAGAGGTAACTGGTGTACCAGAAGAAGCTCACGTGGCCGCAAGGGCGGATATACAAATTCCACGCAGAAAATGGTGGAGGTTGAGTTCGAACCCAGCACACTGCCATGATGTAGCCGTGCCATACTGCCACCCAACTCACAAGAATCAAAAAAAATCAGCACTTTTTGAAAATTATCTCAAACCTCTTCTCTTTAGTTAAGAACATTTCTCCAGATAAACAGTTTTCTCTTGCCTGTAATTGTATCAAATATCCACATTTTTTAATATATGAGTTCAAAGAACCATGATTTGTATATTTTTTTGTTCAAAGCTGTGCTTTAACTGGATATCAATAAAAGCATTCAACTTTCCTTGGGACTAAATCCTTTGAGCATCACGCTCATGTCTACTACCTCTGTTTCAAGCAGTCGTGAGCTGCTTGCCTGCTTTTGCTCAATGACCTAGTAACAAATTAATGGTTGAGTAAACAGATGCAGAAAGGAAATGATGTAAACATATCATTGGGCAGAATCTGCTGGCACAATAATGCTGAGTTAAACTATCGGTGCATGGAATATTTGGCAGGGAAGCGTTAGTCTGTGAGTTGTGCTTCAACATAAATTGCTGCAATGATTGGTGACACCTTGCTGTTAGCCTCATAAAACAAGATTTCCCAATGTGTTTGAAGAAGCTGCTGGCTTTTCACCAGAAATACAATGCAGAAATTTAGGGCTAATGCTAAACAATGTAAGCATTGACTAATGTGACATGTGTAACGTTAGAAGGTTAGAAAGAAAATAATTAAAACTACTGTGTCCCATTTCTTTCAGTACCAAGGCGCTGCTAGACTATTTTTTTAAATAATTCAAATATTTAATATTCTTACTATTCAGTATTTTTATTCTTTCAAACTTAACCCCATATTTCCTTCACTTTATATTTCTCTTTTTGAATCCAAATAAATTCTAATTCAGCTTACTTCCTTTTTATGCACAACAAATATTTTTAGTCCCAATAACTCATCCAAGTACCAGACTGATAGAATAGAAGTGGAGAAAATGGTTCTCTTGGATGTGCGATCTAAGAGCAGAGAGCAGTGTTTCTACATAAGCAGTCAGCCATTCAGGTCAAAAATGAAAGCTTCCTTCACCCAAACAATAGTCAATCTTTCAAATTCTCGTCTTGTGGAGGCTCAATTCTGGACTACATCCAAGAAAACGATCAGTAGACTTTAGCTATTAAGGGAATCAAAGGATACATGGTTGGTGTGACAATAGGATTGTTTATTTAAGTACTGTTGTACGGGGGACTGTTTTACTGTTGTACGGGGGACTGTTTTAGAGGTGACTGGTCCAGTTGCAGATAAGGATACAGAGGCAGAGAGATGAACTGCACAAAGCCAATAAAGTTCAAGTAAGCAAAGCTGCTTTAATCGTCCATTGTGTATCGTCGAGATAGAGACAGAACAAAATGAAACATGGTGGCAGCGGTGGACGTCAAAAATTGTCTATGAAAGAAAAAAAAAAACATTAGAAAGGAAAAAAAAAACATTAGCTAGCGATGGAAGGACTAAGACCCCCTGGAACTTTGGTTTTGGACTCCAACAACTTGGCGATGTCATGGAAAAGTTGGAAGGAGGAGTTCACACTGTACATAGACCTTACCATGCCAGACGCCGTAGATACCACAAATGTCAAGCTATTCTACTATCTCATCGGAGAAAAAGGCAGGGAACTTTGGGCAACTTTGTCGAGTGCTAGCCCTTCAGCGAGGACCACAATTAGTTCAATGATCATACAGTTGGACGAGTACTGCAACCCAAAGGTAAACGAGACTGTGGAAAGGTACCGATTCTTCATGAGGAACCAAGGTTTGGATGAAAATGTGGACAGCTATGTAACAGACTTGAAAATCCTTGCTAGTAGTTGCAACTTTGGGGACATTAGAGATTCTTTGATTAGAGACCGACGTGTGTGGTACAAATACCTCAGCACTGAGGGAGAGATTACTCAGGGAAGAGAAGCTGACTCTTGAGACATCCCTGCACATTTGTAGAGCTACAGAGCTGTCAAGGGAGAATAGCAGAACACTGCAAGGACAGACAGTGGAGGAGGTACATGCACTGAAACAGGCAGAAGAGTGACAGAAAGACAATGAGTTACTGTGCAAGTTTTGTGGTAGAACACACGAGAGGAATGAGAAAAAATGCCCAGCTTTTGGGAAAAAGTGTAAGAGGTGTGGAAAGGAAAATCATTTTGCAGTTCAGTGCAGATCAAGACAAGCGAGCAGTAGGAAAACTAAGAAAGTGCATGCAGTTACAGAGCAGACTAGTGACAGTGACTCTTATGAGGATGTCAACTGTATAACTGAAGCAAATAGAGAGGATGAAACTGTAAACCAGGTTAAAAACAGCCACAGTCAGGGCCAGCAGCTCTTTGCAGGAATGAAGATAGGGGAAAAGTTAGTTGACTTCCAGATAGACTGTGGGGCCACCGGTAATATCATCCCCATCGATCTACTAAACCCAGGCACACAGTTAGAGCACACTGAGAAAGTGCTAGTGATGTATAACAAGACCAAGTTGACTCCTCTGGGTACATGTAAGGTCAAGGTCAGAAACCCCAGAAACAACAAGCTGTACAGACTAGAGTTTCAAGTGGTTGACCAGAGTAGCAGAATCCCTTTACTGGGCAGAAAAGCCAGTGAGGCAATGAAGTTGATAAAAGTACAATACGAGAATATTCTGGCTATAGACAACATAGTGAAGACAGAGCCGAGTCCAGTGACAAAGGGAGAAAGTGGCAAATCCGTGACCATGGACAAAATAAATGAAGAGTTTGAGGATGTGTTCACTGGAGATGGCTGCATGGAGGGTGAATATAGAATAGAGATAGATGACAGAGTACCGCCAGTGAAACTGCCAAAGCGCAGAGTGCCTGTAGCTATGATGACACCTCTACAAGAGGAACTCAAAGATCTAGAGAGAAGAGGGATAATCACACCAGTGGAACGCAGCACTGACTGGATCAGTAGCATGGTCGCAGTGAGAAAACCTAATGGGAAGCTGAGGATCTGTATAGACCCAAAACCGCTGAATCGGGCACTAAAAAGAAGTCACTATCCACTCCCAACTATAGATGACATCCTGCCGGAGATGTCAAAGGCAAAAGTATTCACAGTCTGCGACGTGAAGCAAGGCTTCTGGCACGTCAAACTAGAGGAAGAGTCGAGCTACCTTACCACATTCGCCACCCCATTTGGTCGCTTCCGTTGGCTAAGGATGCCGATGGGAATAAGCCCAGCACCGGAAGTGTTCCAAAGAAAGCTCATGCATGCCCTGGAGGGCCTCCCAGGAGTCTGCGTCATAGCAGATGATGTGTTAATCACGGGGGAAGGAGCAACACAAGAGGAGGCAGGAAAGGACCACGACGAGAAAGTCAGACGCTTTCTAACCAGGTGCAGAGAGCGTAACATCAAGCTGAACGCGGACAAATTCAAGCTCAGACAAAAAGAGGTACCCTACATAGGTCATCTGCTCACGGCCGAGGGACTGAGGGTTGACCCGGAGAAAGTACGGGCAATCAGAGAGATGCCAAGGCCAACGGACGTGAAAGGGGTACAGAGATTAGTTGGGATGGTCAACTATCTGTCGAAGTTCTATGACCACCTTTCAGATGACTCTGAGATTCTGAGACAACTCACGCGCAAGGAGAACATGTGGGAATGGACGGACATCCAAGAAGGGGCGTTTCAAAGACTGAAAGACAAAATCGCTAAAGCACCAGTTCTACAGTACTACAACAAGGAAGAGGAGTTGACACTTCAGTGTGATGCATCTGACACTGGACTGGGGGCCGCCCTGACACAGAAAGGTAAACCGGTAGCATTTGGTAGTAGGGCACTCACACCAACTGAAAGGGGCTATGCCCAAATAGAGAAAGAATGCTTAGCCATAGTGTTTGGGATGGAAAAGTTCCATCAGTATACTTATGGTAGAGAGGTCACAGTACAAAGCGACCACAAGCCTCTAGAAAATATACACAGAAAGCCATTACTTAGTGCACCTAAGAGACTGCAGAGAATGCTACTCAGACTGCAGCAGTATGATATTAGTGTGACCCATGTTCCAGGCAGGGATATGCTACTTGCAGACACGCTGAGTAGAGCATACTTACCAGAGAGCACTAAGGGAGAGAGTGAGACAGATATCGAGACTGTGAACATGGTCAGCTACCTACCCATTTCAGCAGAGAGGCTGAGTGCCATCAGGGCTGCAACAAAAGATGACACAAAGTTACAGAGTGTGGTAAACAGAATACTGTCAGGGTGGCCCAAGAGAAAAAAGGACCTACCAAGTGACATCAGGCACTACCACACGTTCCAAGATGAACTGAGTTTCCAGGACGGCATAGTGTTCCGAGGGGACAGAGCCGTGATACCTGACGCACTCAGGGTGGACATCACTCACAGGATCCACTCCTCTCACCTGGGAGTAGAAGGATGTCTGAGGCGAGCGAGGGAGTGTGTATACTGGCTTGGAATGAACGAGGAGATCAAGACCTTCATCGCCAAATGTGACATATGTAGGTCAGTGGACCCAAGGCAACAAAGAGAGACACTACATCCACATGACATGGCCAGCAGACCCTGGGCCAAGGTAGGAACGGACCTTTTCTCCTTTCACAATAAAGACTATCTGATAACAGTGGATTATTATTCAAACTTTTGGGAGGTCGATTATCTACCTGACACTAAGAGCAACACAGTGATCAAAAAACTCAAGGCACACTTTGCCCGACAGGGGATTCCGGACATTGTTATCTCGGATAATGGACCCCAGTATGCATCACAAGAGTTTCAGCACTTCAGCCAGAAGTGGGGTTTTGAACACCGTACATCGTCGCCGGGATACCCGCAGAGTAATGGGAAGGCGGAGTCAGCAGTAAAGACAGCCAAGCGCCTGATGCTGAAGGCTGCAGCAGCGAGACAGGATCCGTACTTGGCAATGCTGGATCATCGCAACACACCGAGCCAGGGCCTCAACACAAGCCCGGCACAGAGACTCCTAAGCAGGAGGACCAGGACCCTGCTTCCCACAAAGGACACTCTGCTGAAGCCAGAGGTAACACACGACGAACAGGGACTGAAATACAACAGACAGAGACAGGAAAAGTACTACAACCGCACAGCAAAAGACATGGACACTCTGAATAGAGAGGACAGTGTGAGAGTACAGCCCTGTGATACACACAAGGGCTGGAGACCAGCGAGAGTGGTCCAACAGGTGAGCCATAGATCGTATGAGGTGGAGTTAGAGTCAGGAGGTGTTCTGAGACGAAATCGTGGCCACCTCAGACACAATCCCACCACGCTCACACCAACACAAAACACGCCCACACCAACAGTGACTGAGGCGGCCAGACCGCCAGATGGCCCAGCAGAGAACCAAGGCACGGTCACCAGGTCAGGTCGACAAGTTATCAGACCCCGCTACCTGACAGACTATACTCAGTGATTAGAGAATGGACTATGAAAGGAAAATAAAATAAATGAAAATGTGTTGTTTATGCACGTGGGAAAAAACTGATGTTTTGAACTGTTGATTTATTATTGCTTATGTTGTTAGATCTGTTGTAAATGAGCAGAGCATATGGTACAAGTTTGTTGCACTAGAATACCTAAGGGGAAGAGACTTAACTTGAAAAAAGAAAAAGAAAGATGTGACAATAGGATTGTTTATTTAAGTACTGTTGTACGGGGGACTGTTTTACTGTTGTACGGGGGACTGTTTTAGACAAAGATCTTATAGCGGAGCAAGATAGGCTACTCCTGCTAAATGCAATGGACTGACGTGTAGTACGCTATGGAGGGGATCATGGGCATTTTCCACGCCCATTTTAGCAACCTGAGCCTACCTAACCCGACCCGACTCGCACTGTAATCAATGTTGCGGGGCAACAGTTTGTGTGGGTCAGATTCATAAATCTGTCAGTTCAAACTTCTTGTCAAGAATAAAATTTGAATCTGGGAATTGTCTTTTTTAATGTTTTTTAAATCATTTCTTTTTAAATGGCTCACAAGCCGTGTTTGAATTGATTTTGTAGTAACCGGAACCGACCCGACTCGCAGGGTGATTGACAGGGGGGACTTTTTGTGCGTGATTATAGGGTTAGATTCATAATTCAATTAGTTCATAATTCTGTTGATTCTTGTTAAGGAATAAAATGTTTATAAACACACATACATGAAAATTATATAAATGTATATAACACACACAATTATATTTCTTCTAAACCAATAATGAACTTTATTTCAGACTAGACAAGGGACATTAAATAAGAAACATTGTAAATAAGAAACATTGTCTTGGGGCACTCTCTCTCCCCGCTGCCCCGGGCCCCGCACTCCTTCTCCCCCGCTGCCCCGCACTCTCTCTCTCCCCGCTGCCCCGGGCCCCGCACTCTCTCTCCCCGCTGCCCCGGGCCCCGCACTCCTTCTCCCCCGCTGCCCCGCACTCTCTCTCCCCGCTGCCCCGGGCCCCGCACTCTCTCTCCCCGCACTCCTTCTCCCCGCTGCCCCGGGCCCCGCACTCTCTCTCCCCGCTGCCCCGGACCCCGCACTCTCTCTCCCCGCTGCCCCGGGCCTTGCACTCCTTCTCCCCGCTGCGGATCCAATCTTTGGCCGGAAGCAAGAAGGCGGGAGCAAGAAAGCGGAGCAAGATGGCGGAACAAGATGGCGGAGTCAGCTTGCTAAAATGTGTCCTGTAATCACCCATGAAACCGCCCATGAGCATACCTCACGTTTGCGTGAGAGTAACCTATCTTGCTTCGCTCTAAGATCTTTGGTTTTAGAGGTGACACTGGGCTCGTGGCCCAGTTGCAGATAAGGATACAGAGGCAGAGAGATGAACTGCAGAAAGCCAATAAAGTTCAAGTAAGCAAAGCTGCTTTAATCGTCCATTATGTATCGTCCAGTTAGAGACAGAACAAGATGAAACAGTTGGCTCAGGTAGGTGATGCTACGGTGAAAGATTAGCCTTGAATTAATTGAGTGGTAGACAGATGAGATGGGTTGCATGGCTTACTTCTATTTCTTATGTTTACTGAGCATATCATTAGATGCCCTACTCCAGTAATGTATATATTGGCCATGGTATAGAGAGATTGCTACTCTCTTCCTTTGTGAGAACAACTGAGACAAAACATAAGTATCCAAACCTCAACTCATGTCCCATGTAGTGGTCCTTGGACGTCTCCTTCTTTTTATGAAAAAGGTAGTAGGCAACGACAGCGATCAGGATCAGAGCCATAAGGGTACCAATCACAGCGCCAATAATCACTCCAGCCCTGTTGTTCACTGTGGGGAAAATCAATTATTACTCAGTGAGACAAAATAGGTAGAAATGTTGGCATTTGCACCTCATGTGGTTCAGACGCAGATTTGTTTGCTCAGATGATAGTATTTTGTTTAGTTTGGAGATACAGAATGGAAACAGGTCCTTCGGCCCATCGAGTCCACACTGACTGTTGATCACCTGTCCCTACTAGTTCTATGTTATCCTACTTTCTCACTTCCTACAGATTAGGGGCAATTTACGGAGACCAATTGACCGACAAGCCCCCATGTCATTGAATTGTGGCAGGAAACCGGAGCAGTTGGAGGAAACCATGCAGTCACAGGGAGAACATGCAAACCCCACACAGACAGCACCCGAGGTTGGGATCAAACCCGGGTCTCTGGCGCTGTGAGGCAGCAGTACCACCAGGTCTTCTCGTGGCAGATAGGACAGCTCATTTTTGTCCTTCAGAAGATCACAACCTCCTTTCCGCAAAAGGCAGTTATCCAGCCCGCCTGAATGCAGCCACCCTGAACAAACCCTTACACTCATGTAATGCTGCACATCAGTGACTCAACGATGATATGCATGGCTGGAGAGTCTTTCATGAGACAGTACATCCCTCGGACCTTCAGAGAAGCAATATCACTCAAGGTGTAACACTGAAACGTACGGGAAGGGAGGGGGTTTGGGTGCACATAACCAGAAACTTGGTCAAAGGTGTACGCAGTGCATTAAGGGAGGACATTGAGGTAGATGGTCAGAGATGCTGGGGGAAAAACCCCAAGACTCAGGACCTTGACAAGAAAGCCTAACTGAATGATGGACAATTAAATTCACGGACAGTCAAGGGGCCAAATTGGAGGTATGCAGGCCTATCAAAGTTAAAGTGCTAGGCAGTGGTGAGTGCATGAAGTGATTTGGAAACAGGAATGAGTCTTTTTTTAATTGAAGCATTGCTTCAGCAGAAACAAATGGAGATGAATAAATCTTGGATGTAGGTGAGTGGGATTGTTGGCATTCAAGATGGGAGCAACAAACTGACAGAGGTTAGAATGAGAAAAGCAAGTTTAGAGGCAACAACAAAGTGAATGAAGGTTTCAGGCACGTGATGATGAAAACCCAACGGTCAAGGGTTGGGGTCAGCCCAGGCTCTGACTAGACCCAGATGCGTGGGGGAGGTTCTTAAGAGGTTGTCCTATCTTTGTGTCTTTCTTTGCTCATGCAGTTCTGGCAGTTTCACAGTGCAAAGACTCTTGAGTTGTCCTGAGATGTAGCAGGGACGTGGAGTTATGGGTCAAAAAGAGAAATGTGACATCTCTCATTAGGTTTCAAAGATGTTGCTGCACGTAATGGAAGGATAAACCATGGGGTCACCAGAAGTAACATTTTTTATGATGTCTTGGCCTTGTCCTTGGAACTACACCCATTGAACTGGATATTGATGGGAGAAAATTGTAGGAGCATGTTGTAATTAATTCATGTCAAAACCTGTAATGGATCGAGAATTAGCAGAGACAGTTTACTTTTATCACAGTCACATGGTGTGCCATTTGTACGATACATTCTGTCCATGTGAATCTTATAAATCCATGAATCCATAAAGCTGATGTCATTGACTGGATAAGATTAGAGAGAGACAAAGGGAATAAGAGAGTTTACAGGGGGATTTTTAATTTTCACATTCTGCCCAATCACTTCACAATCCACATGGAAACATATCCCCCGACTTTAATCCTAAAATTATCTTTCATTAGTTTGAATCGGCATCCCCTTATGTCAGACCCTCTGTTTAAACAATAATAAAAATAAAAATTAATGTTTTTTCATATAATTTTCGACCAATTTTACATGACAAAATTGTCTGTCAGAATGATCTTCTCCAGAATGAACAATATAACACCTTATTGCATTAAAATGTCATTGACAGAGGTATAATCAGGTGAAAGTAAATGCTAATTAAAAATATTGTCAGACTTAAATCTAGGCAGGCTTGTGAAAAGCATAGCAATTGCAAATGTATGTAATTTCTGCTTGCTGATAGCTAACTGTTCTTAGAGTTGAAAATACCTAACAATTATGAGTAAATGTACAGTTAGAAACCTTTTGTCCTCCACAAAAGTGACTGCTTTCAATCGTCAAAGACTAAGGGCTATGTGGAGGAGGCTAATAAAAGCAGAGTTTAATGCCAAACAAGAAAGGCAACATTGGAAAATCATTTGGAGGAACAGCACCTCATATTCCGCCCGGGTAGCCTGCGGCCGGCGGGCATGAACATTGAATTCTCCCAATTTTGCTAGCCCTTGCTGTCTCCTCCCCTTCCTTAACCCTCGAGCTGTCTCCTCCCATCCCCCCGCCCCCGGGCTCCTCCTCCTCCCCTTTTTCCTTCCTTCTCCCCCCCCCCCCCCACCCCCTATCAGTCTGAAGAAGGGTTTCGGCCCGAAACGTCACCTATTTCCTTCGCTCCATAGATGCTGCTGCACCCGCTGAGTTTCTCCAGCATTTTTGTGTACATTGAAAAATCATTGTCAGTTTTACAATCTTGTTTTTTTGCTGGAGTGCTCAAGCAGTTCAGACATGGAAGCAGTCCTCAGGAATGGTTTAGTTGTCTGTGTTCCATCAATACTTGGAGTACTATCGAATATGTGCAGTAATGGTGCTAGTTTGAAAATTCTGGCAATCTCCATGGAAAGATATGAATTAGTTGCCGTCAATACAGGGGCCATTGTGTGTGACCTATTTTCTCTCTGACAATCCTCTGGTGATGTGATTGCAACCCGTTCTTTACTTGCACTGAGCCTTGGCAGCCTTCCTGACATAGGCTAGTCAGTAGGGCCTTTCCTCCATGATTGAAATCATTTAACTCATTAGCTTGGCGCAGAATAGGAAATTAATCTGAGATCTTCTTGTGAATTTGCCTTGACATCACAGAATAGATGGAAAACAACACCAGCTGGTAATATCTCACAAGTGTTCATGACATTTAAAATTCCATATATAACAGTAACATCCACTGAACTCACTATATATGATACCCCAAGGTAGGGAAAGAGCTTTTGTAAACAATTCCCTCTCTGCTGACCGCTGAGTTCCTCCAACATTTTGTATTCCCTTCCATAGTTCTATTCCTGATGCAAATGATAATTAAACACATGACTCTTGACTCTCAATATTGACTCAGCAAAATCTTACAATTTCACTGGTGGAATCAACAAACTGATATCAGCCCCAGGCTAACATCTTAGCAATGAGCCCCTAATTATGTTCTATCGACTGAGTTAGGCAGGCCATGTTGTGTGGATGTTTAACATTGGACTCTTAAAAATAGGCACTCAGCTCCAATCTCTGTTACAGATAAACCCGCAGAGGAAAACAATTCAAGCATGTCCTTAAAGTCTCCTTGAAAAAAATGAAACCTTCCCATTGACAAGAATGATGTCTAGATTAGAGGGTATTTAGCTCCAAGGAGAGTTTGGACAGAGTTGGATTATTTTCTCTGGAATGCTGTAGGTTGAGAGGAGACATAGAAGTATACATTATCATGGGAGACCTAGAGAGGTGAGAAAGTCAAAATATTTTTCTCAGGATGGAAATATTAAATACTAGTAGCAACTTTAGGGTGAGAGGGGCAAAGTTTAAAGGAGATGTGCAGGGCAGGTTTTTACACACTGGGTGATGGGTGCTTGGAACACGCTGCCAGGAGTGGTAGTGGAGGTAGATACAATGGTGGCATTTCAGAGGCTATTGGGTGTGTGCATGGATATGCATGGAATGAAGGAATATTGATCACAAATGGGCAGATTAGAGTTTGTCTTGGCATTATGTCTGGCACAGATATTGTGGGCCAAAGGACCTTTTCCTGTGTTGTACTGCTCTATGTTTGACTCCCGATCACTCAAAATGGAGACCGAGCATATGTTAGGATTGAGAACCATGAGTCCATTCATGAGGGCCACACACAAACCCTACATTAGTGGTGGAAAGAGTGCACGCCTCACAGATGATCCACTCGCCCATCCTGTCAGGCTCCACCTTCATTATACGTGAATGAGTTTGCGGTTCACACATAATGAAGCAAGCCTTCCTCGATCCCGAGGGACTGCCAAAGAAGATGGAAATGTTTAACTGGCTACAATATTTTGAGCATACCTCAAAGGCAGTAATATTGAACACAACAATGTTTAAGCACACCAGGAACAGGTAGGTACGAACTGATTTCTGATCTGGACTCTTTTTTAATATTGGGATTATTAAAATCAATTTTCCATAATCATCCTAAATCTTACTGAATTCCACCCACGCATTCACAAGATGTCAGAGGACAGTGAAGCACGGTGTGTCAAACCTATCCAGAAAAATGATGTTGTAAATAGTTTTGCCTGACGCCATCTGTTAGTGTTTGCTCATAGCTATAATTAACTCTGTTTCTGATGTTTTAAGTGTCCAAATTGGAATAGAGATTTGCCCATTACCTGTGACTGACAAAGTCAGCTGACATGATTGTCCCCCAAGGACATTGGATGACATGCATCGGTATATTCCCGAATCCTCCATTGTGAGGTTCCTCAGAATCAGGGTTCCTTTTTTGGGATCTACTGCTAGAGAAGAAGATCGAAATAAAATGTTAGATATTCACAGTCAAGAAAAGAACATGTAAAATAATTTATCATTACAGTAGTAAATTAGTAAACTACATTTAATTGGATTCTATGACTTATAAACGTATGCTGTACATTCTTAGCCAAATGTTTGTATTTTGTAATTTAATTGGTTGCAATTACTCAGAAATCCCTAGAATTGCATCATCTGCAGATCTGCCATATAATGTCACTGGGATATGGAATAAAGAAAGATCATTTAAAAGGAAAAAAAACATTGATTAAACTTTCTTACTAAATTTCACTTGCAGGTGTGGAGAGTAGGTAAGATATAGGAGGGATTCAAAGGGATAACATATACATGCATTTGGAAATAGAACGGCTGATTAGGGAAAGTCTGTATGGCTAGATTTTGGCTCACATATTTGATTCAGTGTTTTGAAGAAGTAACGAAGAATGTCGATGAGAACCAGCCAGCAGACATATTCTATATGGAGGAGTGTGTAGGAAGGAACTGCAGATGCTGGTTTAAACCAAAGATAGTCACAAAAATCTGGTGTAACTCAGCAGAACAGGCAGCATCTCTGGAGAGATGGAAGGCGAGTTTTCGGGTCGAGACCCTGAAGACGGGTCTCAGCCCGAAATGTTATCCATTCCTTCTCTCCAGAGATGCTGCATGTCCCGCTGAGTTATTCCAGCTTAAGTCTATATGGACTCCACCAAGACCTATGATAGGTTTCTGCATGGTAGTTTGTTCTGGAAGTTTAGATCATATGGGGTCTAGGGATAGGTGGTTAATTGGATACATAATTAGCTTGAGTGTAGGAAGCAGAGGGTGATGGTGGAAGGTTGCTTCATGAACTGGATGCCTGAGACTAATACTGTGCCTCAAGGATCAGTGCTGGACCCATTGTTGTTTACCATCCATTACAAATATTTGGCTGAGAATGTACAGCATACGTTTATAAGTCAGGTCATAGAATCCGAATTAGGTCATTCAGCCCATCAATCTATCCTAATTATGGTTGATCTATCTTTCCCTCTCTACCCCATTCTCCTGTTTACTGCCTGTAACCTTTGACACCCTTACTAATTAAGAACCTGTCAATCTCCACTTTAAAAATACCCAAACACTAAATACTTTTGTGAATAAAATCTGCTATTACACGCAAGCAAGCTATTTTTGTAGTTCTCTCTCTGAAATATGAAACCAGATTATTTGCTAGGTCTATTATTCAAACTTCTGATACCACCACTCATTATCAGGGCAACCAGCAACCTATGTACACAGTGCCTTGCCTACTAGCACAATGGGTGCTGAGACCAATTGGAATATTCATTTACATTCACAGTGAATCATAAAGTCATATGCTGAGAGAATTTGTCATTGAATAACAATGCATACTGGAGACGGGTGTGACTGATGGAGCGATAACACTTGGGCTTTTACATTTGGCCGTATAAGGACAAATAAATAGACGACAAAATGCTATATCAAAAGTGAAGTTGTTGCTCAAACAAGAATATATTTACAAAGTGCTGCATTGAATGGACCCTGTAAAGACCAACTACAAACTATTTGGTTTATGTCTTCCATGTGCCTGTCTGAAAGCCTCTTAAACCCTACTATTGTATTTGCCCCCACCACCAGGTATTTGCCTCCCCCACTACTCTCTGGGTAGAAAACTTACCCCATTACACTTTCCCCTTCTTACTTTATAGCTACGTCCTCTAGTGTTGGCCATTTCCACCCTGGGAAAAAGGTTCTGACTGTCTATCCTATCGATGCCACTCATAGTTTTATATACTTTTTTCAAGTCTCTCCTCCACCTCAGATGCTCCAGATAAAACAATCAATGTCTACACAATCTCTCCCTGTAGCTGAAGCACTCTAATCCAGGCAACATTCTTGTAATCTTCCTCTGCACCTTCTCTAGAGCCTCCACATCTTCCCTCGAATGGGGCAAACAGAAATGTATGCAATACTTTAAATGCAGCCTAACCAAAGTCATATAGAGTCCCTGTGTCCCCTCTGTTTGTTTAAAATAGATTACAAGAGAGACGGAGGGAACCATGGGCCAATTTGATCCATTTCCACACTTGCGACTTTGATTAACTTCAAAGTCAACCACATTAACTTGATTAACTACAAAACCTACAGGCTTTGGGTTGCCTGAAGATATCGATAGGGAAACACCATGTGGGATACCTTTCAACGTGATTCTTGGTGAAGCTGTCACAGTAGCAGAGCGGACCTCGGACCATTTGTACTGAGGTGCCGGACGACCCACCGTTGAGTGACAGAGCAATGTAACGTTATTTCCTATGTACGATGCTCCGATCACTTTGCACTCTGGAATCGATGGTGGAACTGCCAATTGGGAGGAAAGGACATACATCAGTATCACTCATGAAAAGTATTGCCTGACCACATGGGCAAAGCATATATGATGGTCAGGCAACTGTAAGGTTACAGATTTCTGAAGGCAGATAAATTGTAGAAAAATTCAGAATAATCTCTGGTGGATTTTTTTTGGACATCGGCAAAATATTTATAAATATCAGCAGATTTATAAATCATAACAAAACCAGCAGTGAAGGGATCATTTATGTAGGATATACATCTTTCATTCACCATTAAACCATGCATCTACTCATTTAAATTGACGTGTTAGTTATTTTGTTGGAATATTTGGAATTTCTTTAAATTATCTATTCATTGTTTGAAAGATATTTATGAGCCTGTCCCACTTAGGCGATTTTTTTCAGTGACTGCTGGCGACTGTCATAGTTGTAGCAGGTCACCGGAAAACTGGCAACTGGAGCACCCTACGACAATGTCTACAACAACCTACCTCCTAGTCGACGGCAAGCTAGCGACAACTGACGTCCCATTGGTACGTCCACCTACGACCACACCTACAACCTTCATTCACCCGTGACAAGCTACGACAAGATAAGATTACACAATTCAGTCGCAGGTACCTGTCGCTGGTCGACGTAGGTTGACGTAGATGGTCGCCAATGGAATTCACCGGTCAGGACCGGCGACAACCTACATCATCCTGGCGATAACCTATGTCATCTTGGCGACAACCTACAACAGCACCTATGTCAGGAGAAGTCAAGGTATGCTCATTGGCGTCAAACCCACAGTTGCCGAAAAGCTTTGAACATTTCAAAATCCAGCGGCGGCCAGAAAAACGCTACGATTATTTGGGTGACTGAGGAGACGACTCATGGCCATACAGGAGACACCCCGGCGACCATCTGGAGACAGCCTAGTCACCTATAGTTGCCTAAAAAATCACGTAAATGGGACAGGGGCATAAGGGATATCTGCTGTGCTTTGACATTTAAATGTGGAGCAATACTTAAGAAACCAAGAAGAACAGTTTCCCCTCCTTACCTCGCACAATTAAATTGACAAATGCCTCACTCGGCCCAGTGAAGTCTGGAGGATTGTTGATATCGCAAGAATACCTGCCAGTGTCTGATGACTTGGTGTTTTCAATTCTAATGGAAGCAACTCCTTTGGTTGGTACCTGATCAATCAGATTGATTCTATTCGCTTGAGACCCAAGTTTATAAACGTTTCCATCAGTGTAGTAAAGAATCTAAACAGATGAAATGATGTTAAAGAAATCATTTGTTAAAATAAATTATCTTGATTCCTTCAATCTAACCATTGGCCTTGTAAGATAATAAATCTCTTAGTACAAAGTGCTGGAGTAACAGGGGATCAGCCAGTTTCTCTGGAGAACAAGGAGAGGTGACGTTTTAGGTCGGGACACTTCTTCAGAATATGTAGCCCCACTCCACTCTGGTATGGCGGACTTTAGTCATGTGAGAAGAAGGATCCCGACCCGAATTGTTGCCCATCCATGTATTCCAGATTTTCCGCCTGACCCACTGGTTTGCTCCAGCACTTTGTCTCTTTTTTTGGTAAACAAGCATCTGCACTTCCTAAATGCTACAATTTCTCAGAGGCTTCTGATCCAGTACAAAGATTTAGTAGCCAATTGCTTCCAATTTGTTGATCCTTTCTCTCTGTATGGATTCCAATGTGGAACTGCCAGCACTCCACCTTGTAGCTGTGCTTATTTCAGAACAATAGCTCATTCTTCCTATCCTTTGATTCTCTAACTCATGCCTCTGCAAAGCCAAATGCTAAGCGATTGTTTAATTCCAAGCTTTTTTCTTGTAGATCATCATAAGTTCTCCTGTCACAAAAAAAGACTAACTGCCAGAGGAACTCAGCGGGTTGACGTTTCAAGTCGAGACCTTACATCAGGAGTCCTTAGATGCTGTTTGACCCATTGGAGTTTACATTCTGCTCCAGATTCCAGCGTCTGCTGTTTCTTGTATTTCCATAAATTCTGCTGCTTCTCTCTCTGTAAGGAGCTCATATTCATCCTCACATAGTTTCCTTTTTAAGAAAGTGTATAGGTCTCACAGCCCATTTTTATACTTCTCACCATCCTACTTTTTTATCCTAGCTTGCCTTTATCAGATTCAGATTCAGATTCAATTTTAATTGTCATTGTCAGTGTACAGTACAGAGAAAACGAAATGCATTTAGCATCTCCCTGGAAGAGCGACATAGCAAACGATTTGAATAAATAATAATAAGTGTCCGGGGGGGGGGGGTGGTGATTGGCAGTCACCGAGGTACGTTGTTGAGTAGAGTGACAGCCGCTGGAAAGAAGCTGTTCCTCGACCTGCTGGTTCGGCAACGGAGAGACCTGTAGCGCCTCCCGGATGGTAGGAGGGTAAACAGTCCACGGTTGGGGTGAGAGTAGTCCTTGGCGATGCTGAGCGCCCTCCGCAGACAGCGCTTGCTTTGGACAGACTCAATGGAGGGGAGCGAGGAACCGGTGATGCATGGCTGACAAGGGAAATTGACGTCAGCATTAAATCCAAAGAGGAGGCTGTCCATCTGTCAATTTCTAGGTCCTCCTTTACTGAGTTTATAAATGCCAACTGCTATTTCTGGCAACTTTATAAGCCTCCTCTTTGGATTTAATGCTGACGTCAATTTCCCTTGTCAGCCATGGATTAATAATTTTTCATTGTGGGTTTTTATGCCTTGAAGGATTTCTTTTTGCAGCTGATGCATTCTTTCCTTAAATGCTGAGCTTTACCTATCTATACCTTTCATGTATTCTCTTAATCAAGCACATCTAACTCACCCCTTCCCCCACCCTAGTTGTCCTACTAGTCCACTTCACATCCTTGAATCTCTTCGTTATCCCCTCTTCCCTAACCAACAATTGGCCATTACAGGCTCCACCCCTCCTTGGTCATCTGTTGCCGGCCCTGCTTTGTTCTGGCCTTTTCTTATCTTCAGTTCTCTCCCCTCTACTATCAGTCTGAAGAAGGGTCCTGACCCGAAACGTCATCCATCCTTTTTCTCCAGAGATGCTGTCTGACCCGCTGAGTTAATGCAGCACTTTGTGTCTATCTTCGGTATAAACCAGCATCTGCAATTCCCTTCTACACATTTAACTCACCTCTCAGTTCCCCAGTGCCCCGTTCAGTCCCTTATCTCACTTTGAACAGTAACATTTACAAACTTATAGTAAAATGTTACCAGCATCGGAGTGTATCAGTAAACACCTTCCAAAGAGCTTTGCAGATTATTCTGTGGGATGTCGCTGAACTTTCCCTATCAATACAGTGCTCCTATTTTCCCTGTGGTTTGGCATGTGGTTGTGAGTAGGAGATATGTTATGATGTGGAGTAATGAATGAGGCACAACTAAAACTTACCTTTTCTGCTTGTGCATTTTCAGTTGGCCCTGGTGTAAACCGCCATTCAAGAGAGAACTGGGATTCAACTGCTGTTTTGTAACTGCAGTCAAGGGTAGCATTGGTGCCAATGTTTACTACCACATACGGGTGACTTGATGTGACATATATTGATAGTGCAGGATCTGAAAAAGCAAATTTGAGAGAATTACTTGCACACGACAATTTGTGGTAAAATAAATTATTTCCTGGAACTCAGTCTTTATACAGTATCTCCATGATAATGAGGGAGGCCCTTCAGCCCATTGGTTCCATCCCAGCTCACATAATGGTCCCATCCCCACAGTAACATAGAAACATAGAAACATAGAAATTAGGTGCAGGAGTAGGCCATTCGGCCCTTCGAGCCTGCACCACCATTCAATATGATCATAGCTGATCATCCAACTCAGTTTCCCGTACCTGCCTTCTCTCCATACCCTCTGATCCCCTTAGCCACAAGGGCCACATCTAACTCCCTCTTAAATATAGCCAATGAACTGGCCTTGACTACCCTCTGCGGCAGAGTTCCAGAGACTCACCACTCTCTGTGTGAAAAAAGTTCTTCTCATCTCGGTTTTAAAGGATTTCCCCCTTATCCTTAAGCTGTGACCCCTTGTCCTGGACTTCCCCAACATCGGGAGCAATCTTCCTGCATCTAGCCTGTCCAACCCTTAAGAATTTTGTAAGTTTCTATAAGATCCCCTCTCAATCTCCTAAATTCTAGAGAGTATAAACCAAGTCTATCCAGTCTTTCATCATAAGACAGTCCTGACATCCCAGGAATCAGTCTGGTGAACCTTCTCTGCACTCCCTCTATGGCAATAATGTCCTTCCTCAGATTTGGAGACCAAAACTGTACGCAATACTCCAGGTGTGGTCTCATTGCCTTGCATCCCTGCATTTACATCCAACTGCTCCCAGATTATATCAATCACCTACAACCTTGGAGTCATTACTCTACCAAGCCACGTGTTCTTGTAATTGGCGAGGAAACTGGAGTACTCAGGGAAATTCAACATATTCACAAGGAGAACATGCAACCTCCACATAGACAAAACACAAGGTCAGGATTTAAACTGGGTCACTGCAGCTGTGACTAACTAGTAGCTGCACCTCTCTGTCGGGACCATCATTTATTGTCCATCCCCGCTTTCTTTGAAGTGTCTTATTGTTTGCTGCTCAAGCTACTCTTCAGCAGAGTGCAGTGATCAAGGTGACGAAACTTCATGGCACAGTGTAGCAACTTACCTGTGATCTTGGTTGCGAGCTGTCACCATGTTATGATAAATTGCATAAATAAGGGGCATTACCTGAGCTGCCAGCATAAGAATATCGACTTTCTCTTCACTCACCATTAACCATCAGTGAACAGGAATTGATAGGGCAGGCCTGCATCCCTCATTCCAAGCGGGTATCAGGAATCAGTAATACACATTTTATTTAATCTAGGTTTGACGACCAGCTATCACACAGATAGATGGATTAATTGTGCTGAGAGTGACCTGGCCTTCCTTGAGAATGTAGTTCAGCAAGCAACAGGCATACCAAACAATATGTTGGCCTTTAATGCAAAATCAAAACAAGCACAAACATAGAGGTGGAGACATAAGGAACTGCTGATGCTAGAGTCTTGCATAGAATACAAAGTAAGGACGGTAGAGTGTAATGAAGATTGCCCAGAGTGATTCCTTGTCAAATATATAGTGGTGTAAACATATTGGCTGATATCGACTGCAGTTTAAATGACTAAGAAGTGATCTCTCTGAAATGTACAAAGGTAGACAAAAATGCTGGAGAAACTCAGCGGGTGAGCCAGCATCTATGGAGCGAAGTTTCGGGTCGAGACCCTTCTTCAGACTGATGTGGAGGTTGGTGGGTGCTGGAAGATGAAAGGAAGAGCTGGAGACAGTAGGCTGTGGGAGAGCTGGGAAGGGGAGGGGAAAGAAGGAGAAAGCAGGGACTACCTAAAATTGGAGAAGTCAATGTTCAAACTATTCAAGCAAAATATGAGGTCTCTGAAATGTACATGTTCATTGTGGGGCTAGATGGCAAATGCCAAGTTGATGCTGCCCTGGCTGTTGAATCTGGATATACGAGTCACAAACTTAGACTAAGGAGCTGGCCATTCGGCACAGAGGTGAAGGAAACGTTCTTCGCCCAGAGTGAGGTGAGCCTTTGATATTCTGAATGTTAGAGTGGGCACAAAGTGCTGAATAGCCTATTATTTTTTGACTTTTATATTCTTATGAAATTGTAGCTGTTTTTGGTCATTTATACATTACATCCGAATAATTTGCAAGGTGCAGTCTTTCAATGCTGATGGCCATTCCATTCCTTCACATCTAATTCTCAGCTGAGCTTATTCATTTGTACTCAGTTTTCAGGGAAGAACAGAGGTATCTATGCTTCAAAACACAGGGCGGCACTGTAGCACAGCGGTAGAGTTACTGCCTTACAGCGCCGGAGTCCCAGGATCGATCCTGATTACGGTTGCTCTCTGTATGGAGTTTGTACATTCTTCCCGTGACCTGCGTGGGTTTTCTCCAAGTGCTCCAGTTTCCTCCGACACTCCAAAGACATACAGGTTTGTAGGCAATTGGCTTGGTAAAATTGTAAATTGTCTCCAGTGCGTATACGATAGTGTTAGTGTGCGGGGATCACTGGTTGGCGCAGATTTGGCGGACTCAATGGCCTGTTTCCGGGCTGTATAAAGTAAACTAAATACAGAAGCCCCGTGACAGCATCATGTGACAGGATAATTTACATGGTTACATTTGTTTGGTAGGAGTTTGTAGAGTGCTATTGCATCTCCATTGGGCTTTTAGATCATGAATTTGCAAGATCAGATGAAGAATGTCCTTTAGTAAATGTTTTCTGCTTATTCTCAGTCTAAAGAATGGATCAACTGGGCTTAGATTCACTGGAATTTAGTCGGATGAGAGGGGATCTTATAGAAACATACAATACTTAAGGGGTTGAACAGGCTAGATGCAGGAAAAATGATCCCGATGTTGGGGGAGTCCAGAAATAGGGGGTCACAGTGTAAGAATAAGGGATAGGCCATTTAGGACTGAGATGAGGAAAAACATTTTCACCTAGAGAGTTATGAATATGTGGAATTCTCTGGCAAAGAAGGCAGTGGAGGCCAATCCACTGGATGTTTTCAAGAAAGAGTTAGATATAGCTCTTATGGCTAATAGAATCAAGGGATATGGGGAGAAAGCAGGAATGGGGTACATATTCTGGATGATCAGCCATGATCATCTTGAATGGTGGTGCTATCTCAAAGGGGCGAATGGTCTACTCCTGCACCTATTTTCTATGTTCTATGTTTTTCATGTTACACATGATGCTCCACATTTACAGTATTGCCTGTCTCTCGTTGTTTAGTAGTCCTTGCAATATCACAACAGTAGTGAGTCTTTTGCACCACTGTAGTCCTTGATTACAATGTTTCATCCTTCCTGGTAATATCACATCCAGGTAAGAGAGATTTTATTTGACCAGAAGAATGGAAAATGAGAGTAATCAAGTTAACCAAGTTTTTAAAAGCCAACTTATCTTGCACTCCATTAAATGTTTTTCAAAACAGGTCACCAAACTGATCAGACAGTTAGATTAAAACAAGCTTCGTTCCTGAACTGTTGCATGGTTAGTTCGGTAACCTGACCTGTTTTCAGTAACGCTTTGTGGAATAAAAGTCAAGTGTGAATATGTCTGAAGAATGATCTCAACCCGAAATGTCACCCATTCCTTCTCTCCAGAGATGCTGCCTGTCCTGTTGAGTTACTCCAGCATTTTGCGTCTATCTTCAAGTGTCCCTATGTATTAGCACGGACTTACTTTTTAACAGTATTTAGGATCAAGTTAGTGTTCAATGTTAAGGACCTCTAAGGCCCCTCTCACACACACTATTCCCATAGCTTCATTTGTCTGGATTCTGACAACATAGAAGATATGATATCATCATGAGGCATTGCTAGGATCTTGGAGCTGTGGTTTTCACATCAGATGAATCTGGTCTTATCTTGAAACTAGTTAATCTATACATTTAAAAATAGAAAGAAGATATGATGAGTTTAATTGTGATAAAAAATAATTGTATTTAATTCCACAATGAAGTGTGAAAAGTATGATTGTGACTATAATCTTAGAGGGAAGGTGATGATGATTTTTTTCTCCAAGTTTGTTGCATTGTATAATCCCCTTAGTTTTTCAGCCAATCCTTCTCAGCCAACAAATATTGTGTGTATTACTCAATCGTTGTAAGGAGTTCATTGCCTTTCAACCATTTCAAATGACTTTCAGGATTAACAATGTGAGCTTACTCACTGATACAGTAAGTATGTACATAAAGCCACAGTAGAACCACATGATTGAATCCAAACCTGATCCCAACAGCAATAGTCTGTTAATCAACACACTAATTCCTTTCTCCTTTCACTGTTCAGCTGGGATCAGATTTCATAAAATGTAATTTCCTGTAAAACGTAATTCTTCCTCCCTACATGTCAGCGGAAATTTAACCACCGGGTAAATGGCACCTTAAGGGATAGTTCTAATGCAGTAATTTAGGTTTAGGTTTTTTAGGTTTATTATTATTTAGAATTAGGTTTATTATTATTACACATACCAAGGTATAATGAAAGGCTTTATTTTGCATGATATCCAAATGGATCAAATATACCCTACGTAAATATAATCAATTCAACCTCAAGTACAATAGATAGTACTAGATAGGGCAAAGGGGATGATACTGCTGGAGGAGCTCAATGTGTCAGGCAGCATCTGTGGAGGGGAATGGATAGACGATGTTTCAGGTCGAGATCTTTCTTCAGACTGATGGATGGTACAAATACTTTGGAAGGCAGGAGGTGATTTACTTGCTGTAAAAATATTCAGATTTTAAACTGCTCTGGAAACACGAGAGTGTATATATACCTGGTCCAGGTAAGTTTCTAGTTGACTGCCCCACAACCCCCACGATGCTGTAGATGTGACACAGCGAAAGTGAGGCAATTAGCTTCTGCTTCTTGGTGATGAGAAGATCTGGTGTTTGCAAGTGTTATCTTGATTTGGTCCTGAGCCCAAGCCTGAAAATAATTTCCGTCTAACTGCAGGGGGCTTACTGCAGATCTGCTTAATTACCTTAAGATTTTCAAATGGAACCGAGTACTGTGCAATATAATAATTAGTAAACAAACCCATTTCTCTTAGGCCAAAGTGACGATGCTTCTGAAGGTGGTTGGACTTGGGACTTTGCCCTGAGGAACTTTTGCAAGTGGAGACCGTTCTTCAGTTATGGGCAGCAGCCACCAGCATAACTTGTGGGGTCACTTGTACTGTGCTCAACTCCATAGCTGAACAGTGGGGACCTACAATGTGTTACTTTTACTGACAGAATAGTCCAATTCCAGCTGGAATAGATTTACTGAGTTGGTCTGTTTAGAACATGGCCCTCCAGTTAAGTATTGCTGCAAAAGGACTAAAGACGAGTATAAGTTTGGAATTGAAAAAGAACATTCTCTTCTGCTCACAGCAGGATGTGGCCCAATTCTGTCAGAAAAAGTTTATGAGAATTAATTATAGCAGCTCTAGTTATGCAGTGATATTTTCAAACCTCAGTATTTGAGACAGCCATGCTCAACAGTGCTGGGTGAACTATTCGTTGATTCTTGTAGACCCATCTATGGGTCAGCGTAGTAGGAGCTCAAATTGCCTGGGCTGAAATACTTTAATTCACAATCAAAAAGAGTAGGTCACTGCAAAACAATAAAGAATATGAGGGGTAACTTTTTCACACAAAGGGTGGTGGGTGTATGGAACAAGGTGCCAGGCGAGGTAGTTGAGGCTGGGGCTAAGAAACAGTTAGACAGATAAATGGATAGGACAGGTTTGGAGGGATATGGACCAAGCACAAGCAAGTGGGACTAATGTAGCTGGGACATTGTTGGCCAGTGTGGGCAAGTTAGCACAAAGGGCTTGTTTCCACATGGTATCACTCAATGACTCTGTCCTTGGAGATTATATTTAATTATCTACCTTACAGCAGTAGCTATGGTTGTAAATTAAATTAACTTTAGTGCATTTGACCTGGATCAGACTGAAGGTTGGCCAGGTCAAAGATAGTTCTTTTGTCTTCTTTTTATTTCTGGACTTTGTCCACCCATCTGCCAACTAACACCCTCTTGCTTGTATCCACCTTTCACTCACCTGGCTTTGCCCTGCTTAAGATAGACACAAAGTGCTGCAGTAACTCAGTGGGCCAGACAACATCCCTATAGGAAAAGGATGAGTGATGTTTCAGGTCAAAACCCTCCTTCATCGAGACTGACGAAGGATTCTGACCCGAAATGTCACTCATCATTTTTCTTCAGAGATGTTGCCTGACCCGCTGAGTTACTCCAGCCCTTTGTGTCTATGTTCAGTATAAACCAGCATCTGCACTTCCTTCCGACACATTTTGTTCTGCCCTACCTTTGTTCCAATTTTCTATCCCCCTACTACAACCCATCTGAAGAAGGGCCTTGACCTGAAACATGGCCGACCCATATCCTCCAGACATGCAGAGTTCCTCCAGCACTTTGTGGTTTTTTGCTCAAGATTCCAGCATCTGCAGTTCCTTGTGTCTACTCATGATAGTTCCTGATGGAAAGCACATGTGCAAAATCATGCATCATTACCCAAATGCTCACACAATGAATAACCTCCTGACACCATCCCTGCTTAGGGATGGTAGCTCTTTGAATAGGTGTCCTCACACCTTCACCCTGATCCATCGGGTATCTTCAATGCAAGAGGGAAGAAAATCCAATTACAAGAACAAAATATCACAGACTCCTGAATGTTATTCTGAGAAAGTGGGGAGTTAGAGGCTTCTTGGCAGCATGTGTTTGAAGATGTAATAACAATGAAAATGTTGGAACTACTCAGCAGGCAGTCTGCGTGAGGAGAGAAATGCCTAGTGACTGGGCTGTGAAATGTAGTACTTTTTAAATGATACACACAATCCAAATAATTCAAATTTTCTGAAGAGCGATTTTGAACAAAGAATGAGTTTGTACGCAACACCTTTCCGAGTCTTATATCCTGAATCAAGATTTATGTGGTGGCGTGAACCTCACACGTCAAATCTGAGCTCTTGGACAGTCCCAGGAGCTAACCCATGTCAAGTAACATTCTGCTGCAAATAGTCATGAAGTGAGTGAATCTCCTCAGAATTTCCCCACAGCTTTAGAATGAGCCAATGAGGATTGCATCGAGCAATTGTTAAAGTCATGAAAATGGTCCAAGTAATTTCATGCCCCAGACCTTTCAGATGTATCGACCTCTTTTTGACAGAGGCAACATACATTACTTGGTTTACCAGTTTTCAAATGTAAAGCTTGTTCTTATTTTTCTTGTAAAGCTTTATGTTCGCTCTTCGTTGCTCCAAGCATGTATAGTGCATCATACAAGGTGTCTATGTTATAGGTTTGCAGGCACTGTTGTGCATTAGCGTGCAACAGAAGCTTTTCACTGTATCCCAGTATGCGTGACATGACAATAAACAAAACTGATTGTTTGGGGTGAGGGTAAAGGGTCGATGAACAAATGCAAGCCCTTGACACCTCACAGTGTTTTCCTGTGTTAATCGCTATTCCAGGAATCACTTGCAATGACATTCCATGAGGGATTCTTGACTACGTTGCAGGAATGAGGTTTGTGGGCATGCTCCATTAGTGTGGAGGCTAATAATTGGACAGTGGCCTGAAAGTAAGACACTATATCCATCGAATGGAGCATAAATTGGCCTCGACAAATAATTTAAGAAGGGTACAACCACTGACAAAGGTTTCTGGGATTGACTTAATGTTGCTGTCTTTAGTGCTAATTCTAACAACTATTTACCAATGCACTCCTTAACACCAATGCTCACAATAAATCTTAACCCTAAACAATGCATTCCTAATAGACATTGCAATGACATAGCGACTCCAAGCCTATGGTATGACCAGTTGTAGTTAAGTGTAATATTCATGGGAACTTACTGTCATATTAATAAACAAACATAGAATTGGATTATACCATAGACTATTAATCTATCCAATCAGCTAAGAAATAAAAGGCAATTTAGTTTAGTTACGTTTAGAGATAAAGCACGGAAACAGGCCCTTTAGCCCACCGAGTCTGCACCGACCAGCAATCCCCACACATTAACACTATCCTACACACACTAGGGACAATTTACACATACACCAAGTCAATTAACCAACATACCTTTGGAATATGGGAGGAAACCGATGGTCTTGGAAAAAACCCACACGCTCACGGGGAGAATGTACAAACTCCGTACAGACAGCACCCGTAGTCAGGATCGAATCTGGGTCTCCGGCACTGCAAGCACTGTAAGGTAGCAACACTGCGCCACCTTGACCACCCATTGAACCATTTTCAGTAAGATAACCTCTCATTAAGATAACCTCTGAACTCTGAACTCATAAGGACCGAAACATGGACCACACAATTGTGACATGAATGAACTGTGATTTGTGTAAGATGGTCCGTGTTGGTGTTACAATTTGTGTAAAATGGTTAATATATGGAGTATCTGATGAGTATGATTTATGGCGCATACTCCTTGGCTCATACATTTGAAAAATGAAATCCATGTTAAGACATCAACAATATTCTGACAGCAATTTAAAACTAAATGTTGGAGCAACTGCCTTCACCATCAGCGAGAAACGGCCGTAACCATGGCAACTATCGTGTGGGCTCCATTCAAAAGGTAATGATTTCGAAAGAAATCTATTCCTTCAATACAAAATGGAGGAAGTAAAACATCCCCATTGTCGGACTCATTCTGTAATGTCCAGCTGTGGCAACCAGTTCATTCTATTCAATGGCCCTGCCTCAGGTGACCATGGTCATTGGGTAACTGGCCACTACTAAACATTTCATGGACATCAGCAACCCAGGAGCACTGAGATGTTCCCTCTGAATTGTTTCTTTAAATTGACTTTCCTACAGTGGAGGTAGAAACAAGAGGAAAACAAATACAGTAAAGGATAACACACCAATGCAAACCGATAACTCTGTGTCTGACCAAATGCTCAGCATAGCTCAATGTAACACCCATGTTGACCGAATCTCATCAAATGTCCAGCTCAGTGTTACACTATCACTGATCATTATGATTATGACTGAACCAACGGCCAGTACATGTACTGTAATATCAATGCAGACCAATAGGCCAGTGCCTGACCAAATGCCCAACTCATTGTAACACCAACACGGACTAATGGAACTGTCCAGCTCAGTATAACATCACCACTGACCTATGGGACTGTGTTGAACTAAATGCCCAGCATAGCTCTGTGTAACATCAACACTGACCGATGAGTCTATGTCTGTCCAAATGCCCAGCACAGTACAACACCAACACTGACCGGTGGGACTGTGTCTGACCAAACTCCCGGCTGATTTGTGGCACCTTTGGCTCTGCTATTTATGTCAAGGACACTGTGATCGCATTGTTTAGAACATTGCAAGTTTCCAATATCTACTCACCGAAGTACAGGATAGAAGAAAAGATCAGAATAAATTTCCGCAGCATTCTGAGGGAAAGATCGTTCTGATGCGATCCCCTTCATGAAACTCTCCCTTCTACTGTTGTCCGGAGCTAAAGCATGGAAGTGTTTCATTTTGTGATAAGGGGCTTTATCTCTCCCAGGCCTTGAGCAAACATTTCACTCAATGTTTACGGTCTAACGCAGTAACCAAACAGAATGGAACCAACAGAGCAGTTAGTTATTCATTCACCGTTCTCTCAAATTGGAGACTCAGTTTTTCATTTTATGGAATTATATATTTTCGTATTATTATTTTATATTAAAAATTTTAAATTATTTACAATTTCCATCTGATAACGTACAATGGCTACAGCTTAAGTTGCTGCCACTTTTGTTCATGAAGAATGACTAATCTTAGTAAATAACAAGACTGAGAGGAATCGAAACTCCTTTTCAGTACCGGGTAAAACCCTGTGTTACCACAAGGAAGGTCATGCATTTCGCTTCAATGAAATAATCTACGTATCTGAAATAAAAGCAGAAAATGCTGGAAACACTCAGCAGGTCAGACAGCATCTGTGATACTGGAAAAAGAAACAGTTAAGGGCCTGTCCCATTGTCACAACCTAATTCACAACCTTTTCTACTCGTGGACATTTTTCATCATGCTAGAAAAAACGCCCCGACCTACTTGATGCCACTAGTACCTACGACTAGCATCAGGGCCTGCTACGACCTACCTACGATCTCCTACAACCTTGTGACACCATGCTGCGAGTATGAGTCAAGGGCAAACTCGGCAGAGGTCGTGAATTAGGTTGTGAAAGTCGGACAGGCCCTTGTCCAGGATTATTCATCCCTGTTAATTATTTCCCTGTGTACAATGTGTATAGGAAAGAACTGAAGATGCTGGTTTAAATCAAAGGTAGACACAAAATGCTGGAGTAACTCAGCGGGACAGGCAGCATCTCTGGAGAGAAGAAATGGGTAATATTTCGGCACAAGACCCTTCTTCAGACCTGAAACGTCACCCATTCCTTCTCTCCAGAGATGCTGCCTGCCCCGCTGAGTTACTGCAGTATTTTGTGTCTCCCTGTGGCATTTTCTGGTTTTTGTTTTAGAGTTCCGGCATTTGCATTTTTCAATATTAAATCTATGTGTCTTCTGAAAGATTTGTTATTCAAACCTTACTCTCCTATTATGGTTTGAAATAACCTGATTATTTCTCTCTTATTTTCCAACACTGCACGCTAAACATGTATGACAATCCTCAGTACCCTCCCACACCATTCTCTGCCCTCTTTTCCCCATTGGAAAGTCCTCTTTTTGATTGATCTTGCTTTGAGAGAGAGCCTCTCTCCTCTTCCTCCTGAAAAAAAACTCCATCTTGTCCTCTCTCCCCTTGACCCACTTTTTCTCCATTGTTTGAGAGTCACTATTACCTTTTCTCCTCAGGAGCATTGTCTCTGTTCTTGCTGTGAGAGGACACTGAGGCTGCTGTTACTTTTGTTCTATAGTTCATAAATGTTCACAAAACTCAGTAAGTTCTCATGATCAAGTGAGAGGGTAGTGCCAGTAAAATGACTGCCTCATCAACAGTCTGTCTGTCCCTTCCTTCTTTGTGTTTTAATAGTATGTGTGAATTGTATGATTTTTAGCTTGTTTTATGTGGTGTGGGGGGGGGGGGGGGGGGGGTGGGGGGGGGGGGGGGGGGGTTGGGGGAAACCTTTTCTGATCTCTTACCTCAACGGAGATGTGATTTTCGTCCGGATCGTATCTCCATCCGCACTGCAGCCTAACATTGAGGAGTTGGCAGCCTTTGCTGGAGACTGACTTTTGAGAGCTCCACCGCTGGGAGCCCAAGGGACTTTACCATCGTGGAGCCCGCCATTCCTTTGCCAGGGATCGACCTTGGAGTTCCACCTGTCGGTGCTTGCGGACTTAACATCACGGAGCTCGTAGTCTCTGGTCAGAGACCGACTCCAAGCCGCAGGAGCTTCGACCACCCCGACGCAGGAATTTCGATCGCCCCGATACAGGGACTTCGACCGCCGGCTGTGGGAGTTTTGATCGCCCCGATGGATGGGTCGACTGCCACGACTGCGGGAGAATAAAGAGGAAGAAGATTGGACCCTTTTGCTTTCCATCACAGTGAGGAATGTGGGGAATCCGTTGTGGTGGATGTTTATGTTAACTTTTATGTAGTTGTGTGTCTTGTTGCTTTTTTTTAGTATGGCTGTATGGTAATTCACATATCACTGTATAAGCAAACTCCTAGAAGCAAACTCCTAGAAAGTGGCCCTGGTTTCACAGAAAAAACAGCATCCTGGAGGTTAAAGCACTTCCCTCGTTCATGTGGACTCAGGTGGAAGTGATCAGTAAGTTCTGGAGGACTCTTGAGTGTTCTTATGTAACATGATTCCATATCTTCAGGTCTGAGGTAGACAATCAGAGCCTCTTTATCTCAGGATGGAAACGTCAAAGAAAACAGGGTATAGTTTTAAGGTGAGAGGGTCAGTTTAAAGGAGATGTGCAGAGCAAGGTTTTTAAAGGGTGTTGGGTGCCACTGGGATGATGGTGGAGGCAGATAAGATAGCGTTGCTTAGGAAGCAACAGGCCCTTTTACCCACTGAGTTCATGTCAACCGTCACACAGTCACACCAATCCCATGTTAATCCCATTTATTTTTATTATTCCCATATTCTCATCAATTCCCTCAGATTGTATCAGTCAGCTACACACTGGGGTGATTTACAGTGGCCACACTGACACAGAGGATGCTGCCATGGGACTCAAGTCTTTTGGATCACTGTTTAATTATCAGCTGCCTGGCAAATTGCTTCCACACACGGCACGCATGCACACTGCACAAGCACACACACGCACACACACACGCACACTGCATTATCCTGATGGAATTTCTCAACCACTTTTTTTTTGTCGAGACGTTTAGTGTGGCAGAGGCTCCCTCTGGTGGAGGAAGAGATCATTTATAGGTGACAACAACACAAAGCTCTGCCAGTTTGCAATGCATTTTCAGTCAAGTTGCCAGCAACAAATGTTTGCTTAACTTTTCTCCATCTCCCTAGACTGAGATCCTGGACCCAGCCCGCAGTCCACACTCATCATATGTTATAAAAGCAGTTTAGTTTAGTTTAGTTTAATTTAGTTGAGCGTCTACCACTCTCAACAATCAACGAATGTCGTGAAATGCTCCCCACCTATTGGCACAAGGGACTTTTAACATCTAGTCCTGTGTATTTGATTCTCTAGAGGTAGTGTGGAAGCAGGCCCTTTGGCCCAATGAGTCCGCACCAACCAGTGATCAACCCTAATGCCCCTGTCCCACTTAGGAAACCTGAACGGAAACCTCTGGAGACTTTGTGCCCCGCCCAAGGTTTCCGTGCGGTTCCCGCAGGTTTTTGTCAGTCTCCCTACCTACTTCCACTACCTGCAACGTCCGGTAACCACCTGCAACCTCCGGGAACCGCACGGAAACCTTGGGTGGGGCGCAAAGTCCCAGAGGTTTCCGTTCAGGTTTTCTAAGTGGGACAGGGGCTTTTATACTAACACTATCCTACACATACCGGGGACAAAGGAGAACGTACAAACTCCATACAGACAGCACCCGTAGTCAGGATCGAGTCCGGGTCCCTGATGTCGTAAGGCAGCAACTCTGCCGCTGCGCCACCATGGGAACAGTTCCATATTGGGATGTAGGGCTGAATTACTGCCACACCAGAGGTGTCCATAGAGAGTCCGGACTCCAAAGTGTCTCAGACAGCACACCTCCATGGGACAAAGCCCCCTGGAACTCCCTTGCAGCCTTCAATGGTTCCCTGCGGTAATTTTTTGTTGGTGGGGGAGGGGGGTCTCGTTAATCATTAAAAACATTTAGAAATCATTTAAAAAAAATGTTTAAACATAAAATAATTAATTAGTTGCAAAATAGAAGCAGAAGCAGTAAAATAAAGTAAAACAACTCAAATGTTTTTCTGCAAAGACACATGTAAGTTTATGCTGCTTTTTTGATGGAAGACTCACCATATCCAATCTCAGAATGATTCTTGTTTGAATCACTGAAGAAAGGTCTTGATCCAAAACAGAGATGCTGCCTGTCCCATGGAGTTACTCCATCATTTATCTATCTTTAATCTTTAAACCAGCATCTACGGTTCCTCCCTACAGAATGATTCTTCCTGACTTCAAGTTCTTTCTCTCCTTATTGACCTTATTTTCCATCTCAATGAACATTGAACTGCAAAGAGCTCTCTTGTATCCAACCACGCCAGCTGAATCTAATCCTCTTCAGCTGATGTGAAATGGTGGAGAAACACAATGATGTTCGCCGCCTTCCTCCCTGCCTGCAGGTGTTATTTGAATGACTCCTTGACCTTGCGTGAAGTCATGGGGAAGCTTCAATGTTCATTCGAGCTGCAATTCACAACATTAAAGAGAGACCGAAAGTTATTTAACGATCTACTTCAACTGACCCATGGAATTGAGTCCAGCGCGATCCCACTGCCCTTCACTGCTCAGACTGCCACAAACAAATCTGATTGATTTCTGCTCTTGCTTTGATTTGGAAAGGTTTCCCAACTCTGCCAAGAACAACAATGTTCACAAATACCTTTGGCAGCGCATTTACCTGTGAGCAGGCCTTTCCACTGTGAAGAAAATCAAAATAGCACCGCAGTCACAGGTGATAAACTTAAAACAGAACGGAGCAGCCCGCAGGTGCAGCGGTAAAGTTGCTGCCTTACAGCGCTTTCATTTACCGGAGACCCGGGTTCCATCCCGATTGCGGGCGCTGTCTGTACGGAGTTTGTACGTTCTCCCCGTGATTACATGGGTTTTCTCCAAGATCTTCGGTTTCCTCCCACACTCCAAAGACGTACAGGTCTGTAGGTTAATTGGCTTGATGTAAGTGTAAATTATCCCCAGTGCGTGTGGGATAGTATTAATGTGCGGAATCACTGATCGGTGCAGACTTGGTGGGCTGAAGGGCCTGTTTCCGTGCTTCTTATACTTGTATATGATTGTGTTTAGCTTAGTTTAGTTTGGAGATAGTGTTGAAACAGTCCCTTCGGCCCACCAAGTCCACACCGACCAGCGATCCCTGTACACTAGCTGTATCCTATACAATAGGGACAATTTATAGAAACCAATTAATCTACAAACCTGTAGGTCTTTGGAGTATAGGAGGACAACATCCGTAGATAGGATCGAACCCGCGTGTCTGGTATTGTGAGGGTGCCTAGTGCTGTGAGGCAGCAGCTCTACCCCTGTGCCAATGCGCCATTGTGCTCATGTATAGTATGATTTTACTGAATAGTATGTAAAACAAATCATTTCACTCTATTCAGATATATGCGACAATAAAGTATCTTTGAACGATTGAACCATTTAAATTGTGGAATCTGGAAGCAGTGCAACACAAGACACCCTGAAAAATCTTCACAATAAAAATGTTTTTCTTTAATTTAATTAAAAATAAACAGATTTGTTTTGAAACTAGTGTGAATTGCTGGTGGGATCATAAGCCCAGACTGTTCTTTAGGGCTATACACAAAGTGCAAGAGTAACTCAATAGGTCAGGCAGTATCTGAGTTAGATTTTCATTGTTAGATGGCATTTAAGTTGGAACCCTTCTTCAGACTGGTCTGAAATGTGTCTGAGGCTGAAGAAGGTGTCCCTACCCGACACGTCATCTATCCATTTCCTCCACAGATGCCTCCTAACCTGTTGTGTTACTCTAGCACTTTGAGTTTTCCCTCAAGAATTCAGCTGTTCCTTGCATCTCCATTGATATGAGTGTTTAATGTGTGTGTTGTGACAGCATATGTATGAAAGGCCTATGACAGTGTCAAAAATATTATACACCAGGCCCTTACGAAGCTTTTCAAAACGGGGGGTGGCATGGCAGGATTACTAACATTTTATTTGAAATAATTGCACGCAGAGCATATCGCAAGCGTGAAGCTCAAAGTCCTTTGTGGCCGGGGTTCTGGGGTTTTCGATGCTCTCTGGTGCATTCTGAGCCTTCTTTTGGAGCATTTTTGCTTTCTAATTTTTGCAAGTTTTTGGTTCATCTGACTTCAGAACCCAATTCTCTGGCAAAGCATGAACAGCAAGGAAGAAGAAAGGTTGAAGCATGGTCTCAAAATAACCAACACCCCCACATATGTACCCATGCACATCTCCAATCAGAGGCTGCAGCATTGTGATCAAGAGCTGGTATCTTGGCTGATCCTCTCGCCTACTTGTCATTAGAAAATTGAAGTCAGCCACTTCAGGTACCTTTAGGTAGGCAGCCTAGGATTGGTAATCAAACCAGCGCAGGATCTTCACTGTGAATGGTTGGGTCCTAGGGAGTGCTAATGAGCAGAGGGGTTTAGGAGTTTAGGTACACAGTTCCTTGAAAATGGTGGCACAGGTAGATAGAGTGGTATAGAAGGCTTTTGGTACACTGGCCTTCATCAGTCTGCGTATTGAGTATGGAAGCTGAGATCTTTTGTTTGTTGCACAAGACGTTGGCGATGCCTCGTTTGGAGTATTGCGTTCAGTTTTGGTCACTCTGATGGAAAGAGTGCAGAGAAGATTGAAGAGGATGTTGCCAGGACTCAAAGGCCTGAGCTATAGGAAGCAAATGGGCAAGCAAGGATCTTTTTCCTCAGAACATAGGATGCTGAGGATTGATCTTATAGCGGTGTATAAGATCACGAGGGGAAATCATAGAATGAAAGAAGAGTAATTTACCCAGCTTAGGGGAATCAAGAATCAGAGGACATAGGTTTAGGGTGATAGGGAAAACCATTTATAAGAACCTGAGGGCAATTCAGATTCAAACATTATTGTCATTGTGCAGAGTACAGTACAGAGACACCTTTTCACTCAGAGGGTGATGAGTGTATGGAATGAGCTGCCGGAGGAGGTTGTTGAAGCAGGTACAATAAGAACATTTAAAAAACACTTGAACAGGTTCATGTATAGGAAAGACTCAGAAAAAATATGGGCCGAATGCTGGCAAATTAGGTTAGCTTAATTTGGGCATCTTTGTCGACATGGATGAGTTGTGTTCCATGCTGTCTGATTCTATTTTGCATTTGAGGCCTTAGTTATTGAGTGCAAGGACTAGAAGGATAAGGATCATGTGTGGGTAGATAAAATCACTTTAACTTGGCATCCTGTTTGGCGCAAACATTGTGGGCCAAAGGGCCTGTTCTCGCTGTACCATTCTAGTTTATCTCTTGAATATTAAATGCACAGGTTTCCATTTTAGTACATGTAGGTCTCGCTGAGTAATCAGCATTTAATCCTAAAATCCCCGGCTTAACCAGACTTTTAAGCAAGCTTTATCTTATAAATGCAGATGGAACCTACTTTCACCCATTCTCCCCACAATTGGCACTCATATAGCCAACGAGTGAATAGATGGGAGAAGTAGAAGAGAGAATAGAGTTGGCTTTCCAATGCCACTCAACCCAAGGATAAAGTTCAGACATCAATAATTGTGAAATAATGACCCTGTGACAAGAAATAGGAGCGGGGTAGGCTACCAGACATCGTTAGATAGACACAGAATGCTGGAGTAACTCAGCGGGACAGGCAGCACCTCTGGAGGGAAGGAATGGGTGACGTTTCGGTTCGACCCGAAATGTCACCCATTCCTTCTCTCCAGAGATGCTGCCTGTCCTGCTAAATTACTCCAGCATTTTGTGTCTATCTTTGGTTTAAACCAGCATCTACAGTTCCTTCCCACACACCAGGCTTCTTTGGCCTGACCCATCATTCAATGATCATAGCCGGCCTATACTTGCCTCAAAGCCCCTTATCTGCCCTAGCCTTCAATTCCCTCATCTTTCAAAAATATATCTGCCTTTATGTTACACATTTCTAATGATGTAGCTTCTGGGGTAGACAATGTCAGCAGTTCTACAAGAAGTTCCTGTGTGCCTCCATTTTAAATGACGCCCCTTATTTAGTAAATATCACCCATTGTTCAAGAACATGGTAAATGTTAAGATCCTGGTAGGTGTTGGAGAACAGAGAAACCGAGGGGTGCAGGTATATGATTTCATGAAAAATACCAAGTAGACATGGTGTGGAAAAAGGCATAAGATATGTTTGCCTTTTCCAGGTGAGACAGAGGTTCACCTACACCTCCTCCAACCTCATCTATTGCATTCGCTGCTCTAGGTGTCAGCTGCTCTACATCGGTGAGACCAAACGCAGGCTTGCCGATCACCTCATCCAACACCTCCGCTCGGTTTGCATTAACCAACCTGATCTCCCGGTGGCCCAGCACTTCAACTCCCCCTCCCATTCCAAATGCAACCTTTCTGTCCTGGGCCTCCTCCATGGCCAGAGTGAGTCCCACCGCAAATCGGAGGAGCAGCACCTCATATTTCACTTGGGTAGTTTACACCCCAGCGGTATGAACATTGACTTCTCCAATTTCAGGTAGTCCTTGCTTTCTCCCTCCTTTCCCCTCCCCTTCCCAGCTCTCCCACAGCCTACTATCTCCACCTCTTCCTTTCTTCTTCCCGCCCCCCCCCCCCCCCCCCCCCCCCACCCCCACCTTCACATCAGTCTGTCGACCCGAAACGTCACCTATTCCTTCGCTCCATAGATGCTGCCTTACCCGCTGAGTTTCTCCAGCATTTTTGTCTGCCTTCGATTTTTCCAGCATCTGCAGTTCTTTCTTAAACAGATATGTTTACCTTCATCAGTAAGGATATTGAGTACAAGAGTTGGGATGTCATGTTACAGCTGTACAAGGCATTACATAAAACATAGAATAGTAGAGCACATTAACAGGCACTTCAGCCCACAATGTATGTGCCAAACACAAAGCCCAGCTAAACTGATCTCATCTGCCTGTACATGATCCATATCACTCTTTTTGTTGCACTTTTTGTTGCCATGTGCCCCCCCTAAAAGCTTCTTAAATGCCACTATTTTATCTCCTCCACCACCACCCCTGGCAATGCATTCCAGGCCCCTACCTCTGTGTGAAAAAACTCCCTCCTCACACCGTACTGCTATGCCCTCTAGTGTTGCACATTTCCACCCTGAGAAGAAGGTTCTGACTGTCTCCCCTATCAATGTCTCTCATCATTGCATATACCTCTATCAGGTCCCCCCTCAATCTTTGACATTGCAGAGAAAATAATCCAAGTTCATCCAACGTCTACTTGTTGCTGAAACCCTCAAACTCAGGCAGCATTATGGGAAATCTCTTCTGCACCTTCTCCAAAGCCTCCACATCGTTCCTGTAATGGGGTGACCAGAAATGCATGCAAATTCCAAATGCAGCCTAAACAAAGTCTTGTAGTGCTGCACCATAACTTCCTGACTCTTAGACCTCAATAACGTGGCCACGTATGGAGGACTGTGGACACCTTCTGGTCGCTCTGCTTCAGGAAAGATGTCATTAAGCTGGAAAGGGTGCAAGAAATATTTACCAGGATGTTACTAGGTCTGTAAATTTATTTATTTATTTTTTAGTTTAGTTTAGTTTAAAGATACAGTGCGGAAACAGGTCCCGTTGGCCCACCGTGTCCACTATGACTAGTGATCCCCGCACACTAACACTATCCTACACACACTAGGGACAATTTACACATACATCAAGCCAATTAACCTACATACCTGTACGTTTTTGGAGTGTGGGAGGAAACCAAAGATCTCGGAGACAACCCACGAGGTCACGGGGAGAACGTACAAACTCCGTACAGACGGCACCTGCAGTCGGTAACAAACCAGGTCTCCGGCACTGCAAGCGCTGTAAGGCAGCAACTTTTCCACTGCGCCACCGTGCCGTACAGTTATACTGGGAGGCAAGATAAGCAGGTCTTCCCACTCCCCCTCTTGGAGGCTGAGGAGTGACCTTTCAGAGGTGTATCAAGCCATGAGAGCAAAGAAAAGGTAATGACCAACACAGTAATTTCTTCAGCGAAGGGGAGTCTAAAACTGGAGAGTGTAGGTTTAAACTGAGAGGAGAAAGATTTAAACGATACCTGAGGGGTAACTTACACAACGTGTGATGGGAGTTGTCAGAGGAAGTGGTAGAGGCAGATAGAATTGTGACATTGAGCAGATACCTGCGCAGGTACATGAACAGGTGAGGTGTGAATGGATAGGGACCAAGTGCAGACGTGGGACTAGCTCACTTTAAGCAGCTTGGTCAACATGGATGAGTTGGGCTGAAGGGCCAGTTTCCCCGCTGTATACTGTAACTCTCGGACTCTAATCCACCTTTGTGGAAAATGTCCTAGAATTGATTTTCCAAAGAAAATTTGGATCTTAGTTTTACATTGTTAATTAAACACCTAAGGCTCTGAAGAGAGATCCCTCCCATGATAGAAGTGGCAGTCTGCCAACACTCCAATATTTCATTTGATCTAGCATTTAAAAGACAAAAAAACGCCTCTGGTGAAGCAAGGTTCGTGTCCACCAGGAGAACCCCTACTGTTTCCTTTAATGTATTTTCGCTCTTTCAATTCATTTTAGATGTAACTTCACTGACTTATCTGTTTAATGAGACAGCCAAATAATATTTTATAAGATCCACTGGGAATTCTGGCTGCAACCAGCAAGCAAGTTAGCCTGGTGGGATTAGCATCACAGCATATTCAGAACCAAGAACAGTACAGCACAGAAACAGGCCCTTCAGCCCACAATATTAATGCTGAACCCGAAGCCAAGTTAAACTAATCTCCTCTGCTTGCATGTGAACTGTATACCTGCATATCCATGTCCAAAAGTCTCTTAAATGTCACTATCGGATCTGCCTCCACCACTAACCCTGGCAGCATGTCCAATCGCCCATCTCACCCTGTGTAATAAAACTAGCCCCTCTCACCTTAAAGCTATGCTCTCTGGCCCTTGACAGTTCAACCGCGGGAAAGACGGTCTGATCATCTATCTCATATATGCCTCCCATAATTTTGTATACTTCTGAGATTTCTCTTCAACTTCCAACATTCCAGAGAAAATACTTCTTCTTATAGTTCATCCACTCTAATCCAGGCAACATTCTAGTAAACCTCTTCTGCACCCACTCCAAAGCCTGCACATTCTTCCTACAATGTGGCATTCTACCAGAACTGCACACAATGCTCCAAATGTGACCTAATGTTTGTGTCCTGTAAAGCTACAACATATAGCAATGTTACAAAAATTTTGAGATTTAAAAAGTCAAGTCTGTAATTTATCCCATCAGATAAAGCATAAAAAGAAGTTTAATTTGACACCTAATTAACTTTCATATCTTCAGTATTAAAAAAGTTATGGAAATTTTCATACTCAGCATCCCTATGCTTTTCCATTAACTTAACACAAAATCTGTGATCAAGGACAGTCAAATGGCCATAACTTTCTTTAAAATTAAGAGAACTGAAAGACATTTTCAGTTATTCTAGATTGAACCATTCTGAAACAAATATGAAACAATCTTACTTAGATGCCTTGAAATTAAAGCATATAATTAGTTTGTTACCTAATTACAAAATTCAATGACCAGATCTAAACATCTATCAATTTCTTAAGAATAGATTAACATTTCTAAATAGTCTAAGTTTTCAAATAACATTCACACAAGAATTCACAATATAACATAATTTTTAAATCTCATTGTCATAGATTTATAGGCCAAATGGAAGGAATTTAATTTTTAATACCTGTAAATTAATGGCCATTTAAATCAACTTGAGAGTGGGTTTTTCTGGAACACGACCATTTGGAACGTTGCGGTTTGCAGTGAATTAGACCCCCATATCGGCATGAAAAACACTGCCGGTTGGTATGGGGACTAAATCACCGTTTCGCAACTTAAAATGTGAACTAAAGGCATTTTAAGGACCACGTATACATAAAAACAAACAGCTTTCGTTTACCTGTCACGTACATGAAATCCATCCCCATTGTTGGCGTTGTCGGCTTTAGAAACTGATTTTAAAATGACTCCAGCGCTGAACTAGTCGGGCGATTAAAAAAAAATACACAGAATGTTTGTTGGAACGATTCTTCAGCAAAACCTTGCAGTCCAACCAAATATAATCCAGGACATGGTAAGAAAAAAAAAATTTATTTTACCCCCCCCCCCCCCCCCACCCCCCCCCCCCCTCGCCCCTCCCCCCCCCCCCCCCCCCCCCCCCCCTCAAAGTCGCCAAAATCGCGCACACGGTCAGTGGCAGATTTGCAGCACTGCTGAAGGTAAGTATTGTAACATACCTACAACATGACTGACCGATGCAGGCAAGCCTGCCATACACTTTCTTAACTGGTGTTCCCACTTGCTGGGGACTTGGACATACCCCATGTTAGGACACATAGGGAGGCTCTTTGTCCCATTGTGTATGTGCTGGGCCTATTAATAATAGCTGTGGGCTATGAGACTAAATATGGATTAATTCCCCAATTGGTTGGAGAGCTGAGCAATGAAACTGAGACAGAGTAACTCACAATCTACAGGTAACATAGAAAATAGGTACAGCAGTAGGCCATTCGGCCATTCGAGCCAGCACCGCCATTCAATACCATCATGGCTGATCATCCAAAATCACTACCCCGTTCTTGCTTTCTCCCCATATCCCTTGATTTTGTTAGCCCTAAGAGCTTTATCTAACTCTCTCTTGAATACAGGTGGATGATGAAGCTAGTAGCTTTTCTATCGCTTAACTTTAAAATAAAAGTTGCACCAATAACACAATAAAATCTGATCGGCAAATAGTTCAGAGTTTATTAATATACAGTAGACTGAACAAATACTCCAACCATGAAATGAAGTCCATTGAATTTTGATACAAATCAATCTTACTCATTTCAAAAGAGGCCTGATAATGTCAGAGTAGCAAAGAAGCATCAAATAGTTTGATTCCAGGTAGGTTGGCCGAAAACATTCCATGAAATACAAATATCAATAAAAAAACAAGTCCAAAAACACAACTATTGATAAAAGCAAGTTGTAAAACTCATTGAATGCAGCATTAGGTGAACACCGTCATCATCATGTGAAACAGTGGCATCAGTATAAGCAGAATACAGTGGACACAAGTCATTATTGCATGGTCAACCTCAGGCTAATGGCATCATTGGTGGGACTGTTCTCCATCACACTACCTTGGCATTCGGCAACCCATACAGTTTTAACAAAGTAGTCAGACTGCTAAATAAAAATTAGTCAGAGAACATAAATAATTCTTTGGCATCTTATAATTTTGGAACACCTCGTTCTTGATTCCTGGCTTTCCTCACTCTTGAAACTTGGCACAATGCAATGTCGTTAATTTACTTCAACCCTTTTCAAACTATCCTGTCGCACAGATCTCATGCTTTGTTTCCAATTAAAATTCCTGTAAAGGTTTTAGTTAAGCAATCTCCAGATCTGTCAGAATCAGATGTACTCGCAGAAACAAGATTCTGGCAGTGTCATAATTAGCTTTGCTGGCGGTGTTATTAGTCTGGGTTTAAGATACCAATAATATTAGAGCAGTGACGTGAGGCTCTAGTCCTACAGCATTAGACTTTTAGACTTTAAAGATACAGCGCAGAAACAGGCCCTTCGGCCCACCGAGCTCACACCAACTAGTAATCCTGTACACGCACACACTTCAGGAACCTGAACCTGAACATCTTTGGAGTTTGGGAGGAAACCGGAACACCCAGAGAAAACCCAAGAAGTCACAGGGAGAATGTACAATCTCCGTACAGACAGCACCCGTTGTCGGGTCTCTGGAGCTGTAAGGCAGCAACTCTACTGCTGCACCACTATAGCTTCCCTATTTTAATGAAAAGACAGAATTAATTGGCGTTAATAAACATTGTAACTATCTTGTGGAAAGTACAGTGATGTGCAACAGGATTAACACAGTTTGAGGAAGTCTGAGTTAAAAGTCCTTCTTCAGGAACTTAGGAGTATTCTGTCTCTCACTGCAAGTAGTTGCTCCTCTCTGGTTACTCTGCATTGCACCTCTGGACAGATCACCCATTAATAAAATGAATTTTAACTCGACTTTCTCTTGCCTACTTGTACCTCTTCTGGACTGGCATATGCATTGAATGGCAATTTTGTGGTAATCAGTGTAACAGATTCAAAATAGTGCCAGGATTGAGTAATTGTGAAATATATTCAATAATGAAGTTAGCCATTGAATCGGGAACTATGCCTTTTGTCTGGCTTTGTGCCTTAGGTAACTTGCTGAAAGGAAAGGAAACATAAATATGTGGGAAGAGGAAAGGTATGAAGTTTTTGGTTAAATAGCTTGTATTAAAGATGACCACCATGGGCTAATATGGGCAATAGACATCATTTCCATTAAGTTGCTATTAGCACAAAGGGAGGTGGTGGCTGCTTCACTGGCCCAGAGCAGGTAGCCTTGTAAATCACCCATGGTTTTACATTATTTAATTGCAATGAGTAAAAAGTCAAAGTGGAGAGAATGTTTCCACGAGTGGCAGAGCCTAGGACCAGATAGCAGAGCCTTAAATTAAAAAGATGCATCATTCAAAAGAAGATGAGAACAAATGTGGTATTAGAATCATAGAAAATAGGTGCAGGAGTAGGCCATTCGGCCCTTCCAGCCTGCACCGCCATTCAATATGATCATGGCTGATCATCACTCAGTATCCTGTACCTGCCTTCTCTCCATACCCCCTGATCTCTTTAGCCACAAGGGCCACATCTAACTCCCTCTTAAATATAGTCAACGAACTGGCCTCAACTACATTCTGTGGCAAAGAATTCCAGAGATTCACCATTCTCTGTGTGAAAAATGTTTTTCTCATCTCAGTCCTAAAAGATTTCTCCTTTATCCTTAAACTGTGTTCTGAACTTCCCCAACATCGGGAACAATCTTCCTGCATCTAGCCTGTCCAACCCCTTAAAAATTTGTAAGTTTCTATAAGATCCCCCCTCAATCTTCTAAATTCTAGCGAGTACAAGCCGAGTCTATCCAGTCTTTCTTCATATGAAAGTCCTGATATCCCAGGACATTCACTAGCATGGATGGCTGTGGAGGCCAAATCTTTGCCTATTTTCACAGTGGAGATTGATAGGTTCTTGATTAAGAGTGTCAAAGGTTATGGGGAGAAGGCAGGAAAATGGGGTTGAGAGGGAAAGATAGACTTGATGGACCGAATGACCTAATTCTGTTCCTAGGACATGAATTTATGCACTTTGTACAATTTAATCCACTATCAATGTAAAGCATTTCTTAAATACCCAGTAATGTATTAGTAGTTCAGTCACTTCCAGATCCCTCCCCCATTATCCTTTCAGTTATCCAAGCAAGGATAATGACATTACATATTAATAATTATTTTTTTCCATATTAATTACTAAGTACATTAGCACATGTTGTTGGCGTCACATCTAGTAACTGCCTTTCATCCTGTTAAAGAAGGATTACCCTGACAAATAGGGATTATCCTTCTGGTGGATCATACAGGCCATTTAGCTTCCATTGTCTGTCTAGCAAGAATTACAAAATATAAAACCCTCCAAGGACACATAATCACTTCCCCTCCCAAAAAATAAATGCAAAATGGACCATTTATTTTTTTGAGAACATTACAATGTCAGAATCAAACCAAACTGTTAGCAAGTTGTTCCTTCATGTGTTATGTGTTTCAGGTTGAACTCAGTTTCAGAAGCCAATGTTGCCTGCAAGCTGTATAACATAAAAGACATTTAAAACCAGACCACAAAATATATGCATTTAGTAATTTATATCCTCAGAATTTCTAGCAGCAGAAAGGCAAACATTTAAGGACATCTTTCATTAAGCTGTGTTTCAAATCCACATGTTTGGCTGTTGAGAAACCCATATCGATAAATAATTTACAAGGTGTCGTAGCAACTCAAAGGGTCAGTCCCGCTGAGTTACTCCAGCACTTTGTATCTTTTTCTGTAAACCAGCATCTGCTGTTCCAAGTGTCTCAATATTTAACTCTATCGGTTATAATCAGTAAGTAACTAGATAAAGCTGGAAGGTAGACAAAAAATGAAACCTTTTTTGACATGTTGAGACCCAGACTGAAGGGTCTCGACCCGAAACGTTGCCTATTCCTTCTCTCCATAGATGCTGCCTCACCCGCTGAATTTCTCCAGCATTTTTTGTCTATCTTCGATTTTTCCAGCATCTGCAGTTCTTTCTTAGATAAAGCTGGAAGTGAGCAGTCTCATATGGTCGTGTGGTGCCTGAAACCTGCTTCATGGCAATAGGGAGTTAAAGAGGAATATTCTACAGGATGGTCACTACATTTGCCACAAGTGTATACTGGTGCAGATATGTGGCTGGCTTGGGGATGAAGGTCAGAGATGGAGAGTGTACAAGGAGGATTCTTATTAAGAGGCAAATCATAGATTGAAGAGACAGATTACAAATAATTAAGGTTTTGATTGATTTAATGAAGCAAAGACTATTTCCATTAGCAGAAAGACTGCTACCACAAGGACATTCAATTTTAGGCAAAGGACCAAGCCAAGATTAAAAATGTTTTCTGATGCAATACCCAGTCTGAAGCAATGGTGGAGTTAGATTCAACAAATATTTTAAAAAGGAGGTACACAAAAATGCTGGAGAAACTCAGCGGGTGCAGCAGCATCTATGGAGCGAAGGAAATAGGTGATGTTTCGGGCCGAAACTCTTCTTTAGCTTGGGTAGATAGATAAATGGACTGATTTACAGGATTGTGAATAAAGAATACAAGCAGTGCATTGTAAAGAGACAACATACATGAGGAAGGATGTGGAGGGTTTGATGTTGGGAGTTCTCCAGGACATTGCCTGGAATGGACTGTATTAATTATAAGGAGAGGTTGGAAAAACATGGATTGTTTTCTCTGGATTGTTATCGCAGTCGCTGCCTCAAAAAGGCTGGCAGTATCATCAAAAACCCATACCATCCTGGCCACACACTCATCTCCCTGCTACCTTCGGGTAGAAGGTACAGGAGCCTGAAGACTGCAACGACCAGGTTCAGGAATAGCTACTTCCCCACAGCCATCAGGCTATTAAACCTGGCTCGGACAAAACTCTGAACATTAATAGCCCATTATCTGTTATTTGCACTTTATCAGTTTTTTTATTCATGTGTTTTGTAGTCAATGCCTACTGTGTTCTGTTGTGCTGAAGCAAAGCAAGAATATCATTGTCCTATCAGGGACACATGACAATAAACTCACTTGAACTTGAACTTGAAGCATCGGAGGCTGAGGGGAGACCTGATAGAAGTATATAAAATTATGGGAGGCATAGATAAGGTAGAGACTTTCACCCAGGTTGAAAATGTCAAATGTTAAAGCTCATTGTTTTAAGGTGAGTGAGAGAAATGTTTGATTGATTAAAAGATAGCCCGCTGAGTCCACACTGACCCCCAATCATCCATCACACTACTTTTTACATTATCCTACTTTCTCATCGAGAACTGTGGTGCACAAATTCAGCTGAGGTCAGCACTGTGACACAGCGGTAGAGCTACTGCTTCACTGCACCAGAGACCCAGGATTGATTCTGACTACGGGTGCTGTATGTACTTTCTCCCTGTGACCATGTGGGTTTTCTCTGGGTGTTCCGGTTTCCTCCCACATTCCAACAATGTGCAGGTTTTAGAGTAATTGGCTTCTCGCCTTAAGATTAATTGCCCCTAGTGTGTAGGATGCGAAGTGAGATGTCAGAACTAGTGTGCAGGTGATCGATGGTCGGTGTGGTCTCGTTGGGATGAAGGGCCTGTTTCCATTCTGCATCTCTAAAACTCCAAAATTATATTAATACAGCTTCCTGTTCCTCTTCATCATAATTCACAAAGTTCTATCATCATAAATTCAGCTTGTTCAGATAAACCCAAGGGCAACACAAAAGTACAATCTTCTTTCAAAGGGGAGCACAACTCTGTCCACTGTCTGTGTACACATAAAATCGGATGTATACTCTCTGTAAACCTTTCAAATATGAACATTAATCTATGCTCCAATTTCCTAGGTCAAAATGGTAGGTTTCAAAGTTACTTCAGTAACCTTAATTAACCAATATCTTTTCATTTATCTTATATTAATAATTATTGACATAGTAACTAGTTTCAACAACTCTTCCACTACCCCCAACTCTGGCTCCCATGCCACAAGTAACCTCAATAGTAAACATCCTAACTGAAGGGAGGTTTGATAGGCTTGAGGATTCAATCAAGATTAGAAGTCGTGAGGTGTAATTAAATATGAGGCATCTGAATGGCTTTCAGCAAATAATTACTCAACATGATCTCATTGTACAGTGAGAATGACCTGCCCTCAACAAAATCCCATGCTTTGATGCTATCCGTTCATGAATGGCGAAGTGTTTGTCATCCACAACTAATGTATTGGACATTTCTACACAACAATAACTCAATTCAAGCCACACCCAGGCAAATAATTCCAACACATTGTGTGCAGTTTTCAATGTGGACCTCCATCCAGTTTTGATCAACTGCAGATAAACTAATGTAAATAATTCCTATGTGTTAGATTCTACTGAACCCTGACTCATGGCTTTAATAAATTTCCTTTTCTTTTAAACTGAAAAGGCTACAAAAAAGTTTAAGACAATGTCGGACCCCAGGGGAAATGGGAATATCCATGTTGATTCAAAATAAAGTCACATTTTAAGAAGACAAATCAGATAGCATGTAAAACACAATGCTAAGTAATAAACAATTTTCAGACTTAAATGTATTTTATGATGCTTCTTTGTTTAGTGTAGTTTAGAGATACAGCAACGCAACAGGCCCTTCAAGCCACCAACCAGCGATCCCCGCACATTCACACTATCCTACACACACTAGGGACAGTTTGCACATACACCAAGCCAATTAACCTACAAACATGTCCGTCTTTGGAGTGTGGGAAGAATCTGAAGATCTCGGAGAAAAACCCACGGGGTCACGGGGAGAACATACAAACTACTTACAGACAGCACCCATAGTCAGGATCGAACTTGGGTCTGCAGTTCTACCGCTGCGCCACCGTGCCGCCCTTAAGTTTAGTTGGAGCTCAGATCCATATCGACAAGAAGAACTGAGGAGATATAAAGAGATGACCAAATCACTCTATATATTATCTGGTCATTATCAGAACATCAACTTGGCAATGTTCCTTAAATGCCCAAGCTTTCTCCAATGGAAATCTTGTAAATGGAATGTTGTAGGATTTATTGCATTTTGGTAATAACCACAAGCACACAAGTCTGGAAGGCTTCTGTCAGGTTGGTAGCTTTGGGCATCAACTGATACTTGTTTTTGATCAACTGAGGAGCAGCAACATTAAGCTAATAGCAATATTCTTCATCATCATCATCTCCCTGGTGCATCGTTGATCACCATTTATTTGTAAGTGCCTTCACCCTGCCTTCTGTTTGATGTCAAGGACCTGTCCATGTGGTGGTGGGGAGGTGGGGTGGGGGTGAGTAAAAAGAGAGAGTAGCACAGATGAGGAAAAACATTTTCACCCAAAGAGTTGTAAATTTGTGGAATTCACTGCCTCAGAAGGCAGCGGAGGCCGATTCACTGGATGCATTCAAAAGAGAGTTAGATAGAGATCTTAGGGCTAGCGGAATCAAGGGATATGGGGAAAAGGCAGGAACGGGGTACTGATTGTGGATGATCAGCCATGATCACATTGAATGGCGGTGCTGGCTCGAAGGGCCAAATGGCCTACTCCTGCACCTATTTTCCATGTATCTATGTAGGTGAAAGGTGTACTAAATTTGGGGGTCTCAAATTAAACAAATAATCGACTGATAAAGCCAAAATATCTGATCATATAGCTCTGGCATAAAGAGAAGCAGCGTGCTCTCAGGGAATAGGCAGTTTGACTATTTGCTCCCATCAAATTAGCCCTTTCTAGAATCTAATGAAAATGTCCACAGCAAAGATCAAAGGGAATGGCTCAACAAACAAAACCGGTGTCCCGATCCAAAATCTCACCCATCCTTTTTCTCCAGAGATGCTTCCTGACCTGCTGAGTTACTCCGACTTTGTGTCTATCTTTACAATCTGGTCAAGGCATTTCTGGGGCTTTCCATGCACCTCCATTAAGTTCTCCTTAAGACGTTAGGGCACCTTATCCACACAACAGGATGAGACGGATGATATATGAAGGAGTAGGAAAGAACTGCAGATGCTGGTTTAAATCGAAGGTAGACACAAAATGCTGGAACAACTCAGCAGAACAGGCAGCACCTCTGGATAGAAGGAATGGGTGACGTTTCGGGTCGAGACCCTTCTTCAGACTGATGATATGTGAAACTCTGTGAAAAGATGTCCACTCACCCAAGCCTCAAATGTCCAGTCCCTTACCCCAAGACTATCCTTAAGCTAAACTCTTCAGTTAACATGTGCCTTGCATTGTTGAAAAGGAATAGGTGATATTTTGGTGTGTAAAAAAAAAACATGCTTCATAAGAAGAGGAGGCAGCAGCAGAAACAATGTGAGCAGGACATTGTTATCTATTGCAAGGGAGGTGGGTCCCAGCAATATAAGTGGGAGTAGTGTGGACAGGGTTTTGTGTGTCAGTATTGACTTATGATCGAGTTTCAGGAACATAAGGAAACTCCTGTATACTATTTGCCTTCCTAGTTGCTTGTGACACCTTCAAGTTTTATGCTTCAGGTAAAGGATTCAAAATGGATCTGAAACACACAATACTTACTAATCTCAACAACGTTTATTTATCCAACTAGCCTTGTATCATGTACAAACCTTCTATATTATGTGTGTAGGAAAGAACTGCAGATGCTGGTTTAGACACAAAAAGCTGGAGTAACTCAGCGGGATGGGCAGCACCTTTCGTCAACCATTCCTTCTCTCCAGAGATGCTGCCTGTCCCACTGAGTTACTCCAGTTACTTTCTACCTTCTATACAGTATTATAGTTGGTTTCACTTAATTATTCTGTCTGGTTTAGGCTCAAGGATCGATCTATGAGGAAATCAGCTACTTTCACATTGCTCTATTTTAAATTACCCTTTTACCCTTATTCTTAACCAATCCATGTTTATACATGCATTTTGAAGAATGGTCCCAACCCAACATCCATGTTCTCTAGAGATGTTGCCTGCCTGAGTTTAGTTTAGTTTATAGACACAAAATGCTGGAGTAACTCAGGCAGGATCTCTGGAGAGAAGGAATGGGTGACCCTTCTTCAGACTGATCAGATTTGGTTTAGTTTAGTTTAGAGATTCAGCGCGGAAACAGGCCCTTCGGCCCACCAATAGCATTAACGCTATCCTACACACACTAGCGCCAATTGACACTTATACCATGCCAATCAACCTACCAAACCTTGGTGCGTGGGAGGAAACCGAAGATCTCGGAGAAAACCCACACGGTCACGGGGAGAACTTACATACTCTGTACAGACAGCACTCGTAGTCAGAATCGAACCCAGGTCCCCAGTGCTGCAAGTGCTGTAAGGCAGCAGCTCTACCGCTGCGCCACCGTGCCGCCCAGCTAATCCAGCACAAGATTTTGTCTTTCCTTGGTAAACCAGCATTTGCTGTTTCTTGCTTCTTCATGTTTATTTGCTACCTGGATCCCATGAGTATTGTGTAGTAACCAATTATTGGCACATTAACAAAGTACGTTCTGAAAATCTACTTAATGTACCTTGCTAGTTTCTTCCTCAAAGAATGAATAGATTTGGGAAACACAATTACCTTTTCAAAATATTGCGTTCATTCCGAATAATAACATTGATTTCCTAAGTGCTCCTTTACTCATCCTAATAATGCTTTCTGGTATTGCTATTTACTCCACATTGATGTCGATGGTTTATAATTCCCCATTTTTGCTTTCCATCCTTTCTTGAATATTTGCTGTCTTCCAATTCATGAGAGCCAATTAAGACTCTGGGGAATTATGGTGAAGTAAAATGAATGCATCTGCTCTCTGTGTACTTAAAACCCTTGATGTAAGTCATCAGGACCAATGGTTTGTTAGGTTTAATTATGATTAATTCCTGGAATATATTTATTTTCTTAAATGTATTATCTTTTATTGCTCAGCCTTGTCAAACTTGTGATTCCCCACACTATATATCTTCCACGTCTTCTACAGTTAAAATGAATGCAAAATATTTGTTTTAATTTTTCTGCCATTTCTTTATCCCTTATTATAATGTTTACAGCCTCTGCCGTATTCATGCTAGCTTGTGTTAATCACTTTCTTTTTATGAACAAGCCCATTTTGTTCCTAATTAGTTTACTCTCAAGTTTTGTTTTCTCCCTTCTATCTATTTCTTGGTTCATTCATGGATGGTGTTTAATATCTTGCCAATTGTACCACTGGAATACTCATGGATAATTGTCTGTTATATCTTTAACTGTTTGTCACTGCATTTCATGAATAATGGCAGATAAACAATCTGCGATTCCAAACATCTCGGAATACTTTGTGATGCTAGGAAAACTGGCCTCTTAAGAGTCAGAGAGACAGGCCCTTCAGCCCAACTTGCCCATGCCGACCAACATGCCCCATCTACAAGAGTCCCACCTAGCTGCATTTGGCCCTTATCACGGTAAACCTAGCCTATCCATGCACCTGTCCATATGTTTCTTAAATGTTATGATAGTACCTGCCTCAACTACCTCCCCTGGCAGCTCATTCCTTATACCTACCGCCCGTTGTGTAAAAAAGTTGCCCCTCAGGTTGCTATTAAATCTCCCCCACCCCCCCTTGTCTTAAACCTATGTCCTCTGGTTCTTGATTCCCCCACTCTGGGTAAAAGATTGTATATATTTACCCTATCTATTCCTCTTATGATTTTGCACATCTCTAGATGATCACTCCTCATCAGCCTCTCCTATAGCTCAGGCCCTCGAGTCCTGGCAACAGCAGCTCTGCAGACATTCCAGCTTTCCGGCTCTTGTATGTCCTCAGGATACACTCTGCTTATACCAGATAATATAGTTCTAGCATTTACCACAGGGAACACAAGGTACTGGAGTAACTAAGTGGGTCAGGCATCATCTAGAAAGGTTAGGATCCTTCTTCACGTTAGAGTGAGGCATTTCATGAATAATACACACTCGTGTATTAAAAGCCTATTGATTTGTCTCCAACATACGGATGATCTGTGGAACTTTCCCGACCCAAAATGTCACCTATCCACGACCTCCTGAGACGCTGCCTGACCCCACTGAGTTACTCCAGCAGTTTGTGTTCTACGTAAGATTCCAGCAACAGCAGTTCCTTGTGTCGACGTGTAGTATAGGGAAGCTGAAAACATTTATGAAAATGTAATTGGATCAAGGTGGCAGTCATAGGCCACAAGATGAAGCATAACCAATGATCCCCTTCATTCCAAGTCTTTCCCGTACTGATGTCAACGTCCTTTGTTCCCTCTCATGCACCAATTCGCCAAGTTTGGATTTCTCTCTGTTGGCAGCCAACTGTAATTGATGCAGCCTATTCCCCACGTACGAATGGCAAACATCATGAGTGAGAACAGTAGCTCATTCAACTCTCAGGGGGCTCTGGTGTTCAGTTCGATCTGCCCCATACTTGACCGTGCAACAAAAATCTACCACAAGATCAATTGCATTTATTGTCCAGCCTTCTGAGTGAGGTAATTTCATAATTCATACACTCTCGTGAGTTAGAGAGCATACTCATTTGGCTCCAGTGTTGTGATTACATTGCTTTGGTATCAATTTCTGCTGAAGGAAATAGTGTTTGCTTTTTCTGTACTGTTGGGTCCTCAATTATTTTATTTTAATTGCTTTGATCTGATCATCATAATCTTCTGTATGCAAGGATGATTCAACCTAAAAGGTGAAGTGATGCTGACAAAAGCATTAGATTATGTTGTCATGCTGTTATCTCATATTATAGAGCTGGGGGATAAAAGCTACAAAGAGGAAAATGTAAACTGCCCAGAAAAATGATACATTGTGATGCGAGTCAGTAGTCATGTCTGAATTCCTCTTCAGTGGGGATTAGCAAGTGTGATTCTCAGTACTTTTTATGGGTATAACTAAAATTGAATGAATAACCTTTAAAACAAGCCATATGGTGAATTGAAGTGCTTGAGGAACGTTAGTTTGGTGTCAAGATGAGAACAGCCAGAAGTAGAGCTAGGATTATAAGGATTCAGTCTGGAGAAAGTAGTATGTTTGAAATGTTAGTGGGATACCAAGGTAGAAATAGTTCTCAGCTCATCAATCCACTAAATGTTTTACTTCTGGCTTCTTTAGATTTCTAGCTGTAAAATGTTTTAAAACGAGGTTTACGAGACTTCAGGTAATTGTTTACAATGTTGCACTGCAACCATAAATAGGTTGCATCCGAAGCCTATTGTTTGGTAACATGAGGAAAATCACTGGAGAATCTCGTGCCATGATACTGCCAAGGTGCCCCTACACCAGTGATCCGAATTGACTCTGAGCTGGCACCATGACTGGCACCGCCCCCATCCTGGCAAGATTTGATGAGGACATTGGGGGCAACGTGGGCTCCTGTTCCGGTGTCTGCTGCTGGGCTCTGTTCTGCCACTTGGGGGAAGGACTAGAGTGGTGAGTGTTGACAGTCGGTGCAGTAGCTGGTCTTTGGGCACTTTTTGGACGTTTGCCACTTCCGGCGCGACTGACGTTCATTGCGGTGATAGTTGACGCAGTGTCCGACGGTGGCTTGGCGGGATACGGCTTGTAGGCGCGCATTGTGCTATTCACTGAAGACAGGGTGCCATTTTTGGAGATGATGTCAGAGCTCCCATTCTTCATCCATACGTTTCCCACTGGTGCCTGAGAATCCTCTCTATGAACAAAACAAGCGTTAAAATCAGTGCAATTTACAACAATCCAAGTAGGGACAGCGAGGATCATTGCTTTAAATTGTTTTAGCTCATCACGTTTAGCTCATCAATGCAAACGTTGACTATAATGTGTATTAATAATGTGTAAAGTGTTAACAAGATGGAGCAAGGTGAGAAAGTATAGCATCCTATACAAAACTTCCATTATGTCTTATGATCTCTGGGACTCGCATCTTACTTTTTTGCTCATATGTGAAACAACGTTCTTGGTACTCTCTGTAAATATCCCTTGGTTGTTTTAATCTAACATATTTTTCCACCAGAAAACTGACCCTTGTTTTACTCTCATGAGGTTGTGGGAATGGCTGGTGAAATAACGCTATGAGACATATGTATGGAATGGGTCGAATGAGTTAAAATCACAACATTTTTGCAGAAAGTTAAATAAGTCTTGGGTGAATGTTTTACTGTAACCAAGACGTTATTAGTAGCAAATCAGTGGCGAGCTCTAGTGTGTACAAATAAATGTGACAGGCAGTTAGTTATGAGTGGGTCAACAGATGTTTCAAAGGACTATAATCGGTGTTGAGTTCTCCTATCCTCCATAATTGAAAATTAAGTAGCCAAGCATATTTGCTTCCTGTTTTCTTTTTACTGTCTCTACCAAGTTGTTCTCACGAGCCCTTCCTACATTCCTTAACCCAGAAACATTGCTGCTTGTTTGATCTCACAGTGATGACTTAAGATGTCATTAGCTCTATAGGTGACATCAACAAAACTGCTGTTGTATTCAAGTGAATTGCTTATTGAAGTGACAAACGCTGTTTCTGGTTCATGTATATAGATACAGTATGTAACTGTGCCTATATGCTGTGATCCAACGCATCAAATGGGGCAGCACAGTAGAGTTGCTGCTTTACAGTGCCAGTGACCCAGGTTCGATCCTGACTATGGGTGTTGTCTGCATGGAGTTTGTATGTTCTCCTTGTGTCCACATGGGTTTTCCCTGGGTGCTCCGGTTTCATCCCACATCCCAAAGATGTGCAGGTTTGCAGGTAAATTGGCTTCTGTAGATTATCACTAGTATATAGGATAGATGTAGAGTTTGGGGATCGCTGGGCGGCATGGACTTGGTGGCCCAAAGGGCCTGTTTCCATGTGGTATCTCTGAAACTAACCTAAACTCCACAAACTTCATGGAAACTTGGATACTTACTTTATCTCATTAGCCAGATCCTCCTCCTTTTCAAATTTTCTCTTCCTTTGATAGATGCAGAAGAAGCCAATGATAGCGACCAGCAAACATATCCCCAAGAATGCCCCAATAATAGCCCCAGCGAAGAATCCTGCATTATTTGCTGTGGAAAGTAGAAACAAATTGAAGATGAATCATTCCTTCGTGACGGGTCCTCAAATCGCAAAGAAAAACAAGAAATACAGGAGTTTTAACAAGATGCTGAAAATTGGGCCCAAAATGCTGGAGTAATTCAGCGGGTCAGGCAGCATCTCTGGAGAGAAGTAATGGATGATGTTTTCGGTCGAGACCCATCTTCAGATGTTTGAAGAAGGGGCACGACCTGAAAAGGCACCCATCCCTTCTCTCCAGAGATGCTGCCTGTCCCACTGAGTTACTCCAACATTTTGTGTCTATCTTCAGTTTAAACCAGCATCTGCAGTTCCTTCCTACACATTTCATCTGTTGAAAATTGGATTTGTACTCGAGGCTTCTTTGGGTATAAGAACCCTGCAAATGACTATCTGCAATGTTATTCAATGAATCTTCACATTTCCGATTGAGCATGCAAGCCAACGCTATCAGGTGCAGCATTTCCGTTCCTTATACTGTAACCTCTCATCCTGGGAGAGCTGTGGGAGGTGAGAAGGACTAAGGGTGAGGTAGAAGTACATCCCTACTCCCTGCTGTGATGGCTAGAATTCTATTCCAAAGCCTTCAGATTCCTTCATAGGTCATAGGGGCAGAATTAGGCCAAAAGCCTCTATTTTCCCTCCCAGCCCCATTCTCTTGCTTTCTCCCCTTAACCTTTGACACTCTTACTAATCAAGAACCAGTCAACTTCCATTTCAAAAATACCTAATGAATTGGCCTCCACAGCTGTTTGTGGCAATGGATTCCAGAGATTCGCCACATTCTGACTAAAGAAATCCCTCTTCATCTCCTTTCTAATGATACGTCCTTTTATTCTGAGGCTGTGTCCTCTAGTCCTAGACACTCCACCTAGTGCAAACATCCTTTCCACATCCACCCTATCCAGGCCTTTCACCGTTCATTAAGTTGAGTCTCCCCTCATCCTTCCAAACTCCAGCAAGTACAGGCCCACAGCATTGCATTACCCAGTCTTGCTTAAAAGACATTCGGAATTTGGGAGATAAATTTTGGGGTCAAGGCATGGCTTGGGGACGATAACACTCATGATTGTAGTAGCCATTGAGTATGTTATAACTATAGCCAGTTACCTTTAAATGTTAAAGAGGGAACTGCAGATGCTGGAGAATCGAAGGTTACACAGAAAAGCTGGAGAAACTCAGCGGGTGCAGCAGCATCTATGGAGCGAAGGAAATAGGCAACGTTTCGGGCCGAAACCCTTCTTCAGACTGATCAGGGGTGGGGGTGGGTGGGGACAAGAAAGGGAAAAGGAGGAGTAGCCAGAAGGCTGGAGGGTGGGAGGAGACAGCAGGGGAGCTGAGAAAGGGGAGGAGACAGCAAGGACTAACAGAATTGGGAGAAGTCGATGTTCATGCCCCCGGGGTGCAGACTCCCCTATTCAGGGAACGGGGGTTCCCCTCCTCCACCATAAATGAGGCTCGCACCAAGGTCTCTTCCATACCCCGCAACACTGCTCTCTCTCCCCATCCCCGCACTCGCAACAAGGGCCGAGTCCCCCTAGTCCTCACCTTTCACCCCACCAGCCGTCACATACAAAAAATAATCATCCGTCAGTTTCGCCACCTCCAACGTGACCCCACTACTCGCCACATCTTCCCATCTCCCCCCATATCTGCCTTCCGCAAAGACCGCTCCCTCCACAACTCCCTTGTCAATTCTTCCCTTCCCTCTCGGTCCACCCCCTCCCCGGGCACTTTCCCTTGCACCCGCAAGAGATGCAACACTTGTCCCTTTACCTCCCCCCTCGACTCCGTTCAAGGACCCAAGCAATCGTTCCAGGTGCGACAGAGGTTTACCTGCATCTCTTCCAACCTCATCTATTGCGTCCGCTGCTCTAGATGTCAGCAGATCTATATCGGTGAGACCAAGCGGAGGTTGGGCGATCGTTTCGCCGAACACCTCCGCTCGGTCCGCAATAACCAAGCTGACCTCCCGGTGGCTCAGCACTTCAACTCCCCCTCCCACTCCGCCTCCGACCTCTCTGTCCTGGGTCTCCTCCATGGCCACAGCGAGCAGCACCGGAAATTGGAGGAACAGCACCTCATATTCCGTTTGGGGAGTCTGCACCCCGGGGGCATGAACATCGACTTCTCCCAATTCTGTTAGTCCTTGCTGTCTCCTCCCCTTCTTCAGCTCCCTTGCTGTCTCCTCCCGCCCTCCAGCCTTCCGGCTACTCCTCCTTTTCCCTTTCTTGTCCCCACCCACCCCCACCCCTGATCAGTCTGAAGAAGGGTTTCGGCCCGAAACGTTGCCTATTTCCTTCGCTCCATAGATGCTGCTGCACCCGCTGAGTTTCTCCAGCTTTTCTGTGTAACCTTTAAATGTTATCTACCTGTAATTATGTGGGTGGGATTTATTACGTAGGCGTGTTTGAGTCTGGGATTCTCGCGCAGATGCACTAGTAGTTTTAGTTTTTAGTTTTGAAGAAGCGTGGGGAAGGCACAGCTTTCGCCCATGTACGAGTTTGACTATGAGTAAGATCAAAGTGCATTTAAACAAGAAGAAGTTTGGATTAATATCTCACTGTTTTTACCATATAGAAACTATTAATTAAGAGACTTTGTTTTGAAGATTTATCTCTGGACGGCTTTGAATGTCTCGTGGAGAGCTCGCATGCGTAATGAGGCTATCCCCTCACCCCTGTCTACAATCATAGTGGCTAGAGGAAAAATTCCTTGAACGATATAATAATCTGTCACTACAATGATGATAACATTATTTAAAAGTCTGTTCGGTAATAAATACTCAGTGCATGAATGAATGGGTTACACAACTAGAGAGGGCATAAAATATGTCCACAGAATTGATCACTAACATCAGTTGACTTGGATCAACAAAATGCATCAGTTTAGTTTATTGTCACGTGTAACGAGGTACAGTGAAAAGCTTTGTTGCCTGCTAACCAGTCAGCGGAAAGTCAATGCATGATTACAATCGAGGAACGGCCCAAATACACTGCTGTACTTACAAGTTGTCACATCCATCTGTATTGAGCATGATGCATTCCCTATTGAATTTATGGACCTGCAAATGTATAATCCAGACATCTCCTTGGTGAGGTTCTTCAGTATCAGAGTTCCCATTTGAGAGTCTAGAAAATAAACATTGTATTAAGAAAGTCAAAATGCAATTGAGACTCAAAGGTCGGCAACCTGCTGGATAAAGTCACAAATACATCCCAAGTGCCTTTTCATTCATACCCACTAGAATTAGATCAGAAAAGATGCTCTTTTTCATTTTCCACTTAGTTAAAGCTCATGATGAACCCATTCCTTCTCTCCAAACATGCTGCCTGTCCTGCTGAGTAACTCCAGCATTCTGTGTTTATCCATGATATGAATGTTTGCCTTGAAGTGAAGTATTCCTATTCAGGTCCAGGGTTATATCTTCAATATAACCTGATTACGCACCATCCCAATACCAAACCATTCTCTGGCAAGACCTGGGACTATTAAATGGGCAAGACATCTTGAAATGATGATCTTGGAAGAGCTGGTGGTGATGTATGCTCATCATATTTCCTTCTCATCTTCTGACTGTCTTATCAGCAACCCATCCTGACAGTCACCCTGGCCCTGAACCAGCACGGATATTCCTTTTACACCTTTACATCCCCCCCCCCCCTTCTCTGCAAATTAAAACTAACTTTCTCTGCCCCAATAATGATGAGGTTTTTGACCTGAAACTCTGGTTTTCTGCCTGACTTTAGACTTTACTTTAGAGATTCAGTGCGGAAATAGGCCCTTCGGCCCACCGAGTCCGCGCCAACCAGCGATTACCCCGTCCACTAGCACACACTTACGTAGCAGGGACAATTTAGAATTTACAGAAGCCAATTACCTACGAACCTGTAAGTTTTTTGGATGTGGGAGGAAACCGGAGTATACAGAGAAAACCTGTATACTCCAGTTTAGCATGTCACAAGAACATGCTAAATCAGTACAGACAGCACCTGTAGTTAGGATCGAACCCGAGTCTCTGGCGCTGTAAGGCAGCAACTGTACCACTGCGCTACTGTGTTGCCCTGCAAAATGTTTCCAATATGTTTCTGTCCTTATTTCAGTTTTTTTTAATTTTCTATTTAAATGTGCATAGAAACGTAGAAAAATTGGTGCAGGAATAGGCCATTCGGCCATTCGAGCTAGCGCCACCATTCAATATAATCATGGTTGATCATCTAAAATCAGTACCTGTTCCTGCTTTCTCCCCATATCCCTTGATTCCTTTAACTCTAAGAGCTAAATCTACATTAACTCCCTCTTGAAAACATCCAGTGAATTGGCCTCCACTGCTTTCTGTGGCAGACAATTCCACAGATTCACAACTCTCTGGGTGTAAAAGGTTTTCCTCATCTCAGTCCTAAATGGCCTACCCCTTATTCTTAAACAGTGTGACCCCTGGTTCTGGATTCCACCAACATCGGGAACATCCTAAAATCTTGCCATTAAGAGGATTCCAAAAATATTTTCAGTTGCTCCAATCAATAAAATTCCCGATCCTACTATTAAATAATCTCCCATTTTATATTTAGCTTTGTAATGGTTGGGTCAGGTGCCTGGACCATCAAAGCAAGATCTCAACATAAACAATGAACCCTGTTTGTATTCTGGCTACAAAATCAGTCACTGTTAACTTTCAGTGTTGCTGCTCAGCACATAATCCTGTTTGAACACCTGGAGATTAATTTTCTTGTTTCATGCATATATAAATATTCCCACACCTTGGTACTGGTTCATATCTGGGTTAATATCTGGCAGCATCTCTGGAGTGAAGGAATGGGTGACGTTTCGTGTCAAGATCCTAGCTCTTGGAGTTGATACTACTTTGGTTTTGGGTGATATGGGATGGTGGGGGAGATAGTGGTAAATCAGGAGGAGAATCAGTAAGTAAAAGAATTGGAGAGGGCCTGTCCAAGTCAAGTTCCCAGTTCCCATTGCCTGGATCTGCTCCATGAAATTCCCTTGTGTCTCTCAGTCTTCACAGATGCGTTGAAAACCTCGTTCAGTGCAAGGGACTCAGTTGATGTCGATTGCCCAAGCCAACAATGGAAATCTTAGTGCGTAAGAAGGAACTGCAGATGCTGGTTTAAACCAAAGATAGACAGAATATGCTGGAGTAACTCAGCGGGACAGGCAGCATCTCTGTAGATGAATGGGTGACGTTACGGGTCGAGACCTTTCTTCAAACTGATGTGATGATAATCTGATGAAAATCTTAGAGCAGCATTCAGTGTGAGATGCACAATCTTAGATACCATTGTAATCATCATTGTTATCATTGATGATCAGCTGCTCCTGAGTGGGCCTAAAACTAAGCGGAAACTCAGAGTGCCTTTGCTGTGTCAGCACCGAGATTATGGAATGAATTGCCTCTACACGTTAAACAGGCCCCTTCTCTGGCTGTTTTTAAATCACTCCTGAAGACACATCTATTCTCCGTGGCCTTTGTAGACCAGTAAGGTGTCGACTTATTTATTTACTTTATTTGCTTAATTTTTCTGCGTGGTTCATACTCATGTTTTATGTTTTTTTAATTTATTGTTGAATTTCGTATGTAATTTATGCGCCTCATGTTAGCTGTATGTTCTGTTATTCTGCCTGTTTTATGATGTCTTGCTTATTTTTTTTTTTTTTTTCTGTACAGCACTTTGGTCAACTTTGGGTGTTTTTTAAAGTGCTTAACAAATAAAGTTGGATTGGATTGGATTGTATATCTAAGATTGTGTAAATTGTGTTGTGTCTTGGGTCTTTTTTCTTGTGTGTATGACTGCAGAAACAACATTTCATTTGAGCCTCTATGAGGTTCAAGTGACAAATAAATTGTATTGTATTGTGTGTGTTGTGTATATCTTCAGACACACGAAGAAACCCAGAACCAGTCACAAATCTTCATGCTAAATTTTCAATCCATTTTTAATATTTTATTCACAGAAATTGAATTATCTAGCATATTAAATTATAACCTTGTGCAATCAATTTCGAGCCAAGAAATTGTTTTGACAGCCCACAAATTGAGATGTTTTCAGTTGCCAAAGTATGAGTAACCAGAAGAAATTGATACGGTGAATGTAAAAGGATTTAAAAAAATTAAGAACTTTTTGTTAACCACTTTTAAGTTCTGATGAGGAAATTCACTGCCTGAAAGGCTGGTGCAACATGGTTCAATTGAAAAAAAGGAAAAGAAAGTGGATAAAGAGTTAAAGAGATAAAAAAAAATAAAGGGATTATGGGGAAAGAGTAGGATGTGTGTGTGTACATGTGTGTGTACGTGTATGTGTTTCTGTGTACAAGTATGCCTGTATCTGCGTGCGCTCATATTTCAGGCCGATTCAGGACCTCCAAGCCCCGGAGTGTCCGTCTGTCTCAAAGTCGGAGTTCCGAGCATCCCGACGAGAGGGTCTATACATCGGGCTGTCCGTAGCGGCAACTGTGGAGGGTTCATGGCCCCGACCACAGGTGAACAAAGGAGGAGGAGTGACTGAACGTTATTGCCTTGAAGAATGGTGATGCCACTGTGGTGGATGTTGATGTTGTATTCTATTGTCTATTGTGCTCTTTTGATTGTATGGCTGCATGGTAAGTCTAATTCCACTGTACCTTAATTGGTGCATGTGGCAATCAACGTGAACTTGAACTTGAACTTCTAGAGAATTTCAATTCCATTAACTTCAGAGGAGTTATCATAGTCACTGATAGACAATACATTTCTATCCCTCTATTCCATGGAGGCCAACATGCAAATACATCATGCAAGTCTCTTTTTGAGATTAATGATCCAGTCATATCAGAGATGTTTAAACTGGGAGGTCACCATCCCTGGCAATGTCAAAACTGGGTCACCAAAGTATATCAAGCCAGAGGGAGTAGTGTTTGGTCCAACAAAACAAGTAGGAAAGAGTCCTGCGGAACATGGGGTAGATAAGGAAAGAGAGAGTCCTGGGGAATGGGGGAGGGGGGAGTAAAGAGAAACCTCAGAAGTTGAAGGGGAGAGTAAGAGAAAGAGAGACATAGGGACCTTGGAGAATACAGGCGAGAGAGACCCAGGGAACTCCAGGTGTAGGAGGGAGACACCATGAGGAGCCTCTGGCTGGGTGAGAGAAAGTTACCCATGAGCTTGGACAGAGTGTGAGGGAGGTAGGCCTAGTGAGCTGGGAGTGCAGATGGAGGCATCTTGATCAGCGTGAGCAAGTTGGGCTGAAGGTCCTCTTTCAACGCTGTATGACTATGACTCTCTCAATGCACATATCCTGCTTATCCCAACATCAGGACACCTTAACACAGTCTACAGACAAGAAGCGTGTTGGAAATATAGTCTCTGGTGCACGGTATGAAATTTGTATGATTCATCGTGTTTATTCATGAGAATTCAGCGAGATTACATAAATCAATGAAAGCACTTTAGTTTCCATACTCACTGTGGGCTGGGAAGTTAAAAAACTGCGGCTTGAGGGTATTGCGTTGCCAGGTATAGGTAGGGACTGGTTTTCCCCGTGTCGAGCGGCAGGTCAGAGTCACGTTATGCCCAATAATCTGAGTCCCGTACATGTTGCATTTTGGTGTTGAGGGTGGAACTGTTTTGAGGGGAAGAGGAATACAAAATAAAATGAGACAGATGCTTAGAACACGTGGAGCATATTGCAATTGCTACAATACTCAGAGTGAACTCCCTGATCTAGTTTTCAAACATAAGAATCTCTGGACAAAAGAAATGTTTCTTTTTAATTCATTTACAGTTTGTGGTTTAGTTTAGTTTAGATATACAGCATGGAAACAGGACCTTTGACCCACCGAGTCCGCACCGACCAGCGATCCCCGCACATTAACACTACATGGGACAATTTTACATTAATAAATTTATCCCAAGCCAATTAACCTACAAACCTGTACGTCTTTGGAGTGTGGGAGGATCTCGGAGAAAACCCACACAGGTCACGAGGAGAACGTACAAATTCCGTACAGACAAGCACACAAAGACAGGGTCGAACCTGTAGTCAGGATCTGGCACTGTAAAGTAGCAACTCTACTGCTCAGATTGTGGTGTTGTAAGAAAGGCCAGAATATATTCCCGTTCACTATTTGCTCCTGGAAATTGAAGCCCATTTGAATGAGGCTCTCCCATGGTGCTCATGAGTATGGAGTTTCAGGATTCAGAGAGTGATGACAAATCTCCAAGTCAGGCTGGGTTCAAGACTTGTATGGGAATTTGTCTTGGCTTTACCATGCGCCCTTTGCCAGTGTGGTGACAATGATGATGGTACGTTTGAATATTTGCATTCTACCGTACTTTTAGCAGTATGATCTAGCATCACAGTATATTATCCTACACCAAACGGAAGAATGACAGAGGGAGTCTCCATAATGAAGAGCAGGGCATCATTGCCTTAAAACTAAGGGATCCACTCAAGCAATCCTGATATATTATTCTCAGGCACCCCACATCGTGTCTGTCCTGCCAAGAAACCTGCCACTCTCCCCTTATTCTCAGCACATGTGCACCCACTAGCCAAGTCCCACTGGTGCAGAGCATCCTGGGAATTGTAGTCATTAAATCAGATTGGAGCCAGACGGAGCAGATTGTTATGCAGATAACGCTCATTATAACAGACCATGGGGCAGGAACGATAATTTCTGAATGTCCGCTACAACCGAGTAAGGGATTCAATCCAATCATTCTATGAATGGAGTTTTATACAAATGCAATGCTCTTTTTATCAGCTAAAAAAATATTTTTGTTACTCCAAATTAAATGGTGTTTGATACATTGATAAATAGAGTATAATTGTGCTAAGGGGCAGCATGGTGGTGCAGCTGTCAAGTTGTTGCCTCACAGCGCCAGAGGCCTGGGTTTTGTCCTAATGCTGTGCTGTGCTGACGGGTGCTCTCTGTGTGTAGTTTGTACGTTTTCCCCGGATGCTCCAGTTTCCACCCGCATGCCAAAGACGTGCAGGTTTGTACATATGCCAGTTGTACAAACATTTGTACGTGTGGCTTTGGTAAAGATTGTAAATTTTCCCTAGTGTGTAGGATAGTGCTTGTGTGCGGGGTGATCGCTGGTCGGCATGGATTGGGTGGGCCGAAGGGCCTGTTTCCACACTGTATCTCTAAGCTAAACAAAAGCTGTCACGATTGAAGCAATTGCTCGTCAATGTCAGTGACCTCCCGCAGTGTAACTCGCAGCTTGTGTCCTGAAAGAGACAGTACTGTCTGATTACCATGGGGAGGCGCTGGATGCTATGACTGAAACCCTTATACAGAGGTTTGTAATAATAAGAGCAGACTGTACATACCCAGCACGGACAGATTGGTTGCTTTCTCTTTCAAGTCATCAGGATTTGTAGTAACTATCATGCAAGAATAGCGAGCTGTATCAGCTAAAGTGGTGTTGTTGATATATATAGACACGTCTCTGTTTAGCTTCGAATGCAGGAAACCAACACGGTTACGATAGTCAGGCTTTGCTATAATTTTGTTGTCCTGGTAAATTAACATCTGGGAAGAAGAAACATAAGATACCTTAGAAAAGGAAAGTTAGCAGCATGCTAACTAAAACAATCAAACTAAATCTGTACATTCTTTAACACTAACAGAAATGTACTAAGCAAATTTGTAAATAACTACTGATGTAGAACTGTCCTCGTATTTTAAATTATTGGGAATAATGTAAAGAGACATTTAAAGACTCAATTCTCAGATCAATTCTCCTGAGGGTTTAGACTTTACGGATGCAGTGCAGAAACAGGCCCTTCGACCCACCGAGTCCGTGCCAGCCAGTGATCACCTCTTACACTAGCACCATCCTACACACCCGGCACAATTTACAACTAACCTACAAACCTGCACATCTTTGGAGTGTGGGAGGAAACCGGAGCACCTGGAGAAAACCCACTGAGGGACATGTGAACCGACTGAAACTTCAGGTGCAGTGGGTGCAGGGATTGGTTTTACTATACCCCCGCATACTTAATCTTGCCACTGGATTAACTAACATCACCCAGTGCAGAGCAAAGTCATAACTGCAGCAGCATTACAACACAAATGCAAATGAGACAGTTAGGATCATTCTCATGATATTTTATTGTCACATGTACTTGGTACTGTGAAATTCTTTGTTTTGCATAAAATACACATGTATGCAAAGAGTCACCACGTAAAGGGCACTGAAAGGATTCAATATAGTCACGATGGTTTCTCTTCCTTCTCGCCCCCCAACTTCACACCCAGCCACCAACCTCTCCCACCCAGGAGATATTTCTGCGGTCACAAACATCATGAGGTCGCACTGGAGGTCAGAATCCAGGCTGTTTCTCTGGTGCTCTGCAACTACAGTCTTACCTGCTGCATCACAATGCTGCCTAGTTACTCACTTGTTTGTTGACCATTTTGTGGTCTTTCTTGTGCCATTTCTAATGTAGCTTAGATTGGATTTTTTCTTCACCGTTCATCAACATTAGGGCAGCCACAGAGACACAGCGATAAGACTGCTGCATTACAGCGCCAGAGACCCGGTTTCAATCCGAACTATTGGTGCTGCCTGCACGGAGTTTGTTTGTTCTCTCCATGACCCGTGTGGGTTTTCTCCGGGAGCTCCAGTTTCCTCCTACACTCTGAAAGACGTACGGGTTTGTAGGCTAATTGGCTTGGTAAAATGGTAAATTGTTCCTAGTGTGTAGGACAGTGTTCGTGTACGGGTATCGCTGGTGGGCGCGGACTCGGTGGGCTGAAGGGCCTGTTTCCATGCTGTAGCTCCAAGCTAAACTTAATTTCTCATATACACCACACCCCTTCCAAGCGCAAACCACACAAATATAGACATTTGGTATTCCTGATATCTGGATTGCTGTCAGAATCCACTTCAGCATACGTTTCAACGTATTACCTTCTAATAGTAAAACGGAAATTGGAAGCTGGAATCGATAACTGTGGCCTAGCAAAGACTCGGGTCAAGGAAAGAGCATTCATGTCGCGGCCCTGTTTCCACCAATCTATCCACCACCATGCACAAGAAGCGCAAGACAGGCACCATTGTGCAGATGCCGGGAAGTGTGTTCAGCTCTGGCTGAAGAACTTCTAATCTTGTGTGTGGTCTCGATAAGAAGAAGAAGCAAACACAGCCATTTGTTGCTGAATAATTGGAGATTTCAATTCCAAATGGATGAAGTCACCTCAGTTTAGACATTCAATTTTTGTTGCTATGATATCACTTGAACCTCTGTTAACTTACCGTTCCGCTGTTCTCTTTCCTCCAACTGACAAACGTGACGTTTATATCTGACGAGGCAGTGATAATCAGACTGGTTAAGACAACTCTATCGCCAATGGAGACCCGCTTGGTGCTTGGCATCTCCAGCCGCACTTCTTGTGAGAGCACATCTGCAAAAGACAATAGAAGGAGATACAAATTAGAAGCGCCTATAAATCACAGAGGGTGACTGGGTTAATATATGATGGCAAGGCAGGCAGCGCCTTTACCACCTCAGGCAATTGAGGAAATTCAGAGTGTCTCCGAGGATCCTCCAGTGCTTCTACGCAGCGGCAGTGGAAAGCATCTTGTCCGGGAACATCACCATCTGGTTCGGGAATTGCTCTGCCAAGGACAAGAAGGCTCTGCAGAGAGTAGTGCGTTCGGCCGAACGCACTATGGGAACTTCACTCACCCCCCTGCAGGAACTATACAACAGGAGGTGCAACTCCAGAGCAAACAAAATCATGAGAGACCTCTTCCACCCCTGCAACGGACTGTTCCAGCCGCTACGGTCAGGCAAACGCCTCCGTTGCCATGCAGTGAGAACGGAGAGGTTGAGAAGGAGTTTCTTCCCAGAGGCAATTCGGACTGTAAACGCCTTTCTCACCAGGGACTAACTGTACAGAACGTTTTTCCTTCTATTATTTATTATGTAAAATAATATGTGTGTTATGATTGTGTTTATAATTTGTTTGGTTGTTTTGTTGTTCCGCGAGCATTGCCACTTTCATTTCACTGCACATCTCGTATGTGTATGTGACAAATAAACTTGACTTGACTTGACTTGATGAGCGTTTGACAGCACTGGGCCTGTACCCGCTGGAGTTTAAAAGGATGAGGGGGAACCTCTTTGAAACTTACCACATTGTGAAATGCCTGGATGTATAGAGGATGTTTCCACTAGTCGGAGAGTCTAGAACTAGAGTGTATAGCCTCAGAATAAATGGATGTACTTTAGAAAGGAGATGAAGAAGAATATATTAGAAGGTGGTGAATCCGTGGAATTCATTGCCACACCCAACTATGGAGACCAAGTCATTGGGTACTTTTAAGGCAAAGATTGACAGATACTTGATTGATAAGGGTGTCATGGGTTACGGGGAAAAGTCTGGAGAATGTGGTTGAGAGGTAAAGATAGATCAGTGATGATTGAATGGCGGAGTAGACTCGATGCGCCAAATGCACATTCTCCCCTTGACTGCACGAGTTTTGTCCAGGTGCTCCGGTTTCCTCCCACACTCCATAGACCTACAGGTTTGTAGGTTAATTGGTTTTGGTAAAATTCTAAATTGTCCGTCATGTGTAGGATAGTGTTAGCGTACGGGGTGATTCCTGGTTACTGTGGACTCGTTTGACCGAAGGGCCTGTTTCCGCGCTGTATCTCTAAAGTAAAGTCCCAAAACAGAACAATGAAATTCTAACTCGCAGCAGCACAAGAGATAAGTAAACATAGTCCTCTGTAAACGTAAGGCAGATAAGATAGTCAGATTATCCAGCATCTGCGATCATGGCTGAGCAATATCTGCTACTTCTCGAAGGAGCACACAAAATTGGCCAGAGTCTAGATATTCACAAAACTCCACTTGCCCTCTACTAGTGGACGTGGGCGAGTTGTCTAAAGCATCTCATCGTCAAGCTTATAAGAGGTTATATCCTCATATTAGCTCACCACACGGTCAGATCGGCTTCAAAGATGAACCATTATAGTTAGGACGATCCGATCAATGAACAGTTGAATTTCTATGATTGGCACTGTGGTGGAACCTCTATTTGTTGCTCCTCGTCTGAATGTCTTAGACCAAAAGTTCTGAGGGAGCATTTCCCTGACTGCAAGTCCTACCTTGCCTAAGATACCAATGACAAGCTGTTAAATGCTGAAAACAAACAATATTTTATTTTTGTGAGGTGACCTCCCTTAGTCCCACCCCTTATTAATACAAAGATTAGATCATTTTAGGTTAAAATACAATCTGGTGGACATGTTCTCCACAGAAGGTACACAAAAAAAGCTGGACAAACTATGGAGCGAAGGAAATAGGCAACCTTTCAGGCCAAAACCCTTCTTCAGACGCTCTCCACAGGTGCTGCCTGACCCTCTGAATTACTCCAACACTTTGTGTTTGACTCTTCTTCTTCTTGCGTATGGCGTGCACAGCCTAAAGTTGTAGGACAACTTGTTCCATTTGATCTTATTTGATTGTGCACATCAGGTTGATTGCATTCGTCGAAAAAAGGGCGGACCACATGAAGGTTGCAATCTCCCACCCCGTGTTTGACTCAAGATTCTCGCATCTGCAGTTCCTTCTATCAGATATTTTAAATTGTTACACATAATAAATTAGTGAAGATTTAGTGCTGGAAACACATCCTGCTTGTAGATCAAGAGGGCAATTTATGCTGAACAGCTCATTAAGAAAAAAAAAACTACAGCAGGAGTTGTTTTGGAGCTCATTAGCGTTAAAATATTTTAGTTTTCTGCTGAAGTAGCGCCAGATAATGCAAGCACTAGTTAATTAGGCAACCTCGACAAAATGCACATTAGCCCTGAACACAATGAATACAATTCTGCGATCATGAACAAGAAGTACACAAGGAACAGACAATACTTTTGGAGTAACTCAGCAGGTCAGGTAGTATCTCTGGTTGACATGGATAGGTGAAGTTTTGTGGTTTTTTTTTGTAAATCAGCATCTGCAGTTTGTCCATGAAACAGCCAAACTGCATTCTTAATGTTAGAAAGAGGACCAAACAGTTTTTATCCCAAATGACTGTGGGCAAGTCTCAGGGTACTCCAATCTGCTGTGAGGGGCAGGGCGGTTGAATGAACCAAACCAATTAGCAGACAGTAGGTCCAAGGAACAAGACGCATTATACGCAAAAACAAATCTCAATACATGTTTGAAGTAAGGTTCACCAAATTAATGAAGGAACACAGCATAATATTCCTTCATCAGTTGAGTTTGAGGATTCAGAATCTAGTTTGTATTGGACAAAAATCTGAAGTATAAAATTGCCTCAGCTGTTTTCATCTAGCAAACTACCGAAAATACAAAGTGCTGGAGGAACTCAACAGATCAGCCTGCACCTGGAGGGAATGGACAGGCAATGTTTCAGATTGGAACCCTTCCATCTGAAGAAGGGTCCCAAAACAACATCTGTCCATTCTCCCCCACCTATACTGTCTGATCTGTTGAGTTCCTCCAGCATTTTGTGTTTTGCTCAATTTCTGTAGCATGCTGTAGTCCTTGTGTCTCCATTTTGTAAATTTAAATTCAACCACAGTGCCGTAGCTGGTAGAGCCGCTGCCTCATATCGCCTGAGACCTGGGTTCAATCCTGACCTTGGCTGCTGCCGGCGTGGAGTTTGCATGCTCACCCATGTGACCTACATGGGTTTCCTCTGGGTGCTCCGGTTTCCTCCCTCATCCCAACGATGCGCAGGTTTATAGGGTTAATTGGCCTCTGTAAAATTGCCACTAGTGTGTAGGGGGTGGATTTGAAAGTGGCATAACATTGAACCAGTCAATGGTTGGCATGGACACGGTGGGCCGATGTGCCTGTTTCCATGCTGTTCTCTGAATGAAGCCTGTTGAACACATGCTGCTTACTGTACACCATGTGTGCTGAATATCCTTTGCCAGTACCCTTGTCTTTGTTAACTATTGTGGGCTTCATGCAAACATTATCTTCAGTATATCTTTGTTATATTTGTGTTGAAGCTGTTTTTCAATCCTATTGTTATTAACCCCCCACCTATCTCCTACTAACCCCACTCATCACATTCTCCAACTCGACCCCATGCATCAACATCTCTTGCTCCACCACTGAATTCTGAGCCACCAGCTATCTAGAATCTCCTCTCTTAAACCTAATCTGGCCACTTTAAGAGGTTCATGAGGGTCACTTTCGACTCTTCATTACCCTTCTAAATATCACCATAATATTCAACGCTCATTCCTTACCCTCATGCTTCACATATGTGTTCCATCATTAAGCAAGGTTGCCTCTATGGTTGGGGCGGCATAGTGGCACAGCGGTAGAGTTGCTGCCTTAGAGAGCCAGAGACCTGGGTTTGATCCTGACTATGGGTACTGTCTTGCAAGTTTGCACGTTCGCCCTGTGACTGCATGGGTTTTCTCCAGGGGCTCCTGTTTCCTCCCACACTCCAAAGATCTGCAGGTTTGTAGGTTCACAAGTTCACAAGTTAGAGGAGTAGAATTAGGCCCCATCGAATCTACTCCGCCATTCAATCCGTGGCTGCCTCCCAATCCCATTTTCCTGCCTTCCAATCCCATTTCCAACCGTTCTAATCGAGAATTTGTCTATCTTTGCCTTTCCACTGACTTGGCTTCCACAGACCTCTGTGGCAATGAGTTCCACACATTAACTACCTTGTGACTAAAGGAGTTCCTCATCACCTCCTTTCTAAAAAGGCACCCTTTAATTCTGAGGCTATGACCTCTGGTCCTAGACTCTCCCACCAGCGGAAATATCATTTCCATATCCACTCAAACTATGCCTTTCATTATTCTGTAAGTTTCAATGAGGTCCCCCCATAACCTTCTAAACTCCAGCGAGTAGAGGCCCAGTGCTGTCAAGTGCTCATCATATGCTAACCCACTCATTCCTGGAATCATTCTTGTAAACCTCCTCTGGACCCTCTCCAGAACAAGCACATTCTCCCTCAGATGTAGGGCCCAAATTTGCTCACATGTAATGGTTTTGGTAGAATTTATAAATTGTCCCTATTGTAGGATGGTGCTAGTGTACAGGGTTATCATTGGTCAGCATGGACGGTGGGCCGAAGGGCCTGTTTCTGTGCTGTATCTCTGAAATCTAAAGTTAAACTCTAAAGTTCACCAAAGTTATGCATGGAAAGAGATTGTTTTGTGGAGGATAATTTTTCTTGAATTTATCCATTGTTTGGCTATCAGTTTGATTCATTATGGCCTGTTCTATATAAAGATTTTGAAATTTTCTGCAGAGAAAAAAAACTAACCGATAAGAAAATTGCTTTGTGCTTCATTACATTGATAAATCTCTGTTGGCAATGTATTTTGTAATGCCAACCATGCATTTTGTGGAAAATTGAAGCTTTTAAAGTCTTGAGAGAGAGAATTTAGAGAGATATAATTACTGGAATGGCTGCAGGAGAGAGGGATTTCAGCTAAAAGGTTTGACACTAAAAGTTGAGATTTTTCTCCTTGTATTTACCAGCTACAAGTGCAAGGAGTTAACAATTGCATAAAAGTGTATCGAACCTTTAGTATCGGATGTACTGTTACCGACAAAACCAAGCAGGCACAGTGACATTTGATTTCCACACCACTCCTTAATTCATCTTTCACCGAGGTGAATGTTAAGTAATGTGCATGGTATAAAATATCTTCTGAGGAAGCATTTCTCCAATTAATAGGTGTGGGATCAATGCATGGTGCTCTCTTTACCTCCAATTCTGCATTGCATTATCAATGATCCCAAGACCCTGTAGATGCTTCTAATGGAAAATTGTGATTCATGAAGACATTTAGCCCATGTATAATTGATATGCAAGTTGGTTAATGCTGATTAATACAGATAGTTGAAAACAACACTGAAAAGTAATTATTGACAGCTGGAATTTAAGTTCAATTTGCAATAATATGCAAATTTGCAAGTCATAAAATAATTACATGATTTCCTATAACTCTCCCCAATAACAGAGTTAAAAGAAATGCATTTGTTCAGTCATGAAGGAATAAGAAGCAGCATAAATGTCACTGCAATGGATCAAAGACATGTTCTCATTTTGATTGGTGCCTGGATTAGAAAAGATTATTTTCATAAAAAGGATTGAATCCTTATTGCTTGGATATTTGAGCTGTAATACTTTTCAATATCAAATACAAAAACATTTTAATAATGTAGCTTTCTTGATTTACACAAGGCTGCGGCAATTTCAACAAGTATTACTTCAGTTTATTCTGTCAAACAGATTTATACGATTTCCATATCTTCAAAATTTCCACTGATGTTGCCTCAGCAATGACCTAGAAAAATCACAAGTAATCTGTAGGTTTTCCTTGCCATAAGAAATTCAACTTTGAGTGACTTTTTAAACTAATTCAGAACACCACCCCTTCAGAAAATATGCAGGCAAAAAACTCAAAAAGATATATTGTGTTCACAGTCACACTACAAATGTATTACTGATCAATAATATAAACTGCTGGATAGGGAACCCCAAAATTACTCCAAAAGTATTAGACAGGGCTGTAACTGCCAATTTAGGAAACGAACATTTCTGAACACTATTGCTTTATTTGTGATGGTATAGTGCACCAGCTCCTCTAAAAAGCTAAACATCTTTATTTTCTTCTCTGGCCATGTGGTACGCGTGTTTATTAATTGTGTTTACCATCATTTTTTCCGTCTCCGTCTCCCCCTGTGGCCTACAACATGGAGTGGCGTGGCCTTTCCTGGGGACCGGCCCAGAGCTCCAAGCCGCGGGTGCGGCGTGAGACTTACCATCGCAGAGCCTGGGATCCTTTGCCAAGGCTCGCCAGTGTGGGAGCTCCGGCCGCGGGGCCTGTAGACTTTAACACCGTGACGCAGCGGTCTTCGGTAAGAAGCTGCCGACTCGGGAGCTCCATGCCGCGGAGTAATCCAATCGGTCCTGGAGTTTCGATCATCCCGACAAGAGGGCTTGAACAGCGGACTGCCGGCAACGGCCCCCTTCAAAGGCCCCGACCACCACGGGTGAACAAAGGAAGAAGATGACTGAACTTTATTGCCTTCCATCACAGTGGGGAATGGTGATTCCACTGTGGTGGATGTTTATGTTAAACATTATTTTATGTGCCGTGTGTATTTTTTCTTTTTACTTATTATGGCTGTACGGTAACTCAAATATTACTGTACCTTAATTGATACACGTGACAATTAAATTGAATCTTCAAGAGAGTATCAAGAGAGTATATTTAATTCTTGATTCTTGAATGTCTACAAAAAAATGTTTTTGGCTCACTCGAGTACAGGAGTTGTGCTGTCATGTTGCAACTGCAAGGGATGTTGGTGACACTGCAACTGGAGTGTGGCGTGTAGTTCCAGTGGTCACTCTCAAACCGCGGCTTACGCATTTCAACATCGAGGAGCTCGCAGTCTCGGGTAGAGACTGATGTCGGGAAACTCCAAGCCGCAGGAGGTTCGACCAGCCCCGACCCGGAGTCCGATCGCCCGGCACGAGGAACTGAGGTTCCCCCCGATACGGGAGCTTGATCGCCCCGATGCTGAGGGCTCGACCGCCGGTTGTGGGAGTCAAGATCGCCCCGACAACGGTAGCTTCGAGTGCCCCGACCGCGGGAGAGCAAAGAAGGGGAGAGATTTAACATTTTTTGTCTTCCATCACAGTGAGGAATGTGGAGGAGTCACTGTGGTGGATATTCATGTTAAAAAAATGTTTGGGTGTCTTGTTGCTTTTTATCTGTATGACTGTATGGCAATCTGAATTTCACTGTACCTTAATTGGTACATGTGATAATAAACTGACCTTGAAACCTTATAGGAAGGATGTGATTAAGTGTGAGAGGGTTTGACAAGGATGTTGCTGGGACAGGATCACTGAGTTATATGGAGAGACTGGACAGCCTGGGATTGGTGTCACATGAACCAAGGAAGCTGAAGGTTGACCTTATCCATGTCTCCCCTGCATTGTGACAGTCTGTTCCAGAGCACTGTTCCCAACCCAAAGAGTTTGAAATGCGACTACCCAGCAACATAGTGCCATAGAGGCATACAGCCTGGAAATAGGCCCTTCAGCCCAACTTGTTCACATTGACCAACATGCCCATCTACACTAGTCCTACCTGCCTGCATTTGGCCCATACCAATCTAAATCTATCCTATCCATGGACCCGTCTAAATGTTTCTTAAACATAGCGATAATACCTGCCTCAACTGTGTGTGTGTGTGTGTGTGTGTGTGTGTGTGTGTGTGTGTGTGTGTGTGTGTGTGTGTGTGTGTGTGTGTGTGTGTGTGTATGTGTGTAAGTATGTATGTATATAAATGTGATACGATAGAATTTTATTAATGTCAGGAGGGAAATTAAATTGCCATCATAAAAACACCCATAAAATATACATATATATATATATGCATGTATAATATATATGTATGCATGTGTATGTGTATAAATATATATATATATATACACACACACAAACACGAATACATATATGAACACACACATATATTAGATGGGCAAGTTTAAAACTTGAGGGCATAAATAGAACCCTAGAGGCGAAATATTTAAAGGGGACCTGAGAGGCAAGTTTTTCACGTAAGTGGTTGAGGTGGGTAAAATTACAACATTTAAAATGCATTTGAAAAGGTGCTTGGGTAAGAAAGATTTTGGTAGGGATATGGGCCAAATACAGGCAAATGGGACTAGCTTGGATGGGGTACTTTGGTTGTCATGGTGAATTGGGCCAAAGGGCCTGGTTCCATGCTGTGTGACTCTATGGCATGTCCCAACCGGCACAGAAACAGCCCCTTGTATAAACGTACATATGACCGAGGCAGTCACTGGCGAGCTCCCATTGCTCATCAGAAGTGTGGAAACAGGTATGATATTTGAGGCACTAATGTAGACTGGTCCTTTAAACAAACTCTCTGTCTGAGCCAAAGTGAGCTAAATGGGAAAATTACCAAGTTAGTTGCAGCTCATTGTGGCAGCTGGTGAATTCTCCTTAGCTCACTTCCTGATGAACACAATGTAGAGTCCGTTTAAAATAATAGGTTGCTTTAGTCATACTTCATGACGACTTACTTCTCATTTTTTTTGTCATATAAAGGTCATTTAAGGTGGCGCAACCGTGCAGCAGGTAGAGCTATTGGCTCACAGCGCCAGAGAACCAGGTTCGATCCTGACCTTGAGTGCCGTCTACGTGGGGTTCTCACTGTGGAATGTTTCCAGGTGCTCAGGTTTCCTCCCACATCCCAAAGATGTTTAGTTGTGTAGGTATTGGTCGTTGTATATTGCCCTCAGTGTGTTGAGAGTTGATGAGAAAGTAGGATAACATAGAACTACCATGAGAACTCACTTGTATAAATGGGTGATCAATGGTCGGTGTGGACTTGGTTAGCCAAAGGACCTCTCTAGAACTAAGCCCATCGAGTCTACGCCAGCACTCAGAACATCACATCGTTGCTCTGTAATTTATTCTCTCTCATTGGATTTCCAACCCTCAGTGTTCCTACGATCTTCAATCACTCTTCTTATTTCGATTAGTAGGCATGTCTTAGGGGAGAAAGCGTGGAGCTGACAATACAATTTATATGACTTACGAAAGACTAATCCATGCACCAGCACATTTCTATGACATTCTATTGCCCTGCTGTAGATTTAAACTACTAAAGTAATAAATAGAATGACAACATAAAGATATATTGAGTTAAACAAAAAGGAAACAAAGTTCTGGAATAACTCAGCGGGCCAGGCAGCAACTCTGGAAAACACTCACAGGTGACGTTTTGGGTCTAGGCCCTTCACTATATTCAACATTATTAAGGTCATAAGGATTAGGTGCAGAATTAGGCCATTCAGCCCATCAAGTCTACTCCGCCATTCAATCATGGCCGATCTTTCTCTCCCTCCTAACCCCTTTTTCCTGCCTTCTCCCCATAACCTCTGATGCCTGCACTTATCAACATTTCTTCTCTAACCTGCCTCTATCTAGAATGCGATTTTCTTCTCAACGTTAAAAACAAATATTTTATAAAGGGGCTGTCCCACTTGGGAGGCCTTATTGGCGAGTTTAGAAGAGTTTAGGAGAGTTTGAAAAAATGTCATGCTGAAGACCTCCTTCGACAATGTAGAAGACTAGCTTCGACTCGCTGCGACTAACTTCGGGAAAATTGGACACCGAATAGTGGAGAGTGAAGACAACCTCCTTCGACCTCCCTTCGACTATGATGAAAACTAACTACGAATACTTTCGACTACCCTCGATTACCTACGCCTAACATGCCGACTACAACTACGAGTAAAACATGTTGAAAAATACACCGCAACCTAGCTGAGGCCTCGAGTATACGGGGACTACTCTCGAGCATGAAGAAGAATTACCAAGACCTCCTACGACCTCGTGTCGACCATGCTGCGAGTATGAGTCGAGGGCAAAGTCACCCGAACTCGTGGATTAGGTTGCCCAAGTGGGACAGCCCCTTAAGACTGTGGCATGATATAATTCACAGGTATAAACATAGATGACAAATCCGTTGATTCAAATGTTGCAGCTAAATTTACAATGGTTTATGAATTCCAAGTTGCAGATATCGCTAAGCGCATACTTATATATGACTCACAGACATTAAACATCACCTAAAAGGGATTACGCTACAAAAATAGTAAAACACTTCAATTGAAATTAAACCTTCCTTTTACTTAAACCAGATCAATTTCTTTGATTGCATCCTGAAACAGGATTGTCATTTTAAGCTCCTAAATATCAATCAGAAGCATTTTTTTTTAATGTATTTGGATTGGTTAGAGTTCTCAGTGAACAAAGCTCTGTCAGACAGCTTTCTGCTCTGTCTAAGCAATCAATATACCCAGAATGTAGAAGGTTCCGGAAAGTGATGGACATTGCACTGTCCATCACGTGTACTGACCTCCCCACTATTAAAGGGATCTACAGAAAGTGGTCCTTCAAGAAGGCAGCAAATATTGTCCAAGTCCCAGGACAGATCGCTAGGAAACCTTTCAACTCCTCCCCCTTCTGTCATGGGGTAGAATGAGACTGACTCCCCTCCCTCCTCCCTCCCTCTCTCTCCCCCTCCCCAATCTTTGTACATCCCCCAATCCATTCCACTCATCACTTTAATTTCATGTCACGATTCAAGAGAGTTTATTGTCATGTGTCCAGGATCGGACAATGAAATTCTTGCTTCACTTCAGCACAACAGAATATAGCAGGCATAAATAAATAAATAAATACAGAACAGATCGGTGTGACCATATACCAATATATATATACACATACACACACACACACACACACCTAAATAACAGATAAAGTGCAAAGGGCTATTAACGATCAGAGTTTTGTTTGAGTTGAGTTTAATAGCCTGATGGCTGTGGGGAAGTAGCTATTCCTGAGCCTGCATGTTGCAGATTTCAGGCTCCTGTACCTTCTACCTGAAGGCAGCGGGGAGATGAGTGAGTGGCCTGGATGGTATGGGTCTTTGATGATGCTGGCAGCCTTTTTGAGGCAACGACTGTGATAGATCCCCTCGATGGTGGGGAGGTCAGAGCCGATGATGGACTGGGCAGTGCTTACAACTTTTTGCAATCTTTTACGCTCCTGGGCGCTGAAGTTGCGGATGATGGGGAGGAGGGATGAGGGAGGGGGGTGGCAGGGGTGGATGATGAGGGAAATGGGAAGGAGGGAGATGGGATGGTTGAGGGAGATGGGGGGGGGGGGGGCAGCTCTGAGCCCCGCTGTCTACCCGCTGATGAGGGATGAAGGAGGGAGAGGGGAGAGAGGGAGAGAGGGGAGGGAGGGAGGGGGGGGAATGAGAGGGAGGGAGGGAGGTAGAGGAGTGCAGAGGGTGTAGGGAGGGGTGTAGAAGGGGTCCGGGGTGATGGGCAAGGAGGGAGTAGAGTGAGAGGGGGACAGGGAGGGGTGGATTCGATGGGAGGGGGATAGGCGTGAGTGGTGGAATATTGCATTGGGGGAACGGGTGAGTGGTGGAATATTGCGTTGGGGAATGGGTTGCATTGGGGGACCAGGCCTCCCATGTGACAGGGACCCAACGGGACCTACTTAGTCTAGTACAATATAAAAGTGCAGATCTACCACCCATTCCACCTGAAGCTTCATACAGCATCTACCATTTGACAAAAATAAAAGGAAAATAATTTCTCTGCATGCCACTCAGTACTTGCTAGCTGCTGGAAACGGATCAACAGAAACAAACACACTTATTATGAAGAAGTAAAGTCAAAGGCATTTGTTCATTGATAGTCAACATAAAATGACACACCAGGGGGCAGCATTGTGTAATTAAATAAAGTAAAACTTCATATTTCAAAGTGGACACCACTTTGTTTTAAAATAAGCATTGCAGAAGTTACATATATATTATAAAAGGAATAGATGCAAATGTTCCACAAAGTAAAAGTAGTTTTATGAGATTTTGCTAAAATTTGCTGCATTAACAATATTTAATGCAGTTGTAGTGGCCTTTGTCCAAACATTGGCCTTTCGCTAAACTATATCCTCCCCCCCCCCAACCCCCCCGTAGGAACTTATTACCTGACTGGCTTTGTTGTCCTGCCCCCCCCCCCCCCCCCCCCACTTCAATCAACGTGAAGAACTTCCCAGCCCGTTATCTATTCATGATCTCCAGAGATGCTACCTGACCCGCTGAGTTACTCCAGCACTTTGTGTCTTTCATTGTAAACCAGCACCTGTAGTTCCTTGTTTCCATAACTCTGGCCACTGGACTGCTTTCTCATCGATGCCTACTATACTAAGACCGATGGCACACTCAGTCTGAGGCCAGGGGCTCGTCAGTATCACCTCATCTATGAAATTCATCTCTTTGGTGCACATTCTGATTAAGGGTGTGATAAGGTCTGGAATTCAGTGATCCTGATGAAATCTAGGTTGGAACATTTCATGGAGTCACACAAATCCACAGGTGCTGGATTCTTGAACAAAAAAAATAAAGTGCTAGAGAAACTCAGGGGGTCAACAGCGTCTGTGGAAGGAATAGACAGATGACGTCTGGAGTTAGGACCCTTTGTCACACTGAGGATTGGTCCCAACCCAATGTCTATTCCGTCCACAGATGATGCCTGGCCTGTTGAGTTCCTCCAGCACGTTGTTTTTTTGAATATCACATGTAGTACTTCCTTTCTTTGGACAAGGATGATCTCTCAGTTCACTCCAGTTTCCTTCCACGTCCCAAGATGCTGCTGACTGCCGTGCTAGTTCACTGCTGTAAATTATTCCCATTGGAAGTGGGTGGAAGGAACATCGTTGGAGGGGGGGGGGGGAGACGGGGAGTTAGTGGGTACGGAAGAGGTGAAAATTACAGAAAAGTAAACAGGATATTGGGATTGCTTTGAGATCTGGCATTGACTCAACGGGCTGAATGGCACGTTGTGAGATAATATAACCATATAACAATTACAGCACGGAAACAGGCCATCTCGGCCCTACAAGTCCGTGCCGAACATAAATGTATCCCCTACAACTGCCGAAACCCGGGATTGAACCAGGGACCTTTAGATCTTCAGTCTAACGCTCTCCCAACTGAGCTATTTCGGCAGAATATGAGAAGTAAAGTATCGATTCCAGACTTCACTTGCACACCGACGCTGAGGTTACTGACAGTCAGCATTCTGTCCCTTCATCTTATGTCTAAAGCTCAATAAGGAATGAGGGATTTACAAGTTCATGAATCACTTACACCACACTCAATCTATGTAACCACTAAACTCGAGTGAAACAAAGAACACCTTTTCACGTTGCTTTTCACTTCCATTGAAGTTAAATATACTCCCCTGTATAATCTGCCGTTTTGACACGGTTATTGGACAAATTATTATTTTGTTCGAACCTTGAAGAAATAGTTTGAAAGAATGGTTGTGGGAGTGCGAGGTTAATTGCAAAGAGCATCACACTGGGGTCCACACATAGAGACAGCATAATATGATAACAAATAATTGTCGGCAGTTAGTATTACCAGACTTTGCTTGTGTAACAGAATAATTGTTTTGTGGAGTCTCAGCTCATTGTGGAAAGTCTTTGATGCTGGATGCCAGATAAACATTTGATTTTGATTCAAAAGCGTTGCACTATGTCATGCTGCTTTGTAGTACACAACTCCAAACTACTCCAGCAAACTTCCCTTTCCTGTAGTCACAGCTGGGGACAGAATCACGTCCGCAAACACTGATATAAAAAAAAGACAAATTCAAGATACAGTAGGTCACAAAGTGGATTTTTTGGTTCAGGACACTTCTTCAGAAACATCATCTATCCATATCCTCCAGAGATGAATTACTCCAGCACTTTGTGTCCTTTTGTGTAAACCACCATCTGCAGTTCCTTGTTTCCACCTATTTATGATACCACATTAAAAGAAAACATTTGTGCTCCTAATTTCCATCCAAATAAATCTCAAATAAAGACTCACACAGAATTTGACAAAACCAGTGTACCCACTTAGGGGCGAGCGCTTGAACATAGACCAGTCCACCGACTCAAACAGTAACGTAGGAGCTCATGTTTATTCAGACAAATACTGTTCTACTTTCAATACCAAATCCTATTGATTCAGTTTCTTCTTGTATGCAGGAAGGAGGAGCAGAGTCTGTAAGTCAGATGTGTCGCAGTGTTCGAGGGCATTTGAGCCTCTGGTGGGACAGGACACGTGCTGATAGTATCTTGGTAGCTCACAGGTCGGCCTGGTCTAGCCCAAACATTGAAGAACAAGTCCTCAGGGTATTTCGTTTCAAGGCTATTGGTTGTGGATCACAATGCGGAGATTGATTTGCAGAGAACCAGACAAAATATATTCATTTTTTGAATTTGCTTTGACCTGCTACTTTTTCACAAAAAAATGTAATTCCACAGATTTTAAATATTAATGCAAGAGTCTGTTCAGCTTCTGAAGATACATTGATTACATGTTGAGAATGCAACAGGAGTGATTAGATCCCCAAAATCTCTATGTACATATTTCCAAGCATCTGTCCCAGGGAACATTACATGCAACACGACATTAGAACTATTCTTAAATTCACCCGTGACAAATGCACAATTCACAAGACACAGATACAGACATATACGAAACATGATGTCACAAATGTCGTTGTTACTGTTACAATTGGAATCTGAGATTAAAATGTCACAGCCATTATGAATTATCCATCACTTATCTCCAGCAAGATGAGATAAGATTGGTTCCCAACGTGGGGCGTATGCCCCACAGGGGGGCAATTTGATTTTTAAGGGAAGCAATTTCCACCTAATGTCTTTTTTTTTTTACAATTTTTTAGTAACTTCTTGCTCAGAACTTTAACTGTCTTTTGTTTATTTCATTTTTCTTTTTCATGGATGCCATGTTCTTTTGAAGCTTGTTTAAACCAAGGTATTGGCGTTTTAAGCTTCTTCAGCTGAAATGGAGTTCACTTTTTAAATGATAAGAATTATATATCACCACATGGGGGGGGAGGGGCATCAGGATTTTAGAGGTGATTAGGTGGGGAATGGCCAAAAAAAGGTTGGGAACCACTGATGTAAACCCTATTTAAGCACATATGGTCAGATTGGTGGCAGGTTTCCAAGAAGATTAAGTTTAGCTCCACCTGTTCTGGTAAATTCTGCACAAACCCCCTCTGTCTCCTGTACAGATGAAGGGTCTCGACTGACAATCCCTCCACAGATGCTGATCTGCCAAGTTCCTCCAGCAATCTGCTTTTTGCTTCAGATTCCAGCATCTGCAGTCTCTTGTATCTCCACTCCATTGTTCCCCTTCTAAGGTCAATGACAGTTCAGCATTACTAACATGTACCCCACCTGAATGTGTGATCTTAGTTATCTAATGACAGCAGTGTGTGTAACCTGGGCTGGGATTAAAGATAATGTTCCGTTTGGGGAGTCTGCACCCCGGGGGCATGAACATCGACTTTTCCCAATTCTGTTAGCCCTTGCTGTCTCCTCCCCTTCCTCAGCTCCCCTGCTGTCTCCTCCCACCCTCCAGCCTTCCGGCTACTCCTCCTTTTCCCTTTCTTGTCCCCACCCACACTCACCCCTGATCAGTCTGAAGAAGGGTTTCACCGACACGTTGCCTATTTCCTTCGCACACATACATGCTGCTGCACCCGCTGAGTTTCTCCAGCTTTTCTGTGTAACCTTAAAGATAATGCCAACTGCATCCTTAATCAATAGTTCATTTCAGCAAAGATCCCTGGTTTCATTATTCAATGAATAATTATGAGCTTCTATGAATAGTAAAAGCGCACACACATATACGGACACACTCAGTTGCACACTGACACACACACACACGGACACACTCAGTTGCACACACACTCACACACACACACGGACACACTCACACACGAACACACTCAGTTGCACACACTCAGTCACACACACACTCACACACTGACACACTCAGTCACACACTCACAGTCACACACACATTCAGTCACACACACACTCAGTCACACACACACACACACACTCAGTCACACACACATTCAGTCACACACACACTCAGTCACACACACACTCAGTCACACACACAACCGCACTCGCATGCACACACACAGTCGCACCAACACACTAGCCACAGGTGAGGTCCTGGTACTCTGGCTAACTTTGTGTTTTTTTTTTAAGAAGGGCTACAAAGAAAAATCGGGGAACTTGGGGAGACAGATTATATAATGAAGATTGCCACTGGGATAATGGTAGACTACTATCTTCTGTGCTCACTGTATTTTGTTTACCTTTACAAACTTAGACCCAGTCCCATTTTGTTGCAGGTGATATAAAAGGGCTGTTGCCAATGGCCACAGCTGACACAGTATTGGCATTAATAATAGACCTTCCTGCTTTCCACACGAGTCGAGTCCAATAAACCAAACACTGCCATTATTTCCCTGTTCAGCTTACCCCTAGCATTACCATAGCATGCCCATTTGAATCCTGCATAAAACAGAACTCCATGTAGGAAGGGAGAGCAGATGCTGGTTTAAACCGAAGACAGACATCAAAATGCTGGAGTAAATCAGTGGGACAGGCAGCATCTCTGGAGAGATGGAATGGGTGATGTGTCAGGTCGAGACCCTTCTTCAGACTCAACCGGTCTTAAACAGAACCCTGTCCCATTCTTCAACGCCATTTAAAAAAGCAGTAGCGGTCATGCTTGCCTGACTGGATGTGAATTCCTGTGTATGAAGATGTTTGTCTTGAGGGCAGCTTTCTACAAGCCCACAGACAAACCAAACTCTCATTGCTCATCTCTATCCTGAAATGAGAGTGCATGGTAAATTCTTCAACTCAGTAATACATTCCACAATTGCGTCTCTGAGGTTTGGGGTGTCGGTATCAAAAGTTGCAGCTGTCAAATTTTTCGAGAGTTTTGGTTGAAGTAACTGCAATATTTTAGCAGCCTCACTTGACATGGAATGGGGGCTTACTCCCCACTTCTCCTATGTAGTGAATATAATGAACTAACCGACCAACCAATATTCACAAACTAGAGAGCGCACCTGACTTGCCATCTACCTCATTGGAGACCTTTGGACTATCTTTAATCAGACTTTACTGGACTTTATCTTGCACTAAATGTTGTTCCCTTTATCCAGTATCTGTACGCTGTGGACGGCTTGATTGTAATCATAGTGATAGAGTCATACAGCTTGGAAACAGGCCCTCCGGCCCAACTTGCCCACACCGACCAACATATTCCATCTCACTCATTACAACATGTATATACACAACATATATACACCTGGCAGTAAACTAAACAATAGGGAGTGGTAACTTGTGAGAAATAAATTCAGTCCTGAATATTTGCGTCAGAATGTGATACAATGGGAGAATGCAGCTGGACAATGGGAGAATGCAGCTGGACAATGGGACAATGCAGCTGGTGGAACAGCCCTGTACAGAACAACCACGACAACGCTATTCTCTCCGTCCTGCCGCTCCAGCAGCTACTTGGCCTAATGAAGAAATAGACTCTGCCAGACAATGTCAGGATATGGGGCCCATTGATATGACTGAGTACGTGCTGATAATTTCCCACGCCACAGATAGGCCGCAACCTTTAGCTTAAAGACACATAGAGGCTGCTGAGAAAACTGCTTCCCAACAGACGGGAACTGATTTCCTGTTTAACCCTCTGAGAATCCCCAGTAGGGTAATTCCATTATAACAACTGGGATCTATGCCTCAACTTCCATTATTACAAAGACACATGCAACGAGTCATGTCTTGAAGTACAATTTGTTTAAAAATGCTTTTGAATTTGTTCCAGTTCCTTCCTTTCTGCACCAAACACATAAAAAAAAAAATCCAAAATTGCTTCAGTTCTGTCATGACATTCTTGAGTCTAGAGCTTAGAGATAGAATACAGACACAGACCCTTGGGCCCACTGGGTCCATGCCAACCATCGATCACCCGGTTACATTGGTTCTATGTTATCCCACTCTCGCATCCTCGTCCTACACGTTCAAGGCAAATTGCAGTCTTTGGGATGTTGGAGGAAACCAGAGCGCCTGGAGAAAACCCACGCAGTCACTGGGAGAATGTGCCACCTCCACACAGACAGCACCCGAGGTCAGGATCGAACCCGTGTCTCCGGCGCTGTGAGGCAGCCGCTCTATCAACTGCGCCATTGTGCTGCCCTGTAAAGCTGTAAGGCACAGGAATTTCTTTAGTCAGAGGGTGATGAATCTGTGGGATTCTTTGCCACAGAAGGCTGTGGAGGCCAAGCAAGTGGATATATTTAAGGCAGATATAGATTTTTGATTAATACAGGTATCAGGGGGTATGGGGAGAAGGCAGGATAATGGGATTTGGAGGGAGGGATAGATCAGCCATGATTGAATGGCAGAGTAGACTTGATGGGCCGAATGGCCTATTTCTGTTCCTGTCACTTATGACCCTACGGCCTTGGTTTGGCACAAGCACACTTGTGTAGTGTAATATCAATGTAGGTCAGATGATAAACCGTGTGGAGAGCCCAAGTCAGTAAATACCATGTCAACTTTCCTTTGATAAGACCCAAACTAGAAATTCAGTTCAGCAAAAGACATACAATCCATGACAGAAAGGAACAGGTGCTTTGACAAGTCAGTCTGTCCAACACAGTCTGTCTTTCCTTAAAGGTGTGTTAAAGTGTACAAAATTACAAGAAATCCACATCAGTTCCATGTAGGGCTGAGACGGAATTTTGTGCAATATATAATGCACATTAGAATTTCAAATCTCTGTGCAATAATGCACAGACTTCATGCATCTGTCGAGAAATGCAAGCACATGAAGTGGAGTATTTTGCCATTGATGGGAGCTCTTGCAGCCACAGTTCACTATTGACTTTAGACTTTAGAGATACAGCATGGAAACAGACCCTTTGGCCTGCTGAGTCCACACCAACCAGCGATCACCCTGTACACAAGCACTATCCTACGCACTAGAGAAAATTTGCTAATTAACGTACGAACCTATACATTCTACCTTTGGAGTGTGGGAGGAAACTGGAGCACCCGGAGAAAACCCACGCAGTCACAGGGAGAACGTACAAACTCCAGACAGACAGCACCTGCAATCAGGATCGAACTTGGATCTCTGGCGCTGTAAGGCAGCAACTCTACCACTGCGCCATTGTGCCCGCCCTACTGGAAGCTCTAGTTCCAACATGGTCGATTAGACATCCAAATGTGCTTTATAACAGCTGCCAGGTAATGAGACCAAGTAGGAAACATCTCCAAAAGCCATTGGGCCTTCTGCTAGAAGTGGCCACCTCCCTCTCCAATCGCACCCTCCTCCCAATAATATCTTATGCCCCATCCCTGGTGGGAGTTAATTACCATCAGGCCATCCAAGGCACTTCAAGGGGTTGTCTCACTGCCAGAACCCTTGACAGAGCCAGGCTTCAATCCTCTGCAAAAACCTTACAAGCATCCAGGCGTAAAATCTGACTGGTTCACGTTGCCATGACAAATGTCATTAGGAATTGCTTTGTTCTAACAATGCTCTATCAGCTTCAGGGCAAGTCACTTTTACTGATAAATACTTGTTTGAAAGTTCCCATATTAGACGCCCACTTTACAACTGTCCAGGTTGAGCAGATGGACCCTGCAAATCAGTCTTTGACCTCACCCTATTGCAGATAATCCTTGTGTCCTACCCATCCCTCCAGCCACCTTCTCTGCAACTTAAAATGATCTTTTTCCCATTCATGATGAAGAGTCTCTGGCCTGAACTCTGTTTCTTTTTCTGCAGATGCTGTCTGACCTATTGAATGTTCCTAGCATTTTTTGCGACTTGTTTCTTCCCTCATCTCTTCCCTTCCACCTATATCCCTTCTTCTGGCTTCACAATTAACAACTCTTCATTCCTTATCTCACACCTGCCTTTTTTATCTCTGGCTTTTGTCCAAACATCTGCCTATCAAACTCTCCCCCTCACCTGTATCCACCTATCACTTGTTATTTCTATCCGAAGAATATCAAACGTTTGATTAAATAACTTTATAGCTCCAACGTTCCCCACAAGCAGCAAAGCATGGCATTGAGACACAGCCGGCAGGGCTGCTATCTTGCAGCACCAGACACCTGGGTTTGACCCTGGCCTCGGGCGTTGAGTTTGCATGTTCTCCCTGTGAACGCATCAGTTTCCTCCCACATCTCAAACAAGTGTGTGTTTGTAGGTTAACTGGCCTCTAGGTTGATTACATTTCCCCTGGTGTGTCGGGAGTGGGATAACAGAGAGATAGTGTGAACAGGGTGATGAAGCTCGACATAGACTCTGTGGGCCGAAGGGCCTCCTTCCATGCCGTATCTTTCAATCAATCTCTGGAATGTCCTATTGTTGTACAAACCTCTACCTCTGTTCAACTTTGGCCGGGGGTGCATCTCCTCCTCATTCCCAGCAGATCATGACATCTTCACAACTAATGGTTCTCCAAGTCCACTACCCTTGATAGTCTTCTCTAATGACTTCTTCAACCATCAATACCCGCCATTCTGCCTACATTTCCGTGTACAGTGCAAGTAATAGTTAAATTACTGGATTAGCATCCAGGAGATCTACTCTACCTGTAATTAAATCAATATGGATTCAAATCTGGGCAGCACAGTGCACAGAGATAAAGTTGCTGCCTTACAGCACCAGAGACCTGGGTTCAATCCTGACCATGGGTGCTGTCTGTGCAGAGTTTGTACCTTCTCCCTGTGACCGTACAGACAGCAACCGTAGTCGGGATCGAACCCGGGTCTCCGGCGCTGTGAGGCGACAACTCTACCGCTGTGCCACAGTGCCGCGCATTAAGATTTGTTCGTTAATTGGCTTTGGTAAAATTGTAAATTGTTCCTCGTTTGTTGGACAGTGCTAACGTACAGGGTGACTGCTGCTTGGCGTGGACTCGGTGAGCTGAAGGGACTGTTTCTGTGCCATCTATAAAACCTAAAGTCTAAAAAAAAACTCTGCACTGTTAACCATGAAACAGCCAGATATGTTGTAAAAATCCATCCAGTCTACGACAGTTCCTATACCACTCCACACCTACTGATGTGGATGACTCTCAATTAAAGGACAATTTGGGCCACAGAATGATGCCACATTGCCAGCCATGTTCACACCCTGTGAATGAATGAACAAGATAACGCGTAAGATCTCTGTAGTTACAAAATTCACAACTGCCCTCTCAAATCTCCCTACAATGTCTATAAATGTTTAAAGTGTTTAATTAATAAATCTGCGTTTTCAGTTTCTCGACTGTGATAGTCAGATTGCTGTCTAGATACACAGCCTAATTGTCTTGTTTTAAATTACCATTGTTACTTTCCAGACCTGTGTTGTCTGAGGACAGGAAGTCATCCTGCTCTCTATCGGTAGTCCAGCTTTAGATTTAAGACTTTAGACTGGAGATACAGCACGGAAACAGGCCCTTCGGCCTACCGAATCCATGCCATTCGGCGATCACCCCATACTATCTTACACATCGTAGCACTATCTTACACATAAGGGACAATTTACAATTTTTTTACCAAAGCCTGCACTCCTGTACATCTTTGGCATGTAGGGGGAAACCTGAGCACCTGGAGAAAGCCCACGCGGTCACAGGGAAAATGTACAAACTTTGTACAGACAGCGGCCATAGTCAGGATCGAACCTGTGTCTCTGGTGCTGTCAGGCAGCAACTCTACCACAGTGCCACAGCTGCAACCATCGTTTAACATCTTAAATAAATGTCGTTGGTACTTTGCCGTTTCGTTCATCAGCTCTGACGCCAGTCAGCATAGTTGACCAAAGATTCGAAGCTGCCTCCCATTGTGGGTATTTTCCATCAGCAGAGCTACCCCTTCTGTGGTCCGTTGGTATATAACCTGTTCTATTAAAGCAGACTTCCTGAATAAAAGTAGAGAAGATATATGTGCTCTTTAGTGACAGGACGTACAAAACTCAGATCCAACTTCCGATGAGGGAAGTTGCCCCCAGGAACCAGACTTAAACAGATTATGGAAAGGAAGGCAAAAGACTGGCAGGGGGAAGTGGTGGAACTAATTCTTGCAGGAAACATAGTCACGTAATCTACTTAAAGTTATTAAATTTATTCTGAAAAATCCTGCTCTTTCCTCATGTACAAACTGTTTAGAAAAACTGTGGGAATGTGTTGGGGCACAGCGTGCTGTGGGAAAGGGTGATCAGATGCTCACAAAATGTCGAAATGACTAGGGGGGGAAAGCCGAGGCCTGGGGCAGTATTATGTGTATCTGTACCATGAAGATTTAGTGTGGGAGATAAAATTAATAATCTTGGACGCTTCCAGATAATCATTTCTAATGTTCTGGCCAATATTTGTCTCCTCAACCCACATCAATAAACTAATGTTAAGTTACCCCATGGGAGATCTTATTGCATGCAGATTGGCTTCTGTGTTTCCTGCAAGTGTAACTATGCTACAAATCTATTGTAAACTGCTTTGGGTTCTTTTGATGTTTAAAAATTTGAGTTGAGATTGCATTTTCGCAACGACCACAATCCAAAAGTACTTTAATTAACAGCAATCTTCCAATGAGCATTTTGAAATTTTGAGTGGTGCACAAATGCAAGTCCATCGTGTTGGAAGGAACTGCAGATGTTGGGTTAAACTGAAGAACTGTGGTGGAGTAACTCAGCGGGCCAAGCAGCATCTCTGGAGAAAAGGAATAGCTGACGTTTCGGATCAAGTCCATTCTACACTCTTTAGTCTCAACCCGAAACGTCACCCATTCCCTTTCTCCAGAGATGCTGTCTGACCCGCTGAGTTACTCCAGCTTTTTGTGTCAATCTGCAAGCCCATCTTTCTCTTTTCCCTCTTGCTGTCCTTTCAACATGACATAAAGTTCCTTGTTGCAGAATGTTAGCTGCATATACAAGGCCAGCAGGGCACAAATGCCATGAGAGCAAACCATTTTCAAACTATGATGTCTATTGCCCATCGCTTAAGTTTGTTTACTTAAAAACAGAACCCAATTAGAGCATTAAACATTGAATGGTACTTTATCTCTGATCCACAGCCAGGCCCAGGGGAGTGTTGGGCGTTTACCATGTAGGGATGAATAGGAATGTCCTAGAGTTCTTTCTCCTTAATGTACCACTTGACTGTTTACACAGAGCAGCCGATGGAAAGGAAGCCTCGTTAGAAGCAGAGCCGAAAATAGTTGACATAACCTTCCGAAAATTGGTCTAACTTTTAATCTCAGGAAGCAGAATATTTTTCTCCCATTCCAAACAGATGTCTGGTGATTTTGTTGTTGTTTTCTTTCTTGCTCCGCACTTTTATCAAAGTTGGACAAGTTCTTCATATTCATTCTTCCTTCAATCCAATCCTTCAAAATACTATTTAATATTTCAACCATCTGTTGTTACTGAGTAGCTGCGATACTAAATTTGGCTACTATATCTGTTGACATAAACTTTGGACACTTATCAATTCATTATTTTTTAGGAATGCACAGGAAAGCCATTACAAATTAACAACGGAAGATTTGTGTTTTTGTTTCCTAAACTCCACAACTTGCGATAAGTTGTCCAAATGGCCATTTAGTGATAACATGCAGTTATGTGTCATCATTAATCTATCAAAAGAGCATAAACCATTTCATAGAAATATTGAGCAAATTTAGACAGGAAGATTGGATACTAAGGGGCAGTTTGGCAAATTCATTGAAGAGAAGGAGGGAATACTCAGGCATTGAAAATGTGGAGAGAGAAAAATGGAGAGAGGTAGTGTTTCAGATCAATGACTTTTCATCAGGATGGAGTTTAGGTCCTTGGGATGCTGTATCTTCATCTGTCTCTACAAGTGTGATTACACGGGGTTGCTTGAGAGGTTAGAAGCAGAGGAACATGGAGAAACCACAGGGTACCATGGCTGAGGGAGATTCACAGCTAGGAGCAATTTACAGAGGCCAATTAACCAACAAACCTGCATCGACGTTCCTGATAGCGGCATCCAGCTAACGGGGTGTCATTTACTCCGAGCCGACAGGACAACAGAGGTGGGGGTCTGTGCATTTATGTAAATAAAGCATGGTGCACAGACTCCACCATCATCGAGAGTCACTGCTCAGCTAACCTTGAGTTCCTCTTGGTTAGATGCAGACCGTTCTATCTGCCCAGAGAGTTTACCTCCACTGTTGTGACTGCAGCCTATATCCCTCCTGATGCTAATGCCAAGCTTGCAATGAAAGAGCTGCATACTGCCATTAGCAAACAACAGACTCACAACCCCGAGGCAGCCTTCATTGTTGCGGGTGACTTCAATCACTCCAACCTGAAGACTGTACTCCCCAAATTCCACCAACATGTCTCCTTCCCCACTAGAGTAGACAAGACACTGGACAAAGTCTACACCAACATGGCTGAAGCTTACAAAGCCGTCCCCCTCCCCCACCTTGGTCAGTCTGATCACCTCTCATTGTTCCTGCTCCCTAAGTACTCCCCACTCATCAGACGGGTTAAACCCACTGTGAGGACAGTTAAAGTCTGGTCAGAGGAAGCGGACTTCACACTTCAGCAGTGTTTTGGAAACACTGACTGGAAGGCGTTTGCAGCCCAGGCCACCCTTGACTCCCACACGGACATTGATTCCTACACATCCTCTGTTCTGGACTTTATAAACTCCACCATCAATAGTGTCACCTCCCTCAAACGGGTGACCATATTCCCGAATCAGAAGCCATGGATGAACAGCGAGGTCAGGCTACTGCTGAAAGCACGGGACACCGCTTTCAGGTCAGGCGATGCTCGAGCCTACAGTTCATCCAGGGCTAACCTGAAGAGGGGCATCAGGAAGGCCAAGCACTGCCATAAGCTCAGGATTGAGGAGCACTTCAACAACAACTCCGACCCCCGACGCATGTGGCAAGGCATCCAGGCCATCACGGACTATAGACCCACCAACATCACCCCCACATCCAGCGACGCCTCCTTCCTTGAGGAGCTTAACCACTTCTATGGCCGCTTCGACAGGGACAATCTAGAGACAGCCATCAAGGCTGTGCTACCTGCCGATCACCAACCCCTCACACTCACCCCCTACGACGTGTACGTGGCACTGAGTAGGACTAATGCACGTAAGGCTGCTGGCTCTGACGGCATCCCCGGGCGCGTCCTCAGGGCCTGTGCTGCGCAGCTGACAGACGTCTGGACTGACATCTTCAACCTGTCACTTGCCCAAGCAGTTGTCCCCACTTGCCTTAAAACCACCTCCATCGTGCCGGTGCCAAAACACTCCACTGCGGCAAGCCTCAACGACTTCCGCCCAGTTGCACTTACTCCCATCATCACCAAGTGCTTCGAGAGGCTGGTCCTGGCACACCTCAAAAGCTGCCTACCCCCCACATTGGATCCCTATCAGTTTGCCTACCGCAAGAACAGGAGTACGGAGGATGCCATCTCAACGGCACTTCACTCCGCCCTCTCCCACCTCGACAACAGAGACACTTACGTAAGAATGCTGTTCATCGATTACAGCTCAGCATTCAACACCATTATACCATCTAAACTGATCACCAAACTCGGTAACCTGGGCATCGACCCCTCCCTCTGCAACTGGATACTGGACTTTCTAACCAACAGACCCCAGTCTGTGAGGTTAGACAAGCACACCTCTTCAACTCTCACTCTGAACACCGGCGTTCCACAGGGCTGTGTGCTGAGCCCCCTCCTCTACTCCCTCTTCACCTACGACTGCGCACCTGTACATGGTACTAACACCATCATCAAGTATGCAGATGATACAACGGTGATTGGCCTCATCAGCAACAACGATGAGTCGGCCTACAGGGAGGAGGTCCAGCACTTAGCAGCATGGTGCGCTGACAACAACCTGGCCCTTAACTCCAAGAAGACCAAGGGGCTCATTGTAGACTTCAGGAAGTCTAGGGGCGGCACGCACACCCCCATCCACATCAACGGGACGGAGGTGGAACGTGTTTCCAGCTTCAGGTTCCTGGGGGTCAACATCTCCGGTGACCTCTCTTGGACCCACAATACCTCAACCTGGCCAAGAAGGCTCACCAGCGTCTCTTCTTCCTGAGGAGACTGAAGAAGGTCCATCTGTCTCCTCAGGTCCTGGTGAACTTCTACCGCTGCACCATCAAGAGCATCCTTACCAACTGTATCACAGTATGGTATGGCAAGGACTGCTCTCACCCCAATCATGGACTGTTTACCCTCCTACCATCCGGGAGGCGCTACAAGTCTCTCCGTTACCGGAGCAGCAGGTCCAGGAACAACTTCTTCCCTACGGCTGTCACACTACTCAACAATGTACCTCGGTACATGTAAATAGATTTATTTATTGAAATCATATTCTATGTCGCTCTTCCAGGGAGATGCTAACTGCATTGTGTTGTCTCTGTACTGTACACTGACAATGACAATTAAAGTTGAATCTGAATGTGATGTCCTTGGGATATGGGAGGAAAGCAGATCATCCAGATCATCCAGCCAAAACCCACGCAGTCACAGGGAGAACGAGCAAGCTCCACACAGACAGCACCCAAGGTCAGGATTGAACTGGGGTATGTGAAGCAGTAGCTCTACCAGCAGCACCACTGTACCACCCTGTCTTTACAGGAAAGGCCATGTTGCATTAAGAAAACCAGTAGCTGCATTTTCTTTTAATCCTTATACTTTGAAGGACAAACACCATTTAAAATTGCAGTAGCAAGTTGCTGATGGTTGTCTATGAGCAAGTGACTTCCTCAAGCAGATATTTCTGCACTTGCTTCACTCATCTTCAATTCAATGTGAAGCCCCAGTCAGGGCCTAGAAAGGCCTAGGAGCTCCTCGGTCATTACATAGTGATGCAATCTAACAAGTAGTCTGCCCATGTGTAAAATGGGGACCGGTGACATGACCGTGTTCATGGTACTAATAATGAAACTCATGATCTGGAGGGCATGTTATATCTTGGTTCCAATGCACCAGCAACAAACCACAATAAATGTAGCCAGAGGAAGCATCTCTGTCATTTTTAGTTTATGAAGGTTAACACAAAAATCTGCGATTAATGCACTTTATGGCCTAAGGCAAAGTTTGAACAAAGTTGGCTCGAAAAAGATTAGAGATTTCAAATATGAGCACTGATATACAAATAATCTTATGGTGGTTGACAGTTAATGCCTTCAGGTTAAATATAACTAAAAAGACAGGACTATAAACCTTGTGCAAACCATGCACAAAGCAATCCTACAAAAATCTATTTTACCCATAAAATCTCTATTCTTTCAAATGTATGCTGCCACGTGTGGGAAGATATTCTGTCATCTGGTTTACTTTTGAATGTCCTAACTTGTGTTGGGTTGGAACATAATGAATGTCTCCCAGCCCTCCAAGTACAAGTGTAATTGGATAAGGATCAACAATAAAAATGGCTGACGTTTTTATTCCCCAGTCTGAGTCGGGGGCATCCAGACAACCCACCACACAACCTCCACTGTCAGGTGAACTCAGGTCAGTCAACACAGCACAATCTGTGCTTCTAAACTAGCAGCTTCCAGTGGATTTGACATGGGATTAATCTGGACTATCCACTAATCACAGAATCACAAAAAATGGTTACAACACAACAGGACACCACAAACTGCAGAATCTTGAGCAAAAAACAAATTGTTGGAGGAACTCAATGGTTCTGGCAGCATCTGTGGAGGGAAATAGACAGACTACATTTCAGGTCGGAGCCCTTCTGCAGACCAGCGGTAGAGTTGCTGCTTAGAGACTCGATCCTGACCTCTGGTGCTGTATGTACGGAGTTTGTACGTTCTCCCCGTGACCTGCGTGGGTTTTCTCCGGGAGCTCTGGTTTCCACCCACACTCCAAAGACGTACGGGTTTGTAAGTTAATTGGCTTTGCAAAATTGTAAAATTGTCCCTAATGTTTGTAGGCAAGTGTTAGTGTGTGGGGATCGCAGGTCAGTGTGGACTTGGTGGGCCGAAGGGCCTGTTTCCATGCCATGTATCTCTAAACTAAACTAAAAATAAAGTACTGGACATTGGATGAATATTGACTTCCCCACCGATGAAGGGATAAACAGAAAGTCAACAAATAGAATCAAAAACCCACACCACCCTGGCCATGCACACGGCTGCTTATCTCCAAGTTCAAGAACACATTCTGCCCTTCAGCATCAGGCTCTTGAACCACCCTGCACAACCCAACATCAACACAGAACTACTTAAGACTTGAAAGGTATCAGTTTGCACTGTTATGGTCTGTTTATGTAATATAACTGATAATTTATTGTATTATTGTTTATTACATATCTATTTGTTGTGGTGTTGCGTTAATATGCCTGTAAAGCTGCAGCAAGTAGGAACATCATTGTTCTTGTTCAGGCCATGTGATAATTAAACACTATTGATTTGTGGTTTTCCTGCTTTTTGCACTTTTTGCTTCTATTTTAACGTCCAAACAGCTGCATGTATTTTACCCACTTTCTCAGTCCTTCCAGCCACTTGACATGAGCTGTATGCATTCCCACACACTAGGAAATGGTCCCCTGGATCATATTGCATCTTCTATTTTCCCCCAACCAAAACATAATTCTTCCCATTTTTCGGTACTAAATTTCAATCTGACAATCCATACCATTAATCTCTCTGTAGGTTCTAAAACTATCCTCCTCACGGTTCACACTTATCACATGTTACGTGAAAATTTGGAAATAAAGCCTTATGCTCCCAAGTTAAGATATTAATTTTGAGTCTCAAGAAACGTCTGGACCTAAAATGTAACATTCATATTCTGCAAAGATGTTGTCTGAGCCATTGAATCACTTTGTGTCCTTTTAAGATATTAACATGTAAAGAAAAACAGTGGGCTTATTATTGACCGGGAGGGAACGCTGCTATACACATCTGTCTAAAAGCAATACATTTCCCTATTATTCCTATTACTTTGCCAATATTTGACCAATGTCGCTACAGCCTCTTTTATTTTATGGCTTTCACATGACGATATCTGCCGTGGTATTTTATCGTTCAAATTGGAAATCCATTCACTGTCACATCAAGCACATTTCCTCCATCGATCCTCTCTGTTACGTCCAGAAGTTTATTAGTTAGCCATTATTTGCCTGTTACTAAATCCATGCCACTTTTTCTAATCAATCTGCACTGCGAGCATTGTCCACGGTTGTTTCCACAACTTTCTCCAACACTGAGACTAAGATGGTTTACAAAATATCGCTGTTCTTTTTATAACCTTCTAAGGAGTTAAAATAAATTAATCTTTAATCTAATTAATCTTTTTCACAGGAAGAGTAAGTCAACTCATTTCCTGTAAAAAAAATACCCTGCCCTGATGAGCCAATTGATAGCAAGGGCAGGAAACAGGCAGCAGTCGCATTAATTTAGTTGTCGTAAATTCAAATTCAAATAGAAGACATATCAGCATTTAGTGCAGCAAAATGCAACTATAGGAAAGCTGACAGCTGAAACCCGGTGTGTTTTTGAGGATAAGAAGGAGCCAAACAGTCCATTAACGTTTTAAAAATAAACACAGCATGTTGCAGTAACTCAGTGGGTCAGGCAGCAACTGTGGAGGACATGGTTAGATGACGATTCTGGTCGGGACTTCTTCAGACTGATTGTAGTAGGGGAGAGAAAACAGGAGAAAAAGTGGGTGTGGGACAAAGCCTGGCAAATGATAGTTGGATAGAGGTGAGGGGAGGTTGATTGGAATATAACTGGACCAAGGCTAGAGATGAATAGAAGACAAAATGGTGAACGATAAGGAGAGGGGTGAAATGGGAAACTAGAGGCAGGGATATACTGTAGGTGGAAGGGGAAAACAGGGTATTTATTTTGTCCACACCTGAATTCTCGGATAGTGGGTGCTCTGCTGGGGAGGGAGGGGGAAAAAAGGATTGGGATGGTGTTACTTAGAATTGGCGAATTCAAAATTCATACTAAAAATTAAAAAAAATACACAGTGCTGGAGTAACTCAACGGGTCAGGTGGAATCTCTTGGCGTTTCAAGACAATACAGTTTAATTGTCATATGTACTGGAATGGAACCATAAGGTTCTTGCAGCAGGTTTGTTATTTTAAGCCATTTCTTAACCCGAAATCAAAGCACCAAAACACCCTGCCAACACTGCATGGTACCCAAGAACAGTGAGATGCAAGACGTTGCTCTGGGATCATGTGACCCAGTACACACTTCGGCAACTCTCCCACTCAAATCACAGGGCAGACTTCAATTGCACAGAGGGATAGAGATACATTCTTGGTGTCTCGCATGTAAGACTGGTGTGGTGGAAATATCACAACTGCCTGAAGATCCAAGCCAGCTCGAGGTTCTTAATTAGATCCATGCCAAGCAGCTTCTTCCAGCCATGTTTATTTTGTCCACACCTGAATTCTCGGCTGCGTCAACTCCCTCTCCACTTTTGCCTGGAGAACTATAAATGAGGCCATAAACACTGAGAATAGGAAGGGTCGCCCCCTTGTCATTCCAACAACCCTCAACAGGGCATTGTAGCAAGCAGAGCTGCGGCCTCACAGCTCCTGTGCTCTGGGTTCAATCTTGACCTCTGGTGCTGTCTGCGTGGAGTTTGCACACTCTACCTTTGATTGTTTGGGTTTCCTCTGTGTGCATCAGTTCTGACCACATATTATTAAAGACAAGCAAGTAGGTAGATTAATTGGGCTGTCCCTCATGTAGGTGGATGTTGAACATTCGTGGCATGGATGAGAACATGGGCACAATGCATTGGGGTTAGTTAAGGTTCAAGCAAATGTGTACTTGTTAGATGGTGCAGGAATAGCTGCACATAGGGGCTGTTTCCATGTAACCCACTGCTGTCCAGCCACAGCCTCTCCGTAATAGAAAAACATGATTCCCTTCTGCACAAGGCCCATAGAAAGCCAGGGTGGAGACGCATTCTGGGCCAAACTTTGCCATCTCACTTCACACTTCCATATAAATAGAAACACAGAAACATAGAAAATGGGTGCAGGAGTAGGCCATTCTGCCCTTCGGCCCTTCAAGCCAGCACTGCCATCCAATATGATCATGCTGATCATCCGGATTCAGTACCCGGTTCCTGCTTTCTCCCCACACCCCTTGAATCCATTAGCCCTAAGAGCTAAACCTAACTCTCGAGTACACGTCCACCATATTGCAAAGACTGTCCTATATTGCACTACGTGGAGAGCAGAGCCTCACAATTGACTGCCCTTGGGGTTTGAAGGTTATCGACTTTCATATTCATTAGCTTCTCTATCCCTAATGTATTTCCAAAATCAATCAATCACTGCTAACCTCTCACTTCCCTTCCCTCCCGGAGGACGTTTCTTTTCTACGCCATTTGATGGATTATCCTTCTAATAATAACTGAGAAACTTCCTCAACAATAATAATTGAACTCATCCCAGAGTAAAACTCATTTATTTACAGATAAGCATTATTGCAGAAACACCACTTCAATTTAACCCATGACATTGTACATTAGGAAGAAGAGAGACACTGGACAAACCATGATGTCAGATGGTGGATGTCAGGATAACATCGAAACACATACATACATAGAAAATGTCACTCAGTTCCCGTTAGGTCACTCTGTACCCCACTCCTCTCAAAAGAAGAACCTCAACCTTTTCTGGTCCCCACAGCATTATCTGAGTAAATTGAAGGCCATTATTCCAAGAGCAATCTGATCTAATCTTACTTCTGCTTCATTCTCAAATCCTCCCACAACCTTCAATTGACTTCAGAGTAATTTCACTGCAAGAATCGACCTCCAATTTTCCTTCCAAACTGCAAGGGATACATTTCCTTTGCCAGTTCATCACAAATAAACATTCATTTCCAGGTTAACTATATCTTGGATTTAATTCATCCATTAATGATTTCCCATCCCTGTTGAATCTTTTGAAGTGGCAGGTCCAAATGTTGTGCTGAAGGTCAGAGTAACCACACGGAAATGAGTGTTAAGAATTCAGTCAAGAATAGGCATCCTGTGATTTAAGAATATTCCATTAAAAAATGTTCCTCTGCTAATGTTTGATTTGACTACAACCATTAAATGTGGTATTGCACGAGGCTCTCAGCTGGTATTGGGAGAATAATTCTCAACTTTCATCAAAGTCAGCAACTTTCAAATTTTAACTCTGATGTTAGGAGCAAAGACTCGAGTATTGCTGAGGCCATTGGGTGAACTATCCAACATGAACCGGAGTGCTCTGTTCTTTCCAGGCTCAACGGCCGGTCCCTTCGTCGACTGATTCACCAAGGAATGAAAATGAAAGGAAATGAATAAAAACTGAAAATACTATGAACATCCAGGAGATCTATGGCACATCTGTGAACAGAGTAAAACTGTCAATGTCTCAGGTCTGGGACCCTTCATTAGGGAGTTGCACTCATTAAGTATTAGCAAACTCTTGCAAACTTCAACATAAAGTGCTGGAGTAACTCAGTGGGTCAGGCAGAATCTGTGGAAGACATGGACAGTCGAGATTTCGGGTCGGGACCTTTCTTCAAAATGGTCCCACCCAGAAAGGCCATCATACTTGATTTCAGTTTAGTTTAGAGATAGTGTTGAGAGAGGCCCTTCAGCCCACGGACCAACGATCACCCGTACATTACTTCTACCCCACACACTAGGCACAATTTACTGAAGCCAATTAACCTATGAACCTGCACGTCTTTAGAATGTGGAAGGAAACCGGAGCACCGTGAGAAAACCCACGCAGTTACAGGGAGAATGCACAAACTCTGTACAGACAGCACCCATAGTCAGGATCGAACCTAGGTATCTGGCGCTATAAGGCAGCAACTCTACCGCTGCACCACTATGCCAGCACAGATGACCAAAGTTACCAAAAATCTTTCATATTGTGATGAATACAGTCTTATTATACATTTACAAACTGTTCTTAGCACTTTAAATTCCATTTTATACATTCAAAGATCTTAATGCAGAGTTAGAAACGGAAGCACTTTAGGTTAAACAGGGTTGTGATAAATGCAAATATATCTTGTGTCTCCTTTTCCCACTCCTTAGTTTATCACAAGGAAGCAGCTGTATCCTTTAAATTGCTACATTCAGCTAGGTCTATATTTTTCTGCAGTGTAACTTGCAATGGCAGGAAGAGCTGCCAACAGGAGATAAGCAGATCTTAAAAAGATCAAATCAACAGAAGTCAAAACAAACAGTGTTAATTCCACAGGTCGGGCAGTAACAGTGAGCTCTGCAGGAAACATTATAGGGAGTGCGGATAAGTGGTTTTAAAATCTTTAACCTCCACATTTGTCTGCATGGTTAACAATTTCGCAGCAGTCAGCTCAATCGCTATCAGTCCAACACAGTCAATTACTAGCAACTGCGGGAAAGTCGGGAAAGAAGTCTTAGTTCGTTTCTTTTCATTTGTTTCTGTCTGTTTGGGAAACTGGTCAGTGGGTTACATCTCTTCCCCACTGTGGGAACACCCTGCCCTCAGCATCACAAGGTTGTGAGTTCATGATCCCCGTAACAGACCGAGCAGAGCAGCTTAGGCTGCCATTTCCCCAAGGGAGATAACAAAAAAAACTGAAGCTACGACATCTAAAGAATCACATACTGCCATCTCAAGACAGCAGTTAATTTGCATCAAACTCTTACAAAACTGCAACATCATTTTGAGCAGATTTGCTGTTTTGGTCACATGTATGGCGTGATCTCCGGATCGAAGTCAATAACCCCTTGAAAGGGGTAACACATTTCGAGCGGCACCGTGGTGCAATGGTAGAGTTGCTGCCCTTACAGCACCAAAGACCCGGGTTCGATCCTGACTATGGGTGCTGTCAATACAGAGTTTGTACGTTCTCCCTATCACTGCGTGGGTTTTCCCCAGGTGCTCCAGTTTCATCCCACACTCCAAAGATGTACAGATTTGGAGGTTAAATGGCTTTGATAAAAATAGTCAATTGCCCCTAGTGTGTAGGATAGTGCGAGTGTATGGGGATCGCTGGTCAGCGCAGACTCGATGGGCCAAAGAGCCCGTTTCCACGCACTATCTCTAAAACGAAAACAAAAAAAAACATTTAGATAGAGATAAAGAAGGCTTACACCTTCTTTGCTTGCCTCCCTCCATGGGCATTGAGTATAAGAGTATAAGAGTCAGCAAGTCACTTCTGCAGCTTTATTGGACTTTACTTAGGCCACATTTGGAGTATTGTGTGCAGTTTTGGTCACCACATTCCAGGAAGGATGTGGAGGCTTTAGTGAGGGTGCAGAAGAAGTTTAGCAGAGGCTGCCTGGATTGCTACAAGTAGAGGTTGGATGAACTTGGATTGCTTTCTCTGGAGCACTTGATGCTGAGGGGAGACCTGATAGAAGTGCGCAACATGAAGAGGTGATTGGCCAACTGGCAGACAACTCAATGTTAAACGTGCTTTGTTTGGACTAAAAAATTCCCGACATTTTTCCGGTTTTTCTTTAATTTAATAAAAATGTTCAAGTCTTCTTCATATCGAATTTCAGGGGTGATTTATATAAATTTCTTTACACAATATGTGAAAATTCCATGTAGTTTGGTGACTTGGGTCACGAAATCCTATTTCTAGACGCATTTTGATGCTCGGCCCACAGCCTACAGGTACATGGAAATGCAAGGTATAGCGAGATATGAATCATGTACAGGCAGAAGAGATCAGTTTAACTTGGCAACATGTTTGGCGCAAACATTGTGGGCCGAAGGGCCCGTTCCTGTGCTGTCTCTTTCTATAGACACAAAAAGCTGGAGTAACTCATAAGACTTTTTATCTCTATCTTTGGTTTAAACCAGCATCTGCAGTTCCTTCCAACACATTGTATTGTTATAGATTCTATGTTCTATATTCTGTTCTACTCTGCCACAATATTCTAGGTACAACAAATTACAGGTCTATTTGTAAGATGATACTTCAGTGAAAGCCTCGACTACTTGAAAGGAAACGGAAGAATAAGTCTGAATATCAATCTCCACCATTCCTCTGTTACCCTGCAGTTTGGAAAGTCTTTTCTGATAGCAACAGAAATTTCTGCAAACACTCAGCTCCCTGGCACATTTAATATTTCCAGCGTTTTCTGTTGTTATTTCAGATTTCTAATGTCTGAAGGCTTTTTGTTGATTTTCACTCCTTTTTTATATATTGTTCCAATGAGTTAGATCACTACCCCCTGTAAAAGGGCATGGAATAATTCTGTAAAAAATGGAAGGGGTCCAAACTAAATATCAGCACACTGCCTCAAACCAAATCACTTTATATGGAAGTTCTGGATGGCGACTTGACCAAAAAAGACATAGCGTTATTATCCCAGATACAGTGACAACATAAGCAGCTGATCAGTATTGTCAACTATGCAGTGAAAGCTTTCTGGGCCTGTCCCACTTAGGTGATTTTCCAGGCGACTGCCGGTGACCGTCAAGTTGCCAGCGGTCGCCTGAAAAACCGGCAATTGGAACGGCGATTGTCAGAGTGGGAACACACACACACACATCGCTTCCTTTCCCCAGCCCGTTATGCAGGCAGGGGACATGGCAAATGGGGTGGGGGGGGAGCGCTACCCGAGTGAAATTCACACGGTGCAAAGCCAAGATGATACAGACACACACCGTGATGAACAGGAAGGTGGGCTCTGTAATTAAGACTGCCTTTAAGTCTTTTAAAAGAGGGGGGAGAAGGGGGGGGGGGGGGGGGGGGGGGGGAATTTTTAAGAAGCCAGAGATACACAGCTGTGAAGCTCGGCAGACATTTAACATTACAGGTCGGTTATCCTTGGTTCTGAAAACTACTGCTTATCTTTTTTCTCCCAATGAGCCAATGAAATTCACCAGTCAGCACCGGCCACAACGTACAAGAACCTCCGACTTCCAGGGAGTTACAAAGTGACTAACACGCTTACAGCGATCTCAGATCATTTGAACATGTAAACATTGCAAAGGTAGAAACAAAGTGCTGGAGTAACTCAGTGGATCATGCAGTATCTCTGGAAAAAATGAATAGGTGACGTTTCGGGTCAGGGTCCTTTTTCAGGCATCCATTTTCTCCAATTTCAAGTTCAAGTGAATTTATTGGCATGTGCCGCTGTATAGGACAATGAAATTCTTGCTTTGCTTCAGCACACAGAACATAGTAGGCATTGGCTACAAAACAGATAAGTGTGTCCATATACCATAATATAAATATATACACACACATGAATAAACTGATAAAGTGCAAATAACAGAGAATGGGTTATTAATAATCAGAGTTTTGTCCGAGCCAGGTTTAATAGCCTGATGGCTGTGGGGAAGTAGCTATTCCTGAACCTGATTGTTGCAGTCTTCAGGCTCCTGTAGCAGGGAGATGAGTGTGTGGCCAGGATGGTGTGGGTCTTTGATGATACTGCCAGCCTTTTTGAGCCAGCGACTGCGATAAATCCCCTTGATGGAAGGAAGGTGATGATGGACTGGGCAGTGTTTACTACTTTTTGTAGTCTTCTCCTCTCTTGGGCGCTCAAGTTGGCGAACCAAGCCACGACGCAACCGGTCAGCATGCTCTCTACTGTGCACCTGTAGAAGTTAGAGAGAGTCTTCCTTGACAAACCGACTCTCCGTAATCTTCCCAGGAAGTAGAGGCGCTGATGAGCTTTCTTGATAATTGCATTAGTGTTCTCAGACCAGGAAATATCTTCAGAGATGTGCACGCCCAGGAATTTGAAGCTCTTGACCCTTTCAACCATCAACCCGTTAATATAAATGGGGCTGTGGGTACCCCTCCTACTCCTTCCAAAGTCCACAATCAGTTCCTTGGTTTTGCTGGTGTTGAGGGCCAGGTTATTGAGCTGGCACCATATGGACAGTTGCTTGAACTCTCTTCTATATTCTGACTCATCCCCATCAGTGATACGTCCCACAACAGTGGTGTCGTCAGTGAACTTGATGATGGAGTTTGCACTGTGACTGGCTACGCAGTCATGAGCATAGAGTGTGTACAGCAGGGGGCTGATCACGCAGCTTTGAGGTGCTCCCGCGCTGATTGTTATCCAGAGATGCAGCCTGGCCCACTGAGTTCCTCCAGTGCTTTGTGTCTAGCTTTGGTGTAACACCTGCAGTTCCTTTTGTATTGCATTATATAAACATTGCAATTAAATTTGGTAGGTATATGGTACAAGTTGCCAGAGTAGGTAGTGGAGGCAAGTACCCTGATGACATTAAAAAAACATTTTGACAGGTACATGGATGCACAAAGATTTAGAGATACAGTGTGGAAACAGGCCCTTTAACCCACCAGGTCTACGCTGACCATTGATCACCCGTACACTAGTTCTGTGTTATCCCATTTTTCGCAACCTACACACTAGAGGCAATTTACAGAAGCCAATTAACCAAAATTGGAAAGTAGGAGGGAACCAGAACACCCAGAGGAAACCCATATAGTCACAGGGAGAATATACAAACTGTGGACAGACAGCACCTGTGGTCAGGATCAAACCCAGGTCTCTGGCACTGTGAGGCATCAACTCTCCCATTGTGCCACTGCCTGTGTCGTAGTTTAGAAGGATATGGGCCAAACACGGGCAGATGGGGTTAGTGTAGATGGGGCATTTTGGTGGACATGGACAAGTTGGGTGAATGCTATTACCGTGCTGTATGTCTCTATGACTCTAGAACAGTGCTGATCTAGGTACGTTTATTTTACAAATAGAGAATTGTTGAGCACATTTTATGTAACCATTAGATGGAAAACCTAAATATAAAGAGAAGTAATCAAAATTGTTGCAGTGATCACACTTGCTTTTCTCCCCTTCCTTTCACAGGCTTATAACGATTGGTAAACATTATTCTTCCACATGGAATGCAGTAAATCAGAGATTGTGTCAATCTTGGGTGCATGTGTTTAGTCATTTAAACACCAGCTTGCGTGTGTGTTGGTACATTGCGAGTATGCAGACTTTAACAGCTGGTCCGTCTGTTAGAGGACGATGTACTTCCTTCAGGATATGTAAAATGTACAACTTGGAAGAGGTCCTTGAAACTCTTCGTTCAATTAATCAATTTCAAGTGTAGTTAAATGTGTTTAATTGTTGCATACATTGGGACTGGAACAATGAAAGTATTAATTGCTGCAGCTTTACAGGTAGATTAAACGCAACACAACAAATAAAATTATCAGTTAAACCAAAGCATGCCGAAGCCGTAGCACATCATACAACCTCAGTGCTAAATCCATAGTTGTTCGATGCTACCTGTGCATAATCCATATCCCTCCATATCCATATGCCTATCAAAAAGTCTCTTAAATGCCGCAATCATATCGGCCTCAACCACCGACCCTGGCAACCTGTTCCAAACACTTAGTACTCTGTGTAAAAAAAAAAGCAGCACATCTCCTTTAAAAATTGTCCCTCTCTGCTTAAAGCTATGCCCTTTAATATTTGATTTCTCCATCCTGGGAAAAAGGTTCTGACTGTCTACCCTATCTATGCTTTTCCATAACTTTCTATACTTCTATCAGGTCTCCCCACAACCGGTGGTCCAGACAAAGCAATCCTCTTTGGTTTTAGCTCCGAATACATCCAAAATATTCAGAAAAAAATTTCCATAAACAATTTTTTGTTCATTACATTTTTGTTCAAACGATTTTCTTGGGACTTTAATACTGGTTTTGGTTTTGGAAAAATGCAATGGATGAAAACTCCAAATTTCAATTTGCACATTGATACAATTCCAAAGAAACCTCACCAACAACACTCCTTCTTCAGTGATAGAACACCCTATTTAATAATTATGTGGAGAGCTTACTAATTGGTTGCATCACGGCCTGGTTTGGTCATTTGAAACCCCAGTAATGAATGAGCCTGCAGAAGGTGGTGGAAATTGCCCAGCCCACTCCCCACCATTGGTTCCCAATTTCCCTACTTTAAAAGAACAAAAGATTTTGTTAAATCTCTTGTCCGAATAGCTCACCGGCCTTGCCCACAGGGAAGTGGCCCGAGTGCGTGAGACTGTTTGTGATTTTGATGCAAAGTTCGACTTCCTCATCATATCATCACAATCCATCTACCAACAATTGGCCACCAGGTGGCGCCACAGTGGCTGCCTCGCCAACAGTCTGTCTTGCCTTTTTCCTTCTCTGTTTTTTTATAGTGTGCGTTAAATTAATGTTTTAGAATTCTTTAGCTTATTTTATGTGGGGGGTGGGGTTGGGGGAAACTTAAAATATATATATATATTACCGCGACAGAGATGCAACTTTTTCCTTGTCGTATCTCCTCTCGCACTGCGGCCTAACATCAAGGAGCTGGTGGCCTCTGCTGGAGATCCACTTTTGGCGCTAAAAGCCGCGGGTGCCTGCGGATTTTAACATCATGGAGCTCCCGATCCCTGGTTAGGGACCAACTTCAGGAGCTCCAAGCTGCAAGAGCTTCGATCACCCAGACTACGGATGGTACGACTGCCCCGACTGCGCAAGAATAAAGAGGAAGAAGTTTAGACTTTATTGCTTTCCATCACAGTGAGGAATATGGGGAATCCACTGTGGCGGATATGTATGTTAACATATGTAGTTGTGTGTCTTGGTGCTTTTTTTTAGTATGGCTGTATGATAATTTGAGTTTCATTTTACCTTAATTGGTAGATATAACCATAAAAAAGACCTTTGAAATCAATGAAACCTTTGAAGAATGGCCAATTGGGAGGATCAATGTGAGATTCATCACCATTTCCTGCCATTAGCCTTGAGAACAGACAGTGTGCTCGCCATAACACATTATTTCCCCGAGACAAGCCATTTCCACGACAATTGCTCAGACTGAGAGTGACCTTCGGATGAGATCTAGTCCTTTAGTAAATTAAGCTTCACTTGGTTCAGTTAGCAGCTGTCAAGATCTACAGGTATGTCTTTAGAGTCACAGAATCATAGAGTGCGAGTGTGGAGCCAGGTCCTTCTGCCCAACTCGCCCACACCGACAAACAATGTCCAAGCTACACTAGTTCCACTTGCCTGTGCTTGGTGCATATCCCTCCAAACCTGTCCTATCCATGTACCTGTCTAATTGTTTCTTAAATGATGGAATAGTCCCAGCCTCAACTACCTCCTCTGGCAGCTTGTTCCACACACCCAACCACCACCCTTTGCGTGAAAAAGCTACTATTGAACCTATGTCCTCTAGTCCTCAATTCCCCTACTCTGGGCAAAAGACTCTGTGCATCTACTCGATCTAATCCTCTCATGATTTTGTATACCTCTATAAGATCTTTCTTCATCCTTCTGCGCTCCATGGAATAGAGACCCAGCCTACTCAGCCTCTCTCTGTAGCTCATACTCTCTAGTCCTGGCAACATCCTAGTAAATCTTTTCTGAACCCTTTCAAGCCTGACAATATTCCTACTTTATTCCTACTTCAGTGACCAAGTAAATCTGAAGAAACTTTGTGAAGCCATATTGTCCAGAACTTACAAACCAAATACATATTAGAACACAAGATTAATTGTATCAGCACACAATTTACCTCCTGTCATTGTGGTGGTTACAGTCATAGAGTTATAGAGCCATACAGCATGGAAACAGGCCCTTTGGCCAAACTTGCCCACGACTGCCTGAGTTTGGCCCATATCACTCTAAACCTATCCTATCCAATGTAGTTGTCTAAATGTTTATTAAATAACACAATAGTACCTGCCTCAACTACCTCCTCCAGCAGCTCGTTCCATACACCCACCACCCTTTGCGTAAAAAAGTTATCCCTCAGATTCCTATTAAATCCTTCCCCCTTCACCGTATACCTATAAAACATGTTTCTATGAAATATTAAAAAATTGTTGATGAATCAATCTGTTGATTAATGCCAGATCCAAGGAGTGTCATAACAATAACCTATGTTGTAGACCTTTGAGAAACAAAGTCCAAAATCATATTTCTTACCCTCTGGCCTGATATACTTGCTACATGAAATGATTTAGCCTACATTGTTATTTCCTTAAAAGCTTAAAATTGCAAAATAAAAACAACAACAAAATGCTGCAAAATCTGTGGTTGAACTTCCCCAAAATGTAACGTCTCATAGTGACCTGCATTAAACTTCAAGGGTCTTTCTTTTCCACCTCAACATTTGACTGCTTTTTCTAATTAAAGACATGTTGAACTTCACAATGGAACTGACTCACAGGAGCAATTTCACGAGGACAACATACATTAATTCAGTGACTTTCACAGAGGGAAAAAAAAAAAACAATCTTGTCAAGAGTAGGGATCCAGGCTAAGAGGGACCAAATCCTGGGAAAGTAGAGTGTGAGATGCTGTCATTAGTTGCCCATGGAATAGAGGTCAATAGCTCTGGGCCCCAAGAGCAGCTCTTGGCAGGGTGTCAAGTTACAGGATTACTTCAGTAACCTCACCCTTCTCAAGACGCAGGCTAAAGCTCTCCATCTCCTCAGAGAACACCAAAGAAACCCACATTAAACCCTCTACTGAAACAAGCCTACACAATACGAACAGTAAAAATGGTGGAGCCTTCCCACAGAATATCTGTCGACACCACAAAAGACATTAGTTGTTTAGCAGGCTATAAATTATCAACAAGAAAATCGATTTTCTAATAATGCTCGCCTCCCTCTCTATCCGTCTCCCTCCTGTTGCGAGCAAGAATGATAAATACGGTCATCATCAATGGAGATATCAGAGGACAGGATTTATTGCAAATACTTCAACCCATCCAGTCTCCCCCCACCCCCTACCTCCATCCCACTATCCCACTAGTTATCGAGTTATATACCACCCCCCCCCCCCCCCCCCCCCCCCCCCCCCCCCCCATTCAGAGGATTTAGGTAATAGATAAAATAATCAGCAAAACATATATTTTATATCTAATCTAGAACACACCTGGTGGTGGCATAGTGGTGCAGCTAGTAGAGCTGCTGCCTCACAAAACAGGCCAGAGGCCCAGGTTTGATCCTGATCTTGGGTGCTGCCTGGGTGGGGATTGCACATCCTCCCTGTGACCGTGTGGTTTTTCTCCAGGTGCTCTGATTTCCTCCCACATCCCAAAGACAATGGGGCTTGGAGGTTAATGGACCTCTGTAAATTGGCCTTGCTGTGTAGGGAGTGGATGAAAAGATGGGATAACGTTGAACCAGTGTAAGTGGGTGACTGATGGTCAGTGTGGACTCGGGGGACTGTAAGGCCTATTCCCATGCTGTACCTCTGAATCCTTTTGAAAGTGCATTGGAAGCAAATTCAATACTACCTTTCTAAAGGGAAATGTTGGAAAGGGAGAAATCATACTGCAGCATTATCTGGAAATAGAGCCGGCCATAACACAGACATGATGGGCTGAATGGCTTTTCGTTGGGCTGTGTTTCTATGATCACAAAATCCCCAAGACCAACCTCTCACTGGTCATCTTTGTCTCCACAGGTAGGAAAGTTCTGACATGAAAAAGTACCTCATGTTTAATGATTTCCCTTCTGTGTTATGAACTCAGCTCTAATAGTCATATAAGTTTGTTCCCAGGCAGTGAAATCAACACTAATTTCATCCATTCAAAGTCTGTACAGCTTTAAAACATGTAAAAATGTAGGAAGTGTTTACAAATCTCACGGGGAAAATACTGAACATTTAGTGGAGCCACATAGGAATTGTTGGGCTACTGAGTGAGGGCCAACGTGTGAGTAGTGTCCAAACTTCAGCAAAAAAAAAATCAGCCAAGTTTCGCAAACATACATGATGTGAGCATTCTATGCATTCTTTGGCGACTTCATCTCATTTAATGATCACAAAATCCCTTCATTCTGGGAACTCTCTCCCTGTTAAAGAGCAGTTCGAAGTATGATGCTGGATATTTTTAACTTCCTGGGAAAGAAAAAGCCTGATGATTTTACAGGCATTTAAAGGGGCAGGCACACCAACAATGCTGTGGTTTGATATTGACAAGGAAGGGAGGGTGTGGGTACACCACTCCATTTCTGATTGTCTGTGAATTTGCTACTCTGCAAAAGGCAAGTCCAGAATTGGATCCTAATCCGACCCAAACTAACATGCCCTGTGTCCTCCATGAAACCACCTTGAACTTCCTGGGTTTGGCCTCAAGTGATACATAATTCCACCACGTGAAGAAACAGTTGAGGAATCATTTGTGTAACCTCACATCCACCTCATTGGAGACTTTAGGGATATGCTTCATCTTTCCCCTCATCTCCCACCCTATTTCCTTCTCTTTTACTCTCTCACTTTAGACTTTAGACTTCCCAGATACAGCATGGAAACAGACTCGTGGAGACTCCCTTGAGTTGCTGCCTTACAGTGCCAGATTCCCGGGTTTGCTCCTGACTACCGGTGCTGTACGGAGTTTGTATGTTCTCCCTGTGACCGCGTGGGTTTATCTCCGGGTGCTCCAGTTTCCCTCCAAACGCGTAGAGGTTTGTAGGTTAATTGGCTTCGGTAAAATTGTAAATTGTCCTTAGTGTGTCGAAGAGTGTTAGTGCATGGGGTGAGGGATCACTATTTGATGTGGACTCAGTGGGCCAAAGGCCCTTCGGCCCACCGGCTGCGCCGACCAGCGATCCCCGCACATTAACACTATCCTACATCCACTAGAGACAATTTTTACATTAACCAAACCAATTAACCTGTAAACTTGTACGTCTTTGGAGTGTGGGAGGAAACCAAAGGTCTCAGAGAAAACCCACGCAGATCATGGGGAGAACGTACAAACTCCGCACAGACAGCAACCATGGTCAGGATAGAACCCGGGTCTCCGGCGCTGCATTCGCTGTGAGGCAGCAACTCTACCGTTGTGCCACCGTAACCACCCTAGTAAAGTTGACCTCTCTAGGAAAGTTTCTGTTCAAAGCCTTATACCTTCTGAAACTGTTTTTTTTCCTTGCCATGGACCCTCATGAATTCAAGCATCACCAGCTTCTCACAACATGAGTGACTCAAGAAGGAAAATTAAAAAAAATTGCCAAGTTGCTTAGAATTGACGAGGAAAGAACGTTATTTGTTTTTAATGGCTAAGGAAAGAAACACTGCTAATGAGCTGAAGATAGACACAAAATGTTCGAGTAACTCAGCCTGACAGGCAGCATTTCTGGAGAAAAGGGATGAGTGATGTTTCAGACTGAAGGTCTTGTCCCAAAACGTCATCCATTCCTTTTCTCCAGAGATGCTGCCAAAGGAGGACAAAGGTTACAATCTGCACGTTACTCACCTCACACCAAATCTTCACTTGGATATATTGTATACTGCTGACCCTTCAGAATCCTGCAACTCCCTAGCCAATTGTGCTGTGGTTGTACCTTCATAACACTGACAACAGCAGAGCAGGATAGGGGTGGCGCGGTGGCACAGCGGTAGAGTTGCTACTTTACAGCATCAGAGACCTGGGTTCGTTCCTGACCACGGGTGCTGTCTGTATGGACCACACAAGATTATCTCCGGGTGCTCTGGTTTCCTCCCACATCCCAAAGACGTACAGGTTTTGTAGATTAATTGGTTTCAGTGAAAATTGTAAATTGTCCGGAGTGTGTAGAATTGTGCTAGTGTACGGGGTGATTGCTGGTTGGCATGGATTCAGTGGGCCGAATGGCCTGTTTCCCTGCTGTACCTGTAAAGTCTAAAGACCACAGCTCGCCAAATCATTTGGACGGATTTTTAAAATCTCATCTTGCCTGCACCATCCACATTGAACAAAAAAGCAAACAAGTTAAACTGAGCTGAGATAAACTCATAGATGTGCATCGTGTCAATAAAGTACTTTGCAATATAAATCTTATTCACATACTGGGCTGTTCAAAGGTGAAAGCATGACGAGAAGGATTACAGTGATCAGGAGATTAATTCAGAGTTCACCGCCAACAAATCCTGCCTTAGCTCATCTGTCACCTTGCAGCTGAATGGGAAGTCTGTTGGCTTGATAAAAAGAGCAGAATTTTTTTTCAGAGATACAGCGTGGAAACAGGCCCTTCGGCCCATGGAATCAGCACCAACCAACGATCCCTGCACATTCACACTATTCTGCACACACTAAGGAAAATTTACATCTATACCAAGTCAATTAACCTACAAACGTATGTCTTTGGAATCCTGAATTGTTCATTAATGGACGCTGAGTATTGACTCACGTCTTTGCAATAGTCTTGGCTCACCAGTATTTACATACCAGGCAAAATATTGTTGTCCAAGCTCAGCACAAAACTAATACTGAAAGGGTGCAGAGAAGATTTATGAAGACGTTGCCAGCACTCGAGGCCCTGAGCTACAGGAAGAGGTTGACCAAGCTAGGACTTTATTCCTTGGAGCGCAGGAGGATGGGGTGATTTTATAGAGGTGTATAAGATCATGAGAGGAATAGATAGTTTAAGTCCACATAGTCTTTTACCCAGAGTAGGGGGATCAGAGGACATAAGTTTGAGGTGAGGGGTGGGGAAAGATTTAATAGGAACCTGAGAGGCAATTTTTTTTACACAAAGGATATGTGGAACGAGCTGCCTGAGGAAGTGGTTGAGGCAGGTTTAAAACGTTTAAAAAAAGATTTAGACAGGCACATGGATAGGATCGGTTTAGTGGGATATTGGCAAAACACAGGCAGGTGGGACTAGTGTGGATGAGGCATGTTGGTCAGCGTGGGCAAGGTTGGCCGATGGTTGGGCAAAGGCCAGAGATGAGAAAACAGGTGTGAGATAAAAGGATTGACAAATAGCATGAGAATCTGCTGCAGCCTTTAGTCCACAACCAGTATCACCGATCCATATTGTGAATGATGTGGTTGCAAATCTGTCTGATATTTCTCTGCACAGATTGACCACTGCCACACATCAAATGCAACACTTCAGAAGTAGCGTAGTTATTGGAAAGCACTTTGGGTCACCCTGAAGACATGAATTGCATTGTTTCGACAACAAAAACATTTCAGGCAGAACAGTGGTGGAGCTGGTAGAGCCACTGGTCACAATGCCAGAGACCGGGGCTCTAAACCTGACTCCGGGTCTGTGTGGAGTTTGCACGTTCTCCATGTGACCATATGGGGTCCCTACAGGCGATGCGGTTTCTTAACACATCCCAAAGATGTGCAAGTTTGTAGGTTAAATAGCCTCTGTAAATTGCCCTAGTGGATGAGAAAATGGGATAACATGGAACCAGTGAGCAGGCGATCAGTAGTTGGCGTGGACTCGGTGAGGCAAAGAGCCTCTTTCTATGCTGTATCTATCAATCAATTAAAGTATTTTGGCCCATTATGTCCACA